>NC_081415.1:572549672-572898422 GCF_030272615.1 Cryptomeria japonica
TCGATACACAGTTTTAAATTGCTTTACATGTTTTAAGTTAAGAAATTCAATTAACCGGTTAGATACTGATTCACCCCCCCTCTTAGTATCTGTGGGAATCCTAACAATTGGTATCAGAGCTTGGTCCTCTATTTTCAGAAGCCTAACAGCTTGAGGAGGATCTTGATACCAGTAAAGATGGAAAATCTGATGAAGCAACTAGAAGCAGATCTCTTAGACTATGGTACAAAAAAATTGAAAAACATCAAACTTGAAGATGATCTAAAGGTAGCTCAAGATATCATTCAGGCACTTCAAGAAAATTTTACCATTGCAAGAAATAAGAGAAGAGAACTATGTGAAAAGATACAAAATGAAAATGATGAAAAGGAATCACTTAATGATCAGATATGCAAGTTGAAACAAGAGAACATAACAATGAAGAATGAGATGCAGGATATGACTATGAGATTCTGTAAGGAAATTGAAGATAGGAAGAAGAATGAAGAAGATTTGAGTAGAAGACTAAATGATGCAACAAATGAGAAGACAAGACTTAGCTATGAAAATGACTTGTTGAAGACAGATCTGATGCATACACAGAATGACTCAAATGAACTGATGAGGCAGAAAGAGATCTTAGAAAGAGAACTAGCTATTGCAAATCAGCACAAAGAAAAATTCAAGAAAAGCTCAGAAGAACTTTGTGACTTATTGAAGATTCAGAAACCTAATGGTGACACTTGTGGAATTGGCTTTGAGGCAGGAGAAAGCTCCGGTACTGCAAACACACAAGATCATAGCAAATCGGTAAGACAACCTACTTCTTACAAATTTAATCATGAATGATATAACTATAATAAGTATGGTCATAGAGAAAATCAATGTAGATCTAGAAATTATCAGAATATCAGCACACCCATCGGTCAATGTTCAAAATGCAACACAGTTGGTCATAACTCTGAAAATTGGAGAATGAATGTGAGATGTTATTTTTGTGGAAGATCTAGACACTTATCTAATCAATGTAGAACAAAAACTAGCATAGGTTATGGGAAAGCTATTCAAAAAAATAATGTGACTTGCTATGCATGTAACAAGATTGGACATATTGCAAAATTCTACAGAAGTAAGGCATCACTGACAGACAACAAAAGTTCTTGTTTGAAAGGAAAAGAAAAAGTTGAAGAGGTTAAGCAAGAATTCTCAAAACAATGGATTAGAAAGTCAGACCTAAATAATGTTGGGCAATACTCCTCCACCAGTAGAACCAATCAACACTCCACTAGTAGAATAGAGTAGTACTCCACTGGTAGGAGACTCTTCATCTAATTGAAGAAAATTTCTTTGAGGGTTTGGCAATCAAATGAGACATATGCTATTATTCCCTTGGTTAATGGTGAGAAGTTGAAATTACTTCTATACTGGTAGAAAAAGTTAAGTGACTACTTAACTGGCATGCATTTAATATGGTAGATGGAAAAGTAACATTATAAATTGGTAATTTTGGCTCCATTTCACCTCACCGAGAATTCAAACATTCGAAGAGCGTGGAATTTCCAGAGCTAAGGCATTTCAAGCAAAGAGGCAAAGCATTTCAGCAATCAATCTTTCCTAAGGCAGAGAAAGGTATTTATAAACATGGCATCCTCTTCTATACCTGAATTCATAGCAAACCCTATTGTATTCAAGGTAATCAAATGCCCTAGGCCCATATTTCAGCTAGTTCCCAAGATAGCTAAAAAGGATGACAATGTTGGTGCATTTCACCAAATCTCCAAAGGAGTTGTTTTTACAAAAGATCCTAGAATTTATATCCATTGCCACATAGAAGAATTAGGAGATGAAGAAATCAAAAACATGTACAAAACTGTCACATGTGATGACTCTAGAAATATGAAACCTAAACACAAAATTGTTGAAACCCTAGGATTCACTGAAATCCTCAGCTTTCCGGACTTTCCTAGGAAGTTATTAGGATAGTATTGAGCAGGGTACATGGTGCATTCTTTTGGCTAGATTTAGTTCATAAAATTATCAAGGAAGCTGTGAAAGCTGTAACAGGGTTACCTTCCATCGATAACAGACCAGACAAGACAAAGGTCTCAAATGACCTGGTAATGAACCTAATAGGTGCAACATCTGACAAAAGGTCTTTAAGGGTTAATGATGTAATTGACATAAATGTGAGATTCATTAGCATGGTTCTAGGTTACAAAGTAACTCATACAAACAAACTTAACTTAGTTTCCAGTTTATGCATAAAAAGTGCACATGATATGGTAAATGAGAATGTGAAAATTGATGTATGTGAGTGGTTAAAGGATGAATTGATTGATAATCTAGGGAAGATCAAGAAAGATAAGAAAGGAACATTTAGATTTGGCAATTTACTTGTATGCTTAATGCTACATATAACCAAATAGGTGCTCGGTATAGGTAACAAGAACCTTGGATTTGACATACCGGTAGGGAAACAATTATCAGACTTGTTCAACAACATGGGTGAAAACAAACAAAAGAATATTGATGAGTACTTTCAAACACTAAAGGCCAGAATGAACTCTAGAGTCAGACTATCATAGGAAATTGTTAACAAATATAAGGATGATATATGTTTTGTGATTAAGAAGGATGAGATTTGGATGGAGGCAGTTATCCTAAGAACAATTTGGGTTACTAAAATGGGTTATGAGACCGATGATCACATCATTGAAACATATGTAAAAGCCCTTCTGGAAGCACCCAAGGAACCTAAGGAAGAGGTATTTGGTAGTGTTGAGACCATTGAAAGCCAAATTCAATCCAAGAAGAGAGTAAAGAAAGTAGAAGCAACTGTGAGAAGAGGTTCAAGGCAGGCTAAGGCTATCAAAGAAGATATACTCAAACAAACCGGTATCAGTGAAGATGAGTTGGTAACATTACAACCTGAAATTCACCTATCACCAGTAGCAACTTCTTTAGGGAATGATATGCCAACAACATTTAAAAGAGTTGTAAGAAAAAGGGATCCTTCACTAGCATCCACACCCTTGCCTAGAAGAACCAGACAAAAACAACAGGCAGTGAGGTCTTCGATCAAGAGGACAACTCCAAAGAAGAAAAAGCTAACACCAAAGAAGAAAAGGAATCAACAAAACATTGCCCCAATTGACAAACTACTAAATGAAATAATAGAGGAAGGAAAGCTTAAGAACATAGAAAAATTATATGATACATTATCTGCTGATGAAAAAGAGCAAGTTGAAAACAGTGTTATTTTACACCTGGATATCTATAAGAAGTTCTTAATGCAAGCTGTAGATGAGCTACCAAATGAACTATTCAAGAGACTAGAAGCAAGAAGACAAGTTGTTGTAGAGCTTGACAAGAAAATAAAAATTGAAAAATTACTTGCTATTTACCCAGTTAACTCACCAAAGGAGATAGATGATCTAATTGCAGAGGTTAACCGGTCAGTATTCTCTACTGCACACCGACATATTGTACTAATGGTTGGAAGGGTAAATGAGGTAACAGAGGAAACTAAAAAGTGCATGGGATATATTCCTTGGTGAGAAGGAAAAATAGGAAGAGTATAGAAACCCTAAACCAATCAAGGTATATTAGAAAGACAAGGATAAAGGAAAAGGAAAGGTTGGTGCACCTCCTAGCATCAAAATAAGAGATAACTTATCCCCACCACCTCTGATTACCCCACTAGTAGCAGCAACTGAAGATCAACTGGCAGATGAGAGCATGAATGTATCACAAGAGGATACAAATCCTAATCCTGAGGTATTATACACAGTTGATGTTGATACTCAAAAAGTCAACATTATGATAGACCAGGACACAACCGGTAACACAGATATGGCTAGTGAGGCACCGATAACTGATAACACTGATAACATCAAAGGGAAAGTGGAAAATGATAACATAGGGCAACAAGCAGAGACTCAGATAGACACTCAAAGAGATCAACAAACAGAGAGACAAGTAGAGCAACAGGCTCTGGAATAGCAACACATTCATGTGGAAATAGTGCCACCGGCAATAGGAGAGCAACAAAAATATTTGCTTAAGGAAATGAAAACACAGACTGACCTACCAGAGGTCACTACAAGCATGGTTACTTCCCCCACTGGCAGAATTCAGAATGTTGGTTCCTCCTTAGCAGGAGACAAATGAATAAATGTAACTGAAGTTCTTTTGGACTCCATTAAGAAAATAACAAATTGTAGTTCACAGGCATATAAAGCTATAGATGACACAATCCCAGTTTTGAAGATGATAGCTCCAAAATGTAGTATAGATAATAAGGATTCTTTGAGCCAACTTGACACTATGTCTAAGTACATTACTAACAACACAGTGACAGTTGAGCAAATAAAGGAAGAAGCATTCAAAGAGAGGTTGGACATTGAAAAACAAAAATTATTTGATGATCTAATAAAGAAGTGTACAAGGAAATTTGACACACTTCTACCAGAACTATGCAACTCATGGAAGGAATTTAAGACTTTGTACAGAGAAATCTGCAAGACAAACTTCTTGATAGTTGACATAGACAAGAAAATGAGCAAGATATAGGAAGAAATCAATAAACTTGCTAACAATTTTGTTAATTCATCTGATACATTATCAGTTTTTGAGCAAAAGATAACAAGTTTTGAGGAAGAATTACTTAAGCTAGACAAAGAAAAGGAGAGAATAATAAATAAGGCTAAAAATCTGAGATTAAGACTAAGTCCAAGACTGGACTATCTAGCATCCTTGAGGAAGGAAATAGCTGAGGCATTAGTACAAGGACAAAAAACACCGATAGAGCATATGCAGCACCTCACCGGTACAGTTCAAAGAATAGTGGCAGCAATAAAAGATAGTAAGAAGTTTTTGGAAAGCATAAATTTGGTTTTGGCAGACCTTTTTCAAATTGTAACCACCTAGTTACAAGGTTGAGACAGAAAACTACAACTCTATTGACACTTTGACAACCTTTGTCATTGATGCCAAAGGGGGAGTAGTAGTATGAGAAAATAATCAGCAAAAGACTTATCTACTCAGGGGGAGCTCATATATTTTTGGTACACATTTTTGGTAACAATTTTTTGAATTTTCTCATGAGTGTTGCCATCAATGCCAAAGGGGGATATTGTTGGCATATGCACACTCCAATGAGACATTGTAGGTGATTGAAGGTTTTGTCATTGATGGTAGCTTTACAATCCTATGACACCGACAAGACATTCCATTGGCACTAGCAAGATCAGACTCTACACTGGCACTCAAACGACCGACACCAGTAGTAAAAAGAAGCATACCAGCATAGAGGTTGACAGGATTTTTGTTATAATATATTTTGTTTATTATTGTAAAATCATTGTAAGTCGACTTGGTAACATTGTAAAATGACTCATATATATAAGAGATCATTGTAGAACATTTAGGTGTGAATGGATAGTAGAATGTAATTAGGTGAAATAAGGCAGACCTATTATGCAAATTATAGGTTAAGGGTTTATGTAAGAAGTAGAGAAGAAACCGGTACTGGATCTGGCATTATAGATTCTATTTTGAAGCAGTACAAGACACTGGATTTATATAATCCATTTTGTAAGTCAGTGAGACTTCCTATTTTGTATTTGAGCAGTGAGCTCTAGGCACTTGGCCTTCCTGCATGTGCAGGCCCCTCTTGTAGCAGTAATATTCTCTTATTGGGAAGTAAGTGAATATTGTGGGTCACAAATCCCACTGAGGTTTTTCCCACACTAGGTTTCCTCATTAAATATTTGTGTTATGGTGTGTTTTTCATGTGGTTTCTTTTATCTTTGTTTATTGCATTACTTCTTGTTTACTGGTACATAGTTTTAAATTGCTTTACATGTTTTAAGTTAAGAAATTCAATTAACCAGTTAGATACTGATTCACCCCCCACTCTCAGTATCTATGGGAATCCTAACATGTGGGCCATTTTGTAGATTCCAATGGCCCACAGTCTGCATATTCTATTTTCAGTGGAGGATCACGGGGTTTTCAAACAGCTAGAGACAAATTTGTGCTTTTGGGAGATTCTTAAATTGAAAACTTACATTATCAATCATGAAGGAGCATGTGTGGAGGGAAATGGGGAGTAGTAGTCGTCGGAAGTCTAAACACAAAAGAAAACTTTCAAATGACTGAATTGAAGTGTATAGAGAAAGAGATAGAGAATGTTATAGGAGGAGAAGACAAGATATGTTAAATATTGCTAGTGTTACTTCAATTGAAGAGGAAATTGAATTTGAAAATGTGCCACACGTTATTGAAAATGAAAATGTAGATTTTGAAAGTGAAAATATTGAAAATTTTGAAAATGTTGAAAGTGATAATGAAAATGCTCAACATGTGGAAAATTTTGACCTAGGAGGTGAAAATGTGGAGAACTTTAACATTGAAGGTGGAATTGCTCAACCAAGTGAGCCATATGTAACACCTAATTACTTTAGAAATGAAGACCCTCTCATGGATGAAAGACAAATTCCAAATACAAGACCTTCAAGAACCCCAAAATGGTTATTTGAAATCGATGAGAACATTATTGCGAATCTTGAAGGCAAGAGGTCAACAAGAACCATTCAGTTGTGGGCTACACAAATTTTCAACCAAAATTTTAGCAATAAGACATTGACTGAGCAATGCCAACTCTTTGTTCAATTGCTAAAGATGATAAAGATGAGACCATTGCTAAACAAATTGAAGATTCGTATGAACAAGAATATGGAGAAAAATTCTATTATTGCAAAAAATCTATTTGACGCTCTCAATTCTATTGGAAATAATACCAAAGAAAGAGATAAGAGAGCCACTCGAAGAGTTATTACAACCTCCTTAGTAAGCCATCAATTGAGGAAGGCTCTTCAAATGAGACAAACTTGTGTTGATTTTAACATAAACCATAAAACTTTGGATAGAGCACTTGCACGAAGACAAAGACTTGATGATGCACTTCAACAAGATACATGGGCATTTGGAGGGAGGCTTCCACATGTTGACAGAAAGTTGACTGACAATGTGAAGGAAGAGATTCAACAATTTTGGCACTCTAATTCTAGAGTGTCACCCAATGTAAAGGATGTTTTGAAATTAAGAATCGACAACTGCGACCGCACACCGCATCCCAAACATTTATTGGAATCAAGCCAAACAATGTTGTACAAATTTTTTTGTGAATTACATCCAACTTTGCAAATATCACAAAGGGCCTTTGAATCTTTGAAACCATTTTATTGTGTTCCTCTTAAGATTCACAATACCTATTGTTGCAAGTACCATGTGGAGTTTTCAATGTACCATGAACTTTTGTGTCATATTCGTTCTATGATGCATACTAATGAGATGTTGCAGGAGTGTGGTGCAATGTTATTTCCGAGATCATCAAGAGACTTGCAAGATCTATTTTTATGCCCTAGAGATGATGGCTGCTATTTCTATAGAAATGATTGTTTGAATGAGAAGTACTCAGAACATGGTGGGTTGTCAAAGTTTGTTGCATGTTTTCATGAGGGTAGCAAACACGAGTGTGGAAATAATTATATTGAGAAAAAAAGATACGAGACAATGAAATATGCTTTGAAGAGTGGAGGTTAAGGTTCTAGATGCAAATTAGTCTCAACAGAAGTGAGTATTGCTGATTTTATTTTGGATTTTAAGGAAAATATTTTCTACAAGTATGCAAGGACACCCATAGGTCTTAGTGGTTGGATCGACAGTTCGGGATGTGTAAGAACTCTTTCCCGATTGGCACTATTGTATCGGTGGTTGATTTTGTAGAGAACTATACATTGGAAACACAGAATGAGGTACAGTCTCAGTACTACAATTCAATCCAGATTGCTATTTTTGTTCACATTACATATAGACATGCTTTTGATAGTACAGAAGAGGACAGGAAGATAATTAGGGAGTATCATTTTTATATGAGTGATGATAGATCACACTCCTCCGAGTATGTGCAACATTCTTTTGAGAATTTTTTTGAGTTCTTGCATGAGAAAGATATTGCAATTTACCGACATATAATATGGTCAGATAACTATACGGGTCAATTCAAGAATTCCCGTATGTTTTATTGGTTGATTAGAATGCATGTGGAGAGGCGTATACCTTTTATTTGGTATTTTTTTGAGGCAGGGCATGGGAAGGGAGAGCATGATGGAGCAGGTGCATGTTTGAAGAGAGCTCTAGTTAAGGAGCAATTGATGATTTCAAGTACAAATTTCTCTGATGCATGTTCTATTGTTGATTGGTGTAGTTTAGCATTATCACATGGAGGTACTCTTGATTCAGCAGTGAGCAGATTCTTTTGGTTGGTTGAAGAGGGAATAGTGGGAGATAGATTGGATTGTCAAAAAATTAAAGATTCTTCAAAGATGCATTCATTTCTCAGCTTAGATGCAAGTACATGGAACATTTGGACATGAGCGTTGGCTTGTTTTTGTTAGAGTTGTGTTCGGTGTGATTGGGATCAGTGCAAGTCAAGTGAGTGGGTTGATACGTGGGTTCCCCACTATCTAACTCCTTTATCTCAAACAATATCCTTGTCAAATGATGACATGGAAAGTTCACTTGAGTATGATCCTCTATCAGATCTTGTATAGCCAAGACATGTTTTTGCAGTTGTTGCACCGCAAGGGAATGAAGAGAGATCAGAATATTGGTTGGCACGATGTCTACAGGGAAAACAAAAGCTAACACAACCAGTGATAGATGATGATTGGTTCACATATCCTACAGATTCAGTTGTTATTGTGGGAACTTGGTTGCGAACATACATGATTAGAAAGAATGGCATACCTACATTTGAAGACTATGAGAGACACAAAACCATTGTAATGTATTCACACCTTATTATAGCTACAAATGTCAAGTTGTTGAAGCATCAATCAAAACCAAAGACCAAAGAGCTATGGACAGTGACTACTGTGATCATGAAGCAATATTGGATACTCTTAAACAAAGAGATGATCCTTCAGACACACTTGAGTAGTAGGTCTTTAATGGTGCCTTATTTTTTTTATCATGCATTCCATTTCAAACAATGATCATTAAATGTTAATGATCAAGTTTGTTATGTGTATATTAAGGATGTCTTGAAAATGCAAGTCTATTGATGAATGTTTTTTTTGGCAACACGGTTTTTGCATGCACATAGCGGGTACACGATATAATCAGAAGGGACGTATTTTTGCAACATGACTTATTATCATGCATTTGATGAGTTTTACAATTTTTGATGATATAATTATCACAAAACCTTTATGCTCATGCAGGTCTTTATTGATGATATACAATAGTACATCACATTATGATTTTTGATGATATACAGGTTCATGCTAGATCATTCACCTTTGACAAGACCCTCTCTTGGTGATGGTACATATTCTTTTGTGCATTATTGAGATAAAATTTTGTGCATAAACATTAAGTCAAGTGAATGTATTGCTATTTAGAAATGACCATATCTACCATCGTCTTCAACCATGCAGAGAAATGTACTGAGAAGGGCTTTGATCAACATGCTTCTTTCTTCAAAGTTATGCTTGTATACTTTGCAGAGAAACTAGTAAGTTTCGTAATTATACAATCTTGTGTGTCTTAAAAATGTTTGAAATGATCTATTTATAATTTGCCAAAGTAATTTGTATTAAGTGTTATAATTTGTTTCTTGTAGCACATTCATTCTGCATAAAGAGGTTACTTATTTTGGTCTTCATTTATATGCAAGCATTGTTGTACGTAAGCTTTTATCTTAGGCCATGAGGATGTTTGATGTAGATGAAGTGGGATGTTGTATTTGTATATGGATGTGAATTGATGTAACATTTTTATGATGATATACAATGTCCATGAGCGAATTGGTTTAGTTATATTGATGATATACAATTGTAGCGTCCTAAAATTGCGACACTTGCAATTTCGACTGCATTTGGGTCTTCACGATGGCGATGCAACACTGAACCTGAATGGAGACCCCGAAACTTGTTCATGACACCAAAAACTGCATTTCTTAGCACCCTGGCCTGATCCTCCTTGCGCCCTGCTGTCCCAGGAGGTGGGACCATGGCGCCCAGTGCCCTGGTCCTTCAGGACTAAGGTGCCCAGTGCCCTGGTCCCCTAGGACCATGGCGCCCAGCGCCCTGGTCCCTGGCCCTATTTTGGGCCCAGTCTCTTTTGGGGCTTCGGGTCTTTTAAGTTTGCAAGTTGGAAAATAATATTTCCTGGTCGGCCTAAGGTCGGGAAAATCAGTCTTTCAACCCTAATTGACAAGTATATAAACTACATTTCCTCTCCCATTTGAGAAGGACGTAGATGAAAAAAAGGCAGAAATGATATTCAAGCATTCAAGCATTCAAGCATTCCTTCAAGCAATTGAGCATTCTAAGTCTCCATTCAAGGCTAAGTGTTGCATTCAAGACAACGATTCAACCATTGAAGAGGAGATCACATACAACATACAACATACTACATACATTACACCTTCGCATGTAAGAATACAAACATTCTTACAACAAGGTATCAGTACTTGTTTACATTACAAACATTTACATTTACAGCATTCTCATTTCTTGGTTAATTCCAAAATCGAGGTTTGACCTAAAGGAAAACCCCTCATCCCTAACCCCCCAGTCATCCTCTCTTTTCTGTGTGTAGGTTGCAAGTACGCGGCTGTAATTGAAGATCTGGAATCCTTGTGCAGAGACGAACAGATCCACCTTCGTTTCGCGGATTTTTCGGAGGACCGTGTGCACGTCGGGCGCCATCGTCCCGTCAACTTTCGCTCAAATTTGCAGAACAGCACCGTCTCGACATTTTACTGCTAATTCCAGGTCCGGAACTTCATCTCATATCCCTATCTCTGTTTATAAGCGAATCTTTCCTACTTTACATGCATTCCTAGTTCAATCTTTCTATCTACATTCTTTAGAAAAGAGGGTATCCTTGATGTCACAACCCTTGAAACTCATTTAGAATCCAATCTTGCATTGCATGGGATTGGATCTTGTGGGTTTCAACCCCTCTTTTGAATGTAAAGTCTCTCCTAAGTGAAAACCATCAACCCTAGTGACTCTCCCTTCTCTCTCCTTGGAGTTGGGGAGGGGAAAACGACTAGGGTTCGATTTTTCCGCTTTACATTTTGGTGAACCCGACGTGAACATCCTCATTCTGATTATTCATGGTTAGATCCGAAAAATTTGCTTTCCTAATTACATTTCCATGTTTGATCTTTTACAAATTTTAGAGGCTAATTGCGTAAAAACCCTAAAATTTTCTTTTAAGTAATTAAACTTGTGAAATGTTTAATTGTTAATGCTTGTTTCAGATCTACCCTTCTATTGCAAATTGTCAATTCATATCTGTGCTTTAATTCTGAAAATTAAGTGGTTAAATGTCAAAACCCTAATTTTTAAGACCTTCTTGATTCAACCTTTGACTGATAATTTCACTAATCAAAACACCTCCAAATCGGCTGTAACTTTGGATTCCGCAATAAAATCACAATATCTTTCATCCCTAAAAATTTGGAAAAAAGTTGCGAGGACCGTGTGCACCCCGAGCGCCATCGTCCCCGACATTTTTTCCGAAATTTCGGGAGCTAGATCTTACTGTATTTTTCTGCTAAAATCCAGAATTTTGGCTGATTTTATCAAATCTAACACTTTCAAAATTAAAGTCAAAGTTGGTCTAGCGATTGCTTGGATTGAGGCTTCTAATCATTCAAAAATTGTTGAAATTGAAATTCATATCAAAATTGTGTTCCTTACTGTCCTAAATCTGAAAAGTGTGTTAGCATTCATTCGAAATTTTAGTGCTTTATTCAAATCTTTACAATTTGTGACTTTTGAAATTAAATGTTTAATTGCAACAACCTTGATTTCCACTTTCAAATTTGAATTTTGCATGAAATCAAGTCAACTTTTAAATTTCGAAACTTGCATTGCTTTCAACATTCCCTCTAAAATCATAAAATTCAAAATTTCAGTTTCCCTCTCTTTTTCAAAATTCAAATTTTACATTTTTCAACAATCTTGGTAGGGTTCAATTTTGAGATTGCAACTTTAATTTGGCCTATCTACAGATCATAAAATCACTCAATTTTTTCAGATTAGCTTTAAAATCATCATAACTTTCATCCCTGAAAATTTTGAAAAAAGCTGCGAGGACCGTGTGCACTCCGTTCGCCACGGTCCCGGACATTTTTTCTGAAATTTTGGGAGATTGTCCTGATTGCATTTAACAGCTTAAATCTAGGAGATTGGCTGGTTTTATTGAAATTTGCTACCTCTAAAATTCAAAATCTTCTCTCTCTCTAGTGCATGAGTTTTACAACAATAAGCCCTACTTACACTATTCCTGTTAGACGAAGCCTTAGAATTAAGTCTTTCCAAGGTGTAATTACCGAGGAGATGGAACCTAATTTGAATGACCTTTTTAATGAGGACATGGGTAATTCCTCTAATCCTCTTAATGATGAAGAAGCTCTCCATGAGGTTTCTGTAGAACAACTTTCAAAATTGGATAACCAATTTGATGATTTTCGACAATGGATGTCTCAAGAATACCCCGATAGTCAAGCTCTTCCTTTAATTGAGGGTCTAAAACGTATGGTTCAAAGTGATAAAAATGGAATTGATATTTTGCGTGGTATTGCACACATTGTGGATTCAAATGTGATGCCTATGAAGAGTTGTGCCGAAACTTTAAGTTATACACAACCTCCTACTCAAGTTAATCATTCTATTCCTTTGACAACTCCTATTGCTAGTATGCCTACTTTTACATCAAACATAATGACTACTTCAATACAAGACATTCCTCCTATGATCACTAGTCATGGGGGCAATCCAACATCTTCATTCATTCCTTCAATGAGTGTTCCTATTATATCTCCACAAATGAACATGATGCAAGGGGGCAATTCATTTAACCCTTCCATTCCTCCTTGTAGTGTTCCTCCTATCCAATCATCTCCTATGACTAATTATCATAGTGTCCCACCACCTTACTCTCTACCTTCTTTCAATAACATAACACATCCATCACAATCTAACACATCTAATATGAACTCTTCGACTGAAGCGACCATTAACAATCTTGCACAAACTCTCTCTTCTTTACAACAACAAATTGCCTCTATGAATCAATCTAAGTTTAGTGTGCCCACATTTGATGTTGCGAGCCCACTTTCTCTTGACATTGTTCGAGCTATCCCCCCTAAACATGTTGAAATTCCGCATTTGGAGCTTTATAATGGTAAGGGTGATCCTCTAACACATGTTAAGACATTTCAAACAATATGTACCGATTTTGCTTATGACCAAAGGTTGCTTGCAAAACTGTTTACTAGAACATTAAGAGATAAAGCCCTACAATGGTATTGCTCGTTGCCTTCTTATTCTATTACTTCTTTCAAACAACTTGCAAATGCTTTTATTCAACAATTTCAAAACAATATAAGTCCTAATGTTACTTTGATTGATTTAATGCATTGTAAACAAGGTGTTAAAGAAAAAGTGATTGATTTCATTGGTAGATATAAGCATTTGTATGCTCAGATTTCTTTTCCAGTGCCTGACAATGATATTCAAAGAATCTTTATTTCTAATTTACAAAAATAAATTAGAGAAAAACTCCTATTTTCTGAGTTTACTTCTTTCCAACAATTGTGCACCACTCTTCACAATTATCAACTGACTGTGAGTCAAATGGAACAAGCAAATCCTATTGTGTGGGGGAAAAAGTGACACTAAGCAAACATGCCCTAATCTCACTTTCAATCACACATTTGTGGAATACGAAAGAGCCTAGAGGTATCACACAATTGGCTACTTCTTTTTGTGGAAAAGAGAGCCACGGGCTACCTATTAGGATTTCTATTCCTTTGTTGTAATTGAAAGATAAAATGATGCAAGTTCAATCCCAAACCCCAAAGTACAAGTATGAACTAATAACAAGATTTGCAAAATTGAACTTAAATAATGGAAAGCTGTAAACACAAGGACAAGACAAGAATGTAAATGCATACCTGGAGTTAAAATCTGATTGAAAATGTTCGGGACGGGGGCGCGGGCGCCACTGTCCTGATTCTACCCCTGAAACTGCTCCGGAAACTGCTGTTTTGCACTCTGGAAAAGCTGTCAAAAATGCTGAAAATGCTATTTGTCAGGAGGACCAGGGCACCCAGCGCCCCTATCCCAGGGACCAGGGCGCCCAGCGCCCCTATCCTGGCAGGACCAGGGCGCCCCACGCCCCTGTCCTGGTCTTTTGCTTTGAGATTTGGTATGTTGTTTGGTCTCCGTCTGCTTCTTCCGGATCTGTAACTTGCGGCGTCGTTCGAATTCCGAAACCTGCACTTATATCTGAAAAGGTGTGGTGGGCGGCTATATAGGGTTTTGCCTTAGTCAAACCCCCACTTCAGTGATTTCCACCTCCACGAATAGCAAAGTTGTATTGTAAAATGTATTGTGTGTGCAGACCTAGTGTGTGTGCAAGGTCCTTAAATGCAAGAAAGCAAACTAGAGCAACCTAGAAAGTAAACCCTAATTGCTTGTAAATGATAATGTAAATTCTCTAAATCAAGATGCAAAGTGATCTAAAGCATGAATAAAGGATATATTGAAGCTTATGCAAAGACATGAAAACAACATGAAATCATACCCAACCCTCAAGGGAGGAGTACAAGCCAATCTTCAGTCGGTAATCTCCTATTGTTCTTCAATGTCTTCCAAGCCCTAAATGAATGAAATTGATGAATGCTTGATGGATGGATGTTGAATGTTATTGATGTCTTCAAAGATCTGCTCTTTCGCTACATATGAGGTCCTCGAAAGCCAAAATTCGGATCCTTTCAAATGAAGAAAGAGAGCTCTTATATATGAAACCCTAGGTCTTAATTTCATCTTTTGGCCGACCTAAAGATTGAATATCCTACCAATTTCTTGGGGTTAAGCTTTATTTTATGATTGGATCGTGCTCCTAAAATTTCGGGAAAAATGTCCGGGACCATGTTGCACTCCGGGCGCCATGGTCCCGACAACTTTTCACCAAATTTTCAGGGCCGTTGGATATGATGATTTTAGAGAGAATCCCAAAGTTACAGCTGATTTTGAGATGTTTTAACCCCCGAAATCAAGCCCCCAAGTTCAAAATAAGACCTAATCAGGGTTTTTGATTAAATGATGTATAGGAGGAATAAAATGAAAAGGGCACACTTTAATGAAAGGGCCCAACTTTATGATGTGGGAGATGATAAAATAGACCCTTAGACCTAATTAATTTAATTAATTAAGTGCTAAAGGGGAAATGCAATGCAAAATGCAAAATGCGCCAAGGCGGGTGTTAAACTAGGTGTGAAATTGTACCACCCTAGCAAGTGCGTACAATTTACGATGCTACATTTAGCCCCCACTTTAGCGGTCATATGAACACTACGTGCATATGCAAGCTAAAGTACAGAAAAGTAAACATTATTTGAAAAAGGATATATCCATAAGTCTGTTGAATGAAGCCCCGAGCGGTATCTGCAGTACACAGTTAGGAACCGCACCCTACAAAACACACGTTAGATCACAAAATCACCTAATGCTTACTAAGGAAGGTGATGAAAATTCGAGGGTAGCTATATGCCCCCCCCTGTTTCGGCTTGCTAATTTTAGTGAGTTGAAACAGGGTATCATGTTTACCACTTCGAATTGTTAAAGAATATTGATGACAAATGCTCACAAGAAGATTTGATATGAGATCAAAAACTAATGGAGAATCATTTGGTAAGAAAGAGGACTAAATCTCAATTCCAACACAACAAAGAGTGTGAGGATTTGGGAGTTCTGTAACACAAGATGAAGGATGTAAATGGAAACAAAATGCAAAGAGAAGAAAAGAAAGGAAAAAAGCATGAATACACACATTGGTGATCTATGAGAAGAATAGTGAGAGAGAAAACATGGACTTCTCGCCCCTAGATTTTGTCTAGGTGATCCATGGGAAAAGGACATGGAAAACTAGCCCCTAGAGTCTATCTAAGTGATCCATGTAAGGGAGGAGAGTGAGAAAGTCTAGCCTTATGCTGCTAGTTCCACTCAACCTCGTGCATGTGTGTGTAAGGGAGGTTAGAAGCACCTCATAGGAGTCTATGCCCGAGTATGCTACAACCTGTATATGTATAGTACAAAAGCGTGACATCTCACTCTAAGAGTCTATGCTCTGGTTCCGAGAATGACCCACTGCTCAAAAAGTGTAATGTTTATGTCATAAGAAAATTAGAACAAGGATACCTACCTTCATCACAAAAGAAGATACCCCAAAAATGCAACAATGTCATAGATCCAAGCAAGAGAGTTTTGCACTCTTTAAGCAAGGATAAGCTAGTTGAAAAGGGATATCTTGTAGTATGTGTAAAGGAGATCCTTAGAGGAGAAGAGACCTTTGTACAAAAGACACCTATCCCAAAGAGGAATTGTCTTAGACAAATATAACATCTTCTAGAATAAGACAAAGAAGAGAATAAGAATGCAATACTTCCTTCTTTTGCGAGGTGAAAGTGATTCTTAATGAAGGATGATGCTCTTTTTAACCCAATTGGGAGAGTGAATTCATTATGGATGTAGTTTACCAAGTGCAAAAGAGGTTGTAGTCAAGGACTTACACCTCTTGTAAGAGAGAATCCTTGAACAAACAACAACAAATGCATACAAGGAATAACATCAAGTAATAAATTTCACACCATCCACGAAATAGGAAAAAGTGGATCCTTAGATAAAAATAAGGAAAAATCATTGCCTCAATGAGGACTTACACAATCTTCTAGGAAGAGATTTGGACATAAGAAAAAGAAGAGATGTATGAAATCACTCTTGTCCCCATAGGAACAAGAGATAACATAGAAAATTAGGCTATTATGTTGCTTCAAAAATATGATTGCACTTGAAATTGTACCATCATGAATGACAATGAGCCCCCAGTAAATGAGCTACCAATGTCACATAATGATGAGCAACATAATAGCCATTAATGTTATTTAAAGACATGATGGATTGAATGAGGTATTTGAATATGACATGCTAAATGCTCAACTATAAGTGAGATCAAAAACATGTGTAAAATGATAAAAATTGAACAAGAAAAGTCACAAGAAATCTTAGGAGAGGGATGAGTGTAATTTATTAGAGCCTTATCCTTGGAGGAAAGGACTTTATGATGAATAGGAAATAAAGATTCATAAGTGGATTTAGAAATTTGAGGGGTGTCATAAAGAGATTTGTTCATCGCCAAGATTTCCTTATGAGGGGAACGAGAGTTGATAGAAGTAGAAGATGATTTAGTTGAAGTGAGATCATCATCACTACTAAATATAGCATTCACATTAAGAGATGGTCTTTTAGATGCTTTAGTGTGTTTGCAGGGATTATAGCCAAGTCCAAAGGCATAATTGTGAAAATTAGTCTCTAGAGGAACTTTTATCCCTTGTTCATGAGCACCACAACCATTTCCATGATACCCATGCTTAGCAAAAATGCGAAAACCACGACCATAACGATCAGCCATTTCCGGAAGAGAGGGTGGTTTTTCATAAGACAAAGAATCAAACTCCTCATAATTAGAGGTGTGAGGAGAAGAAGTTTGAGAAGCGGCCACAAAATTATTGCTCATAGGTTCAAGTAAGACTGATTGATCTCTAGTTTCTTCCTTCTTTTTAACTTTAAACTCTCTAGGAGGAACCCTATACTCCCCTACAAAGGTGGGATTAAAGTCAAGAGATCCCCAATTGTCTTCTGTGAGAACCTTCTCAGGATCAAAAGCCTTTTCATGTGTAGATTCAAGTCGAGAAGAATCTTCTTCAGGAGCTCTAGACTCATCCAAAGAATTTTGATTATCATAGGGTAATGATTTGTTCATAGGTATCTTGTTTAAAGAGTCATCATTAGAAGAGGAAGATTTAGAAGAACTCCCTTTGGAAGTAGATGTTTGCAAACAAGCCTGAAGATTAGTATCACCTATCAAGGTATATGTCTTATTGTTATAAATAAATTTAACTTGTCTATGCAATGTAGAGGGGACAGCTTGCATACTATGAATCCAAGGTCTCCCTAATAACAAGTTGTATGTTAGATTTCCCGACATAACATGGATAGGAGTAGGCAAAGTACCAGGTCCCACTGTGATGGGTAAGGTGATAATACCTAATGAAGACTTAGCCACATTATCAAAGCCTCGAATGGGATGAGAGTCAGGCTCAATAAGGGATGTATCCACATTCATCTTATGCAATAGATTAATGCTACACACATTAAGGCCAGAGCCATTATCTACCAGTGTTCGTCTTATAGCAGTGTCATTTATGATAACCACAATCATCAAGGGATCATATTGATGTTGAATTTCACTAGTAGGCAACTCATCTTGGGTAAACACAATTTGAGCTTTAGGATTCATCACAGAGTTAACCAAAGACACTATATTACTAGATGTATCAGGTGGAGGAACATTCAAATCTTTCAAGGCATCTTGTAACATTCCATGATGAACGGAAGAAGTTTGGATCAAATCCCAAAGGGATATCTTAGCAGGGGTAGCTTTAAGTTGTTCTAGGGTGAACTCACAAAGCTGGTTCCCACTTTTTGGTACATCCTGATTTTTGCTGAAATCATACATTTTTTGGAAAATATAATTATTTAAGCTTTAAGAGGTCCCATTTGAAGTAATTAATTGAAGAGAGTTAGATCAAAGGCTATTAGATCAAAAATTCTTGGATAGAACCTCTCTACTTCTAAATCATACTTGCAATGGAGTCTCCTTTGCATCTATCAAATGCTGATAAAAAACAAATTTTACATTAGCTTTTGAGGGGTCAAACGAATTCATTTAGAAGTTTTTTTTTTTTGAGGATTTAGTCCTTATTATAAACTTTCCAAATAGTATAATTTTTAATTTATTTAAGTTTATTAATATATTTTTATTTTATTTTTTATGAATGTAGGTTTTTCACCGAACATGAACTTCTTTGTTCAATGCATTGGGAAAAATAGCAAACTAATTCAAAAAAAATTTGAAAAATATCTATGCCCTAGGTATTGATGTCTTCTTTCTAAAAAAAAAAATAAAACTTAATTTTGATATATATAGAGCAAGTTATGTGTTCAAACGTACACCTATATCTAAATTATAATTAGTCGGACTTCAAAACTTAATAAAATAAAAAATATTCAACATATCATTATCAAACCAACTACATGCCCTGGGTATTGATGTTACAAACCAAAATTTAAAAGAGATAAGTTTTTATCATTTATAGAAAAAAATTTATACATTTCGGGATCCACGTCACTCTTAAAAAATGTTGTTTCCTGTAAAAAACTACTTTTGAGGGAGATGGAAAAATCAGTAAAATTTTATTCAAAAAAATTTGAAAAAAATATATTTAGAATCTACAAAAAGGATGTTACAAATCACTAGTTTACATCATCTTCAAATTCTTAATGATTTAAAAGTTATAGGTGTCGGAAAGTGAAGGTTTTTTGCAAAATGTTCATCTAAGTGTCAAAGTTGGTCAAAAAGTGGGAACCAGTATTGTGAGTTCACCTTCTATGAGATCATATTCCTTACTAAGCATTTGTGAAATACGAGGAGCTTGCGGAAGAATTGGCTGGGAAGGAGGAAGCGAAGTGGGGATAACTGGAGGAGGATTAGGTTGCGTATTGTTTCTTGTGTTATAGGTATGGGCAACCGCATGATAACTCTCTCTAGTCAGTTGCTTAGCATAATCATAAGGGATCTTAGTAGAATAACCTCCTTGCACAGTAATAATAGGTGTCTTAGGCATGCAAAAATAATCATTAGCATAACCACCTTGAACCACTAAGATAGGCTTATTTAAAGGTTGAGAATTTTGAGAAGGACAAGCACCTTGGACAGTGAAGAGAGGTTTGTTAGGTGTCTCATTCACATGTATCAAATTGATTGAGGATGGTTTAGAGGAATGAACAAAAGTGTTGGAAGAATTATTGATAGTCTTCTCTTGCACTAAAATCTTATCACAGATCAAATCAATTTTAGGAGAGAGACAAGGGATAGACATTGATGTTCTAGTAGGAAGAGTAATACTAGGAAAGGTCATATCATCCTTTATCATCACAGGATCTACATGGGGAATAAACTCTCTACGAGAAGGATCAACACTACTCTCTAAAGTCTCACTTTTGAGAGGGAGATCTTTGAAAGAGATGTTAACCATCTTTCTTTGAACTAGGGTTTCCTTATGAGTAGAACCAAGTTGAGGAGAGGGAGATGCTTTATTTTTAGAGGGAGAATAATTGAGATTCAAGGAAGGGGAGAAACTATCAAGGGAGTTTCCAATCTTGATTTCATCCCCTCTGGCTAGGGGTAGAGAATAATCTATACCTTCTTCTAATGGTTCATCCCAAATAGTGAGGTTGTTGAAAGGAATGTTTGAAGTATTGTCAATTTCGGGAGAGGAGATAACATTGTTTATTAATTCCTCATCCTTAGGAGGGAGAGCAGCAATAGATGTGTTAAACTCATCCTCTTTCCTCAAAATATGTTTCATATGATCTTTAGGGGAGAGAGAATTAAGGAAATTGCTTATTATTTCATCTTCTTTCTCTAAGGGATGCTTATGAGTAAAACAAACTTTAGGAGAAGGGTAAGCATTCATCATTAATTCATCATCTCTAGTGGGAATTCTGTTGGAAAAGGAAATGCCATCACTAGGAAATGTAGGGATAATGTCATCTTCTTTCACAAAAGGATCCTCATGAAGGGAGTGTTTTTTAGGAGGAACATGAACATATGTCTCCAAAGATTCATGCTTAGGAAGGAGATCTTTGAAAGAAGTGTTCATAACCTCTTGTTGCACTAACATGCCCCCATTGGAAGGACCAACTTTAGGAGAAACTAATTCAATGTCCATCAATACCTTTTCACTTAGAGAGGCATCATAGAGGGAAGGTGAAGTAACATTAAGAAAGGTGTTTATGATATCATTCTCTTCCTCTAGGATAGCTAAATAGGAAGGGCACATTTTAGGAGAATTGTCAAGATCACTCTTAAAGTCTTCATCCGTAGAGCATGGGAGAGTCTCAAAGGGATCATAAGAAACTCTTTTAGGCACTAAAATGTTGTTATAGATGGGGGGAGGTTCTTTAGGAGAAGGAAAAATTGAAACAAGGGAAGCTAACCCATTATCACATCTATGAAATGAATGCATCATGACAACAATTTTCCTCTTTCAAATGATAACACATGCAAAATAGAAGGAAATGTTTAATTTTAACCAATGAAAGCACTTAGAATGTAGATTTAGAAAATGAAATTTATGATTCAAATGAGTTCCTAAATCAGATTTGAAATTATTGATGCCAATTAAGCTATCCACAAGTTCAACTTTGAATTGAAAAATTAGGGTTTTAGCAAAAATTTCCTCTAGATTTTTTAATCTTGCAAGAAATTAAAACTTGTAAATACAAATTTGATTTTGAAATAGCATAAACACTCAAATTTGAAAACATAAATCAGAATTAGAGAAGATTGGAGTTCACGTCGGGTTCACCAAAATGTGTGGGGGAAAAAGTGACACGAAGCAAACATGCCCTAATCTCACTTTCAATCACACATTTGTGGAATACGAAAGAGCCTAGAGGTATCACACAATTGACTACTTATTTTTGAGGAAGAGAGAGCCACGGGCTACCTATTAGGATTTCTATTCCTTTGTTGTAATTGAAAGATAAAATGATGCAAGTTCAATCCCAAACCCCAAAGTACAAGTATGAACTAATAACAAGATTTGCAGAATTGAACTTAAATAATGGAAAGCTGTAAACACAAGGACAAGACAAGAATGTAAATGTGTACCTGGAGTTAAAATCTGACTGAAAATGTTCGGGATGGGGGCGCGGGCGCCACTGTCCTGATTCTGCCCCTGAAACTGCTCCGGAAACTACTATTTTGCACTCTGGAAAAGCTGTCAAAAATGCTGAAAATGCTATCTGTCAGGAGGACCAGGGCGCCCAGCGCCCCTGTCCCAGGGACCAGGGCGCCCAGCGCGCCTGTCCTGGCAGGACCAGGGCGCCCCACGCCCCTGTCCTGGTCTTTTTCTTTGAGATTTGGTGTGTTGTTTGGTCTCCGTCTGCTTCTTCCGGATCTGTAACTTGCGGCGTCGTCCGAATTCCGAAACCTGCACTTATATCTGAAAAGGTGTGGTGGGCGGCTATATAGGGTTTGGCCTTAGTCAAACCCCTGCTTCGGTGATTTCCACCTCCACGAATAGCCAAGTTGTATTGTAAAATGTATTGTGTGTGCAGACCTAGTGTGTGTGCAAGGTCCTTAAATGCAAGAAAGCAAACTAGAGCAACCTAGAAAGTAAACCCTAATTGCTTGTAAATGATAATGTAAATGCTCTAAATCAAGATGCAAAGTGATCTAAAGCATGAATAAAGGATATATTGAAGCTTGTGCAAAGACATGAAAACAACATGAAATCATACCCAACCCTTAAGGGAGGAGTACAAGCCAATCTTCAGTCAGTAATCTCCTATTGTTCTTCAATGTCTTCCAAGCCCTAAATGAATGAAATTGATGAAATCTTGATGGATGGATGTTGAATGTTATTGAAGTCTTCAAAGATCTGCTCTTTCGCTACATATGAGGTCCTCAAAAGCCAAAATTCGGATCCTTTCAAATGAAGAAAGAGAGCTCTTATATATGAAACCCTAGGTCTTAATTTCATCTTTTGGCTGACCTAAAGATTGAATATCCTGCCAATTTCTTGGGGTTAAGCTTTATTTTATGATTGGATCGCGCTCCTAAAATTTCGGGAAAAATGTCCGGGACCATGTTGCACTCCGGGCGCCATGGTCCCGACAACTTTTCACCAAATTTTCAGGGCCGTCGGATATGATGATTTTAGAGAGAATCCCAAAGTTACAGCTGATTTCGAGATGTTTTGACCCCCGAAATCAAGCCCCCAAGTTCAAAATAAGACCTAATCAGGGTTTTTGATTAAATGATGTATAGGAGGAATAAAATGAAAAGGGCACACTTTAATGAAAGGGCCCAACTTTATGATGTGGGAGATGATAAAATAGACCCTTAGACCTAATTAATTTAATTAATTAAGTGCTAAAGGGGAAATGCAATGCAAAATGCAAAATGCGCCAAGGCGGGTGTTAAACTAGGTGTGAAATTGTACCACCCTAGCAAGTGCGTACAATTTATGACGCTACACCTATGACTCCTAGTGATAAGGGTGATAGTAGTCAACAACCATTTGGGAAGTTTAAACTGAACAGAGAGTACATTAAATTCAATGAAAACATCATCAACAACAATGTGAATGCGGCATCAGGTGTGCCCCCTATTTCTAAGTTTTTCAAGAAAGAAAGAAAGTTTACTCCTTTGAATGAATCATTGCATAGTATTATGAATAAGTTATTGGAACAAAATGTGCTTACTCTTCCTCCTATAAAGCAAATAGATCCTGCAAAGATTAATTCACCCTATATTGATAACAAATCTTTTTGTCAATTTCATCGTCATCCTGGGCATGATACTGAAAAATGTTTTGCTTTAAAGGGTAAAATTCAAGATTTGATTGATAATAATACTATCTCTGTTTCTAGAGTGAATGATAAAGGCAACACATCTGTAGCTCCTCCTAACCAAAATCTTCAGATTTTTACTGATCCATTACCTTCTCATACCTCTAATGCGATCGATACTACTGATTCCTCTGTCTCACCTGATGATCTTGTGTCTATGACTCCGAATGTGATTAACTTTGTAGAGCAGCACAAAATCCCTAAAGAACCTTCCATCACCTTTGATTCTAGTGAAATTATAAGGGCACCTGATGGTCCTTTATATATAGTTGCAAAAGTCAAGAATACACCTTGTCGTGGAGTGCTTATTGATCCTTCTTGTATGGTTAATATCATTACTGAAGAATTCCTTTTTACTTTGCAATTGAATCAAGTGATCTATAACGAAACAAATGTGGTTGTGAAATTATTTGATGCATTTTCTTCTCCTGCAATTGGTTCTATTACATTACCTATTGAGGTCCATAACAAATCCCTTGATATGAGCTTTTCTATTATTCCATCATCTGAACAATTTCGTGTGAAGCTAGGCTATCCTTGGCTATCTTCCATGAAAGCTATTGCTTCTCCTATTCACAAGTGTTTGAAATTTCCCCATAATGGTGAAGTTCTTACTATCAATCATAGTCTCTTTAAACTAGCTGAAAGAACTTCTAGCGTTCCTATTGATTACTTTTGGCCTAAACAATTCCAATCTCTTCCTCCGCGAAGTGATCATCTTTTTAAATCTTATCAAAAGTGGAAAAAAGACATGATCCTATCTCTAAGTGAACCTAGAACACCCAAACTTGACATTCCTATCATTCTTGAGAAGGAAGTTCTTCCTTTGAAAGATAAAACCAATGTCTTTCCTCAAGAAGATTCCCAACCCATCCCTATGGATGTGACTATGTCTATATCTAATAAACTTCCTAAAAGTAGACCTATACCTCCTCGTCATGATGGACTTGATCTCCTTCCTAAACCAAATATTCCTCCCTTATATGGAGCAGTTCCTCCTCCTTCCTCCTATGGAGAGAAGAGACCTTCCTCTTCTCCTATTGTTCAACCTAAGAGACCACAACCTAAACACCCAAGTGATAAGGATGAGAACATTCCTCCTCCTCAATCTTCTCAACTTCCTACTAAGACTAGACGAAATCGTTCTGCACGAGAATGCCGATGAAAGCGTCGTCTTAGAGCTCAGGCAGCTGCTTCTCAAACTTTGCAATCCCCAAAAACACCTTCAGCCAGTATTATTCCATTTTCTCCTCAGCTGAAGATTGAGCCAAAATCTCCTAAACATAAGATGCATGATGGTCTTGATCCTGTGCGAGTTAAAGATCCTATTTTTATAAATCTTGATGATGATATAGATGAAAATGTTATTCATGATGAAAATGTTACTTCTATTCATTCTGATAGTGAGTATGAATATGTTGATGTTGATAACCATTTATCCAACGAATTTTCTAAAGCACTTATCCTAGCTCCTAGACAAGAACAACGTGGCTTGGGATATGAACATAGCCCTTGTTTGGATCTTGTGATAGCTCCATCTGCTATGTTGGATGTTCCTCCTCTAGCGTGTTTCCTACCTTCCCGAAATATTGATCAGCAAGATCGAAGGGTAGATGACATGCTAGACTAATTCATTATCATAGCAGATTCTCTCCTCCTCTCTTTTGTCACTTCTTCTATGTGTTATTCTCATTCTTCTATCTGTTGTCCTTGGTGTTGTCTACTTGAGGATGATGCAAAACATTGAGATCTCTTTTGGTCTATCTCATGTTGACTCAAAAGACACATGTGTTCCCTTCTTCTAGGTGACCTTCCTTGATTGGGGAATGAAGAAAAATTATGCATACATACATATGATATACATGAATAATCATATAGCATACTGACCCCGAGGAAAGCGAAGTCACCTTGTGCTTTGTGTTTTGTGTCTATTATCCTTGGGCTTATCTCACACTTGGGGGCTAAATCCTTGTGATAACGTGCTCCTTTCTCATTTCTTATATGTATCACTACCTTAAAGCAATCACCCCCGGTGAGGCATGTGCGATCGCTTTAATGTAGGGGGGCATACATCCCGTCCATATCTTTTCAAGATACTTGAAAATTTCTTGACAAATTTAGCTTTGCCTTGAAAATTTTTGATATCTTTCTTGCATGACTCATAGTGAGGGCACCTTACTACTGACAGTCATGGTTCTCCCTCGTGATCTTACCTTTTACTTTGTCAATCGAAGTCGTAAGATCCTTAGTCCACTGGGGGCTTGGTGTATCTTGCCTCCTTGACGTGGTGAAAGTTTTTCAATGTTGTTTCCTTGTACTTTACTGGAAGTATTGGCATTCGCTTATACTCCCGCTAAAGTGGGGGCTAAATGTAGCATCCTAAAATTGTGACACTTGCAATTTCGATTGCATTTGGGTCTTCACGATGGCAATGCAACACTGAACCTGAATGGAGACCCCGAAACTTGTTCATGACACCAAAAACTGCATTTCTCAGCACCCTGGCCTGATCCTCCTTGCCCCCTGCTGTCCCAGGAGGTGGGACCATGGTGCCCAGTGCCCTGGTCCCTGGCCCTATTTTGGGCCCGGTCTCTTTTGGGGCTTCGGGTCTTTTAAGTTTGCAAGTTGGAAAATAATATTTCCTGGTCGGCCTAAGGTCGGGAAAATCAGTCTTTCAACCCTAATTGACAAGTATATAAACTAAATTTCCTCTCCCATTTGAGGAGGATGTAGATGAAAAAAAGGCAGAAATGATATTCAAGCATTCAAGCATTCAAGCATTCCTTCAAGCAATTGAGCATTCTAAGTCTCCATTCAAGGCTAAGTGTTGCATTCAAGACAAGGATTCAACCATTGAAGAGGAGATCACATACAACATACAACATACTACATACATTACACCTTCGCATGTAAGAATACAAACATTCTTACAACAAGGTATCAGTACTTGTTTACATTACAAACATTTACATTTACAGCATTCTCATTTCTTGGTTAATTCCAAAACCGAGGTTTGACCTAAAGGCAAACCCCTCATCCCTAACCCCCCAGTCATCCTCTTTGTTCTGTGTGTAGGTTTCGGGTATGCGGCTGTAATTGAAGATCTGGAATCCTTGTGTAGAGACGAACAGATCCACCTTCGTTTCGTGGATTTTTTAGAGGACCATGTGCATGTCGGGCACCATCGTCCCGTCAACTTTTGCTCAAATTTGCAAAATAGCACCATCTTGATATTTTACTGCTAATTCCAGGTCCGCAGCTTCATCTCATATCCCTATCTCTATTTATAAGCGAATCTTTCCTACTTTACATGCATTCCTAGTTCAATCTTTCTATCTACATTCTTTACAAAAGAGGGTATCCTTGATGTCACAACGCTTGAAACTCATTTAGAATCCAATCTTGCATTGCGTGGGATTGGATCTTGTGGGTTTCAACCCCTCTTTTGAATGTAAAGTCTCTCCTAAGTGAAAACCATCAACCCTAGTGACTCTCCCTTCTCTCTCCTTGGAGTTGGGGAGGGGAGAACGACTAGGGTTCGATTTTTCCGCTTTACAACAATGTATTTGTACATGAGTACATTGGTGTAGTTGTATTGATAATGAAAAAAGAATCATGTTTGCATATCCTTTCATGGATGTCACATGCAAGTGTAATGGTAATTATGTGTATACAATACATGGAAATATTGATGATCATTATGTGTCTATAGTGTAATGCTTGTTTATCTATATTTTTAGCACTTAGGGCACTCAAGGCACGACGTCGGTAGGGTGTGACCTCGAGCGTCGGATCAAGTGGGGGGCATAATAGGAGCATGCATAGGGTAATAATGCTTAACTAGACATGTTGGAGCTAACAGTTCATCATCTCGATGAGCAGAACGAGAAATTGGCCATGCGACAACATTCGATTGAGTGAGACTGATGATTTTTTCGCCAACAAAAAAATTGTTGTCCTAATAAAACTATAGGGAAACTTGAAAAACCGAGATAGGCTTTTATAGGGACCCCTCTGATGGCCCTGTAGGTTAAAATGGATCATTCGCAAGTGCCACAGATTCCAAGTTAGAGCCCGTCAAAGTTTGACAATTTTGAGCACTTAGGGCACTCAAGGGACAACGCCGGTAGGGTATGACCCCAAGCGTCGGATCGAGTGGGGGGGGGAAATAGGAGCATGCATAGGGTAATAATGCCTAACTAGACATGTTAGAGCCAAGGGTTCATCATCACAACGAGCAGAACGAGAAATCGGCCACGCCACAACATTCGATTGAGTGAGACTGATGATTTTTTCGCCAACAGAAAAATTGCTGCCCTAATAAAACCGTAGGGTAACTTGAAAAATTGAAATAGGCTTTTGTAGGGACCCCTCTCATGGCCCTGTAGGTTCAAATGGATTATTCATAGGTGCCATGGATTCTGAGTTAGGGCCCATCAAAGTTTGATAATTTTGAGCACTTAAGGCACTCAAGGGCTAACGTCGGTAGGGTATGACCCCAAGCGTCGGATCAAGTGGGGGGGAAAAATAGGAGCATGCATAGGGTAATAATGCCTATTTGGACATGTTGGAGCTGATGGTTCATCATCGCGATGAGTAGAATGAGAAATTGGCCACATGACAACATTCGATTGAGTGAGACTGACGATTTTTTTGCCAACAGAAAAATTGCTGCCCTAATAAAACCGTAGGGAAAAATGAAAAAATGAGATAGGCTTTTGTAGGGACCCCTCTCATGGCCCTATAGGTTTAAATAGATCATTCATAAGTACCATGTATTTCAAGTTAGGGCCCATCAAATTTTGATAATTTTGAGCACTTAGAGCACTCAAGGACCGATGCCGATAGGGTATGACCCCGAGCATTGGATCGAGTGGGGGGGAAAAATAGGAGCATGTGTAGGGTAATAATGCCTAGCTAGACATGTCAGAGCTGGTGGTTCATCATCGCGATGAGCAGAACGAGAAATTGGCCATGCGACAACATTCGATTGAGTGAGACTTACAATTTTTTTGCCAACAGAAAAATTGCTGCCCTAATAAAGCCATATGGAAAATTGAAAAGCCAAGATAGGCTTTTGTAGGGACCCCTTTCATGGCCGCATAGGTTCAAATGGATCATTCACAGGTGCCACAGATTCTGAGTTAGGGCCTATTAAAGTTTGACGATTTTGAGCACTTAGGGCACTCAAGGGCCAACGCCTGTAGGGTATGACCCCGAGTGTCGGATCGAGTGGGGGGGAAAAATAGGAGCATGCATAGGGTAATAATTCCTAACTGGGCATGTCGGATCTAACGGTTCATCATCACAATGAGAAGAACAAGAAATCAGCCACGTGACAACATTCGATTGAGTGAGACTGATGATTTTTTTGCCAATAAAAAAATTGCTACCCTAATAAAACCCCAAGCATTTGACAGAGGTGGGGGGCAAAATAGGACCATGCATAGGGTAATAATGAATTGTATCAGGTATTGTTCATTAAATGAATTGTATTATTCATTCATTGTATTGTTCATTGAATGAATTGTATTGTATTGTTGATTAAATAAATTGTATTGTTCATTAAATAGCCATTATTAGCCATTGTTAATTATTGGAATGAAGATTAAAGATTTCCATGATAACACCATGCATAGATGAGAAACAATTTATATGATTGTATATCAACTTCTGTATATATAAAAATGTCAAATGATTACAAATGAATGTCCATACATAAATATGGCATAAACACCAACTGAAACAAAATATATGTCTAAATACATGAATGTATGTCCATATACAAAATATACATGCCAAATATACATGTAAGCATCCCAAAACTATCTATAACATCCTAAGCTACTGATGGATCATCGGCTCTGAAGGATCCTGCACAAGAAAAACAAACCACGATTAATATTAGTTATATTATATAATTCACATTTGAAAAGTTAACATAAAAATGAACTATAATTGAACTATTCATGTTTACCTCATCTCCACATTTTCTCTTCAGCTTTGCAGGACTCTTGATGTATGTCTTTGGTAGAGGAGGTATGTTTTGAATATTTTGATACACAACCTACATATTTTCAGAAACATGACATTGATACAAGTTAGAAAATAATTGTCACTGATCATAACAAATTATATCTACTAATCAAATAATAAAATAAACACACATCTACTCGAGGCATCTCTTCTTCTTCTTCTTCAGGTATACTGGGGGTAGTCATCAAGGATGTGAAGCCAAGAGTTCTCTGTATATATACACAACAAGTATATGAAACTATCAATCTATGTCTAGACATGTATAATCACTATAAGTTATTTAAACTATTCATTCAATCATTTTTGCATTCAATTACCTTTCCCTTGTCTCCAATTGCACTACCAGATCCTAAATCACACTGCACTGCACTCATGTTGCTTGTGCCCTAAAAGAGTAAAATAAGATATACATGCAATTTACTACATAATCTAATTAATACAAATATAAATGATGAGCATGTATGTACAATAAAATACAAATGACTAGGTACAATAATATATGTATCGTCAACCTATCAAGGCCAAATGAAATTGCTGACAAGGTGCCCTCCTGAATCTGTCCCAACTCATCCTCGGTCATCAACTATTAAATAGACCATGTAAATAAAAATTAGTACTTAATATTATATAATTTATAAATATTTAATTAAAATATAACATGAACTGTGAAAATACAAATCTTACCACTACATCATCAATGTATGATGACGGTGCCTCCTTGCCTCTAGCATGTGAGGACTCCCCAGGGTATCCTCTAGTCTGTGTAATAACATTTACTGCATCATGCATCTCATGCACCTCATAATCTACACTGTCCATAGGAAGATCACTGAGCTCTCCAACTGGACCCAAGCATACATGCCCACACATGACACAACTATGGGGCACACATATGTGTGGAGCTGAGGATGACGTGTCAATGACACCGGATGCACCACTACCATCAAGAGTAGGTTGAGCTACTAACGTAGCCTAAGAAACCAAAAGGCTACTCAAAGAGTGAATAGCCGATATGGTCTGTGAAGCCACCTCACAAATGATATCAAGATGCTACACTACAGGTGGGGGATCAATAGGAGGAGGGGGCACATATGGGCCCTGGACTACTTTGACTGTCCTAGGTCTATTTTGGGGCATACCTAAACCTACACCCTGGAAAGGTTGGATGTCAAAGTAGTTCACATGTTTGTTTAAAACACACTCAGCATACAAGTTTTTTATGAAATAGAAGGGGATATCAAGATTGTTATTGGGTGGTTTGTCAAAAACCATCCACCAACGATCCCAAAAGTTTTTCACAATCCCATCATTTGTGCACCATTTAATAGAAAGTTTTGTTTTTTTGGGATCTACGAGCTAACTAGTACAGGGATTGACAAACAATGAGGCGATTTCAGTTTTGGATATCTCGAGATCCTTGATATCCTTATAAGACAAGCCATCTACATATTTTTCCCTCATTGAATCTTGCCACAAAAGGGCAACATTGTGCTCCATAGTCATGGTTTCCATACTTTTTATGATTGACGTGAGAGGATCAAACATTGGGTTTAGACAAGGGATCCTATGATATACTTCTGCAATCCCCCTCAATTCATTCAAATTTTGTGCAATCAAATCTTGAATTGAGGGGGGTTTTGGCAAATGAGGGTTTGGTTGTTACAGTTATGGTTGGTCATGGTTTTCATTGTTATCCCCCATTTTTAACCTAATTGAATGTAAACAATTAAATTTAGTTAACAAATTTAAACAATTAGGTATTTGATTATAAAAGACCTAGTTTTCATATGAAAAAACCATATTTTCAATGAAAAATCAAATAAATATTAACAAAAAATGAATGAAAATGATTGAAAACGATATAATTCTTACCTCTCAATCTATTTTTTAGCATTTTTTTGCCAAAACATCAGATATCAGGTGCACCAAATATCGGATTTTGATGAAATCGCGTGGCACATGAGTTAAGAATGACTCACGGGCTGTCACTATCGAAATATAAAAGTCTCAAAAAGTCAGATATCCGATTTCTATACTTAAATTATTTTTAAATAACATATATAATATAATAATATATTATTATATTATACAATACGTATTGTATTATATTATATATATTATAATATATAATATAATATAATATTATATTATATTATATTATATTATATAATATAATATAATATAATATTATATTATATTATATTATATAATATAATATAATATAATATAATATAATATAATATTGTATTATATAATACGTATCATATAATAGATTATTATATTATAATATAATATAATATAATAATATATTATATAATACGTATATATAACATGTAACTATACTATATTTTTGAAATTAAAATTACAAATAAAAATTGAATATCTGATTTTATCAGATATCCAATTTGCATAGGTAATTACCAAGCCAAGGTGTACTAACACCCAGGCCAAGCAAAAAGTCAACATGGATTTTTGCATTTTTAGGCGAGTGAGGAAGGCTATTTTTTTCACATCACCACTTTTTGGCCCCCTTGATCCTACACTAACTCATTGCATGCAAAGCATTTCAAAGGTGATTTTCCTTCATACTTACTTCCTATTAGTCCTTTAGGTACTCTTCTAGCAAATAAGGCTTCAAGTTGCTCAAATTCTTCATCTTCTTTCTTCATATCCTCTAGTTCCTTTTCATATAAAGCTTTCCAATCACTCTTGTCGGTAGATTATGCAGATGCATGAAAAGAAGGTTTTGATTTCACAACACCAGAAGGTCCAAATTTCTCAAGCTCAAAAGAAGATAACTTCCCAACCAAGGTATCCCTATTAACATAGGTGTTTACCATAGTTCTCAACTCATTAATTGCAATAGCCTTCATCTTATAAGTTAGTGGTAAAGCTCTTAGTACTTTAGAAACTATTTCATCTTTTCAATTTTAATAGTAAGGTTACCTTCATTAAGAGTCTCCAATTTGTCGCATATAGCTTTTGCAGTTGATTTGTCAATTAGTACTATTATTTTCTAATCAAAAGTGCACACAAAAGGGCTTCTCTAGCTCTACAATCATTCTCAAGCTCTTTATCAAGACCTGTCAGAGGAGGATTGTGAGATGTTGGATTAAATGATGTAACACCACTCTCATTGATATCCCAAATTTCATTTCCAAGACATCTTAGGTGAGTCTCCATCCGAATCTTCCATACCCTATAATTTGTTCCATCAAGCCTAGGAATTTCTCTCTGGAAACTAGTTGTAGATGTACTTGATTAACTTGAACTGCTAGATGCCATAGGATCTTCCTCAAGTGGTTGAACTTCTACAGGTAGGACCATGCTCTGATACCAATTGTTAGACAACTCAAATAACTAGAGGACAACTTAGAGGGGGGGGGTGTGTGTGAATTAGTTGTCACTGGATTATAGAACTTTAAGCATTCAAACACTTATTACTGGAACACATAAACCCAATACTAGAATGCATAAACCAAATACCAGAATAACAGATATAGCAATTAAACATAAGCATAAATCACATAACAGTTACCATCCATCCTGTTGGATTTTGCCAAGATCAAGGGCACAATGAAAAGCATAAAAGAGACAATAGAATGACAAGAAAAAACTGTATTCTCATCAATATACAAAATGATCAACTGGATTAACCAATACAATGAATAGAGGCCTGCCTATATAGGCAAGGCCATATGGATGTATGAGCACACAAATATGACATGTGGCTCAATGAGAAACAAGGGTAGGTAAGATATACTAAGGGTAGGTAGGAGAAATAATATAATATTCCACAAGAGGTGGATGACCCACCGAATGTGGAGTGTAACAGCAAAATAAGACCACAAAAGGTGGAATTTCTCCTACAAGCTCTATCCCTAAGTGCACACTTCCCTAGGTGTCTCAATTCCAAACTACGAAGAGATGCATTATCCTAAGTTAGCTTAAGTAACTGTAATAATATCCAAAGTGAATATTTATTTACACCAACACCCCCCCTTAAGTGCAACTTAGGGGAATGAAGACTCAAGTCAACAATGCAAGATGGGTCCCGACTACTAGGCCATGATAGGTACCCATGTACAACATGCAAATGCAAGAAAAACAATGCAATGCAACCTCTCACAAATGGAGAAAGGTAGAAAACGCAGTGGGAAAAAACTCCCCCCCAAAAGAGAGATGAATGTACAAAAGACTCTCAAAGAAGAAGAACAAAACCTCAAAGAGGAAAAGGTCCCCCCCATAAGAGAGGAAGGAGAAGTCAGCTGAACCCCCTAATGACACATCCCGCACCCCCAAGAGAGCTCGCAACTGCTGGAACTTACTCTCGGTGAAATGTTTGGTGAATATGTCAGCAACCTGCTCTGTTGTAGGACAATACTGCAAATCAATGACCTACTCTTGGATGAGCTCTTGGATATAGTGCATATGAATCTCGATGTGTTTGGTCCGCTGGTGCTGGACCGGGTTCTTCAAGATCGCAATGGCACTCTGATTGTCACAATGGAGAACTGTCGGTCGTGGAGTGGTGAAACCAAACTCTGTGAGAATCTGCTGGAGCCAAATGGTCTCAGTCGCTGCATTAACAACGCCTCGATACTCAGCCTCAGTTGAAGAGAGAGCAATAGCATGTTGCTTCTTGCTCTGCCAACAAATGGGGCCTGAACCAAGGTGACAACTGTAACCAGAAGTAGACTTATGATCAACGAGATCGCCAGCCCAATCGGAGTCGGTGTAACCAACCAAGCGAAGTCCTGTGCCTGCTGCATAGTGAATCCCATAGTGAGGTGTACCCTGGATGTAATGTAGAATGCGTTTGGTAGCTTTCCAATGAAGCTCATGTGGTTCGTGCATGAAGTGGGAAACCATGCCAACTGCAAATGAAATATCAGGGCGTGTATGAGTCAAGTAGATGAGACTACCCACAAGCTGACGATACAAAGTGGCATCAACTGGTGGAGAAGAACACTGAGCCTCAAGCTTGACTCCTGAAAGAAAGGGAGTCAGGGCAAGCTTACAATCAGCCATATGAAAGCGTGCAAGGAGATCAAGAGCATACTTGGGTTGCGATAGTGTGATCCCGGAAGGTGACTGTGAAATCTCTATCCCGAGAAAGTAGTGCAAAAGACCCAAGTCAGTCATAGCAAATCTATCATGCAAAGCAGATTTGACCCTGCTAATGATGGATGAAGTACTCCCAGTAATGATCAAGTCATCAACATAGAGCACAAGTATCAAGTGAGAGTCATCCTATTGCAAAATGTAAACATTCAGATCAGAATGACACTTGGTGAACCCGACGGAGAGAAGAAAGGAATCCATCTTGGTGTACCAAGCCCTGGGGGCCTGCTTAAGGCCATAGAGAGATTTCCTTAGTTTGCAAACCAAGGAAGTATCCTGGATGAAACCCTGTGGCTACTCCATATAAATCTCCTCATCAAGATCACCATGAAGAAAAGAACTCTTCACATCTATCTAATGTACAACCCATCCATGAGCTGCAGCAATAGCAAGTGTCAAACGAATGGAGTTCATCTTGGCTATGGGTGCAAAGGTCTCAGTATAGTCAACACCTGCAACCTACGAGAAACCTTTTGCAACAAGCCAAGCCTTATACTTATCCACACTACCATCTGCTGCAAACTTGGTCCAATAGATCCACTTACATCGAACCATCTTTCTCCCCTTAGGGAGATGGACTAGATCCCATGTGTTGTTCCTCATCAAGGAACTATACTCTTCCTCCATAGCTTGGTCCCACTCAGGAACCCCTGATGCTTCCCTAAATGTCTGTGGATCAGAAGCGGTAGCAATGAATGCATGTGGAAGATCCTGATGTTGTGATCGAGTTCTTCGTGTATCCAAAGGATCCACAATAAGAGAACCCATGGACTCAAGTGTCTGTCAAGCCCAACGAGGTCTGGGTGGAGGGGGAGAACGAGGCTGCTCAACTGCAAGTGGACCCTACGGAGGTGGAACCCTGCGAATCGGAGTTGAGGGAGTCTCATCATCAGAATCACTAACATCACTATCCACAATGGAGGAAGGTGGAGGAGGTAGAGAGGCTAAGCTAGGAGAGCTTTCCTCAAAGTGAACACTCCTCTCAATGAATACCTCATGTGTCTCTGGATCCATCAATCTGTATGCCTTAACACCCTCAGGATATCCAACAAATATGCAAGGCCGACTCTGTGGTTCCAATGCCTTGCATTTTTGTGGAGGTATGCGAGCCCATGCTGGACACCCAAAGACTCTGAAATGTCTCACAATTGGTTTCCTACCAGCCCAAGCTTCAAAAGGAGTAATACCTTGCAAAGCTTTGTGAGGAACCCGGTTCTGGATGTGTGTGGCACAACTGATAGCCTCTGCCCAAAAGGCGGGATCAAGAGAACGTGCATGTATCATATAGCTAGCCATTTCTTTGAGAGTTATATTCTTGCGTTTTGCAACCCCGTTCTGCTGTGGAGTGTATGCAACAGAATGCTGAAGATCAATCCCCTCAAAGGTACAAAAATCCTCAACTCTCTTGTTCACATATTCCCTTCCATTATCTGTGCGAAGAATCTTGACCACTTTCCCTGATTGCTTCTCCACACGAGTCTTGAAGTCCTAAAATTTGTCAAATACTTCACTCTTATGAATGAGAAAGTAGACCCAAGTGAAGCGGGAGTAGTCATCAATGAAGGTAAGAACATAGCGGGCCTTACTGAATGAAGGTGCTGGAAATGGACCCGCTACATCACTGTGAACAAGTTGAAGAACTTCCAGAGCTCTCCAAGTTTTCTCTTTATCAAACTTCTCTTCGAGATGCTTGCCCATGGAACAACCTGAACATACACCCTCTGAAAAATTAATTCGAGGAAGACCTGTGACCATGTCTTTAGTGCTTAGCTGCTGAAGATAGCGGTAGTTGAGGTGACCAAACCACTCATGCCATAGCTTACTTTCTGAATTTGAATGAGTAAGAAAGGCCCTAGAAGGTGAACTTGGTACAAAGCGGGAGAATGAATAAAGTCTAGAGTTGTCATTGACTTGTCCCACTGCTACCAAGGCATCATCATCAAGTTCCTTTACCACAACTGAATCTAGGGTAAACTCAACCTTTTTCCCATTCCCATAGTGAGTGATTTGGTAGATGGAGAGAAGGTTGGTAGACAAGTTAGGAACATAGAGAACATTCTCAAATGTTCCATCATCCATGTCAATTGAACCTTTCCCTTCAACCTCTACTTGTGTGTCATCACCTATGTAAATGTGAGGTACCTTAGATGGCTCCAATGAAGAAAACTGCTCCTTTGTAGAACCCATGTGATATGAGGCACCTGAGTCAAGTATCCATTTCTGTGAAGAACCTGTTGTAGCCACAAATGCTTGCCCTTTTCCCTTAGACTGTGAGGAAGAGGAAGGAGCTGAATCCTTCTTTGTGTAGGCAAATGGCAAGTTGATGTTGTTTTTCTTGAGAAGATTGGTTAACTCATCAACTTGCTTTGCGTGGCATCGATGCTCATCATGACCATACTTTTTGCAATATGCACAAGTTGGTTTATCCTTCTTAGGTGGTGTCCCCTTCTTGGAAGAGGATTGAAAATTGCCTTGTGATGGAGAGGATGATTGTCCCTTTTCCTAGTGTGGTTGAGACTTAGATTGCTTCTTCTTCTTGTTGGAATCTTTGCCTTGACTTCCTTGATTCCCTTGATTTGCTACCAAAGCCTTGGACTTTGAAGACTTGAGAAACCCCATGTTCAACAACTTAGATTGTTCCAATATCAACATTTCTGTGAAAACATCAAATGAAGGCATAACATAAGAACTCCCCACTGTCAAACGATGAGTTTGGAAGCTAGATACAAATGCTGCATATTCTGGTGCAAGCTTGTCCAACAAGTTGAATATCAATTGAGCATCCTTCTTGTCAATTCCACAATCCTTTAGCTTTGCTCTTAGCTCATTTGCTTTGGTTACATAATCTTGGATTGTATCAAAATTCTTGGGATCTAAGTTGGTGAGCTCATTATCAATCTGATAGCCTCTGATTTCATCAACTTGTGCATACAATTTTTGAAACATATCCCAAGCCTCTTTAATTGTTTTACACTTCTCAATGTGGAAAATGAGGTCATCTGATACATACTTGCGTAAGGTTCCAAGAGCCATGCAATTCTTTGTGAGCCATTCTAATTGAGCATTTGGATCAGCCTTAGGATCAGGTGGTGCTGTTATTGTTCCATCTATGTAGTGTGTGAGACCCTTTTCCATTAGTTTACTCCATACTTTAGTTTTCCATGATGCATAATTATGTGGAGTTAATGGTGGAAACTTGTTAGGACTCATTGCAACAAGAATGGAAAGAGCACAAAGAGAGGCACAATCACACAAGACACCCCCCCAAATTCACTCAATCAAAGAACCCCCCCAATGTGATGTTTCTGGCACTTTATAAGTAGTGCATATACAATGGGCCACTTGCAAAAAATGGCAAAGTGGACTCCTGATTTACAATTTTACAATTGCCTCAATAAGGCCAAAAGAGTCTCAAACTGATAATGCAAGAGATCTAACTAAGATCCAAGCAATTTACAAGTACCTAATAGGCCAAATAAGACCAATATCTGAAAGTACAATTTTCACTCAAAATCTCTAAAATCTCATCATAGATTCTGAAAGTAAACAAAAAAATAAGCACTTTAAAAAAAAATGGCACCTGAAAAAGAGGTTGTATGAGCTCAAACGAGGCCTTTGAAGTTGCAGAATTGAGGATTAGACAGATACAGCTGAGAGAATCCAAAAATTCCAAAAAACCTGTGCACCAAAATCATAAAATAACCACACCACTGCGAAGATCACAAAATTTTAGCCCATTTCAAAAAAATTGCACCAAAAAAGGAGCAAAAATGAGCAAGATATGGCCTTCCAAAGTTGGACTGCAAAACTGAAAAGCTCAATGGAGAGGGGTCAAAAAAATTTCCAAAAATGTTGATGTGGCATTGACGTCGGCAATTCACTATGTTAAATTTGACGACCGTATGGCCGTCACAAAAACTTTGCCCTTTGCTGACTGGGCATCTGTACTGTACGGACAGATGACGTGGCCAGATGACTGTACAGTCCGTACTGTACAGATTTTGTTGACTGGGCAGGTCTACGTGGCAGATGACTGAGCGTACGGAATGTTGCATGTCACTGTATGGAAGGCTGCATGGTAGGGTTTGTACCGCGGGCCAGTGGCCGCCTGCCACGTGGTGGGCGTGGTCCTCCGGTCTGGGTTTATCATCGATGGATGTTGGCGATGGCGTGCAAAGGCCAGCAGCGGCGTGTAGAGGCGAGCGGCACCAGAGCGGTGGACGGGGGAGCTGGAGCTGCCGGAGGCAGTGGACGGAGGAGCCACAGGGGACCTGCGGTTGCCGTCAGCAGGAGATCTCGGCGCGGCATCCGAAACCTGCACGGGTGGCGGTCTGGGGCTCTGGGCGGCCTGCGGAACCTGTAGAAAATGCAATGTACAGCGCACGGGGTGGTCTTCGGCTCCCAAACAAAACCCTTTTTTTTGTTTTTTTTTTTTCAATTTTTTTTCAATTTTTCTGAAATTCTTTTTCAATTTTTTTCGAAATGCCCCTTTTTTTTTTCGAAAAAATAATTTTTTTTGTAAATTTTTTTTCGAAATCTGTATGAAAATAGGCAAAATGGGAAAAAAAATTTGTCACCAAAATAGGTCGACTTTATAGTCGAAATTTATGGAAATGGCCTCCCGAATTCAACGGTGATGTCCAAATCGCTGTAAGATGCCCCCAAAAAATGAAGATGCCCAAATCCGAAAGTAGAAGCCTTCCACGATGTCTCCAAAAACTGATCAACGAAGCCCCAATCGCTCTAATACCATGTTGGATTTTGCCAAGATCAAAGGCACAATGAAAAGCATAAAAGAGACAATAGAATGACAAGAACAAACTGTATTCTCATCTATATACAAAATGATCAATTGGATTAACCAATACAATGAATAGAGGCCTGCTTATATAGGCAAGGCCATATGGATGTATGAGCACACAAATATGACATGTGGCTCAATGAGAAACAAGGGTAGGTAAGAAATACTAAGGGTAGGTAGGAGAAATAATATAATATTCCACAAGAGGTGGATGACCCACCGAATGTGGAGTGTAACAGCAAAATAAGACCACAAAAGGTGGAATTTCTCCTACAAGCTCTATCCCTAAGTGCACACTTCCCTAAGTGTCTCAATTCCAAACTACGAAGAGATGCATTATCCTAAGTTAACTTAAGTAAGTGTAATAATATCCAAAGTGAATATTTATTTACACCAACACATCCAAAACACATGACACCAAGATTTTTACGTGGAAAACCAATGGTGGGAAACCTACCCACAATCAGATAATACTTTTGTAGTAAGTATGTGATTACAATATGAGGGGCCTCCACATGCAAGAAGGCCAACAGCTTGGAGTGCATTGTTCATCACAAAAAGGAGCCTCAATGACTACAAAAACATTGGAATATAATCCAGAAAGAAGAGTGAACTACAAGTATAACATCTCCTATGCCCGAGTACAACTCTAGTTAAGCTCAATACCGTAGGCCTTAAACCACTCTTACAAACCCAATTCGATCACCTATGTTCGACCAAACCTTTTGCGTATGATTACAACATTATTCACACACAGATCATCCCATAACCTTGACCTATTATCTACAAAGATATCTTACATCATATTTATACCAACCTAGGACCTAAACAATTAGGTCAGCCACAAAAAAGATAATACAATAAGTTCATAACATAAACCGGCAATCTAGTGATCAAGAAAGTCAGCTTAGGCCATAAACAATATAAACCAATCCTTAAATCCCATCAGTAATGCATCAGGAACATCCTCCAACATGTTACAGAAACCAGTCCATAACCTAGATAACACCAGACCCAAAATAGGTCACCATAAACCAAATCCAACACCGCCGATGAACTGGAACATGAACAAGATAACCAACAACATCCTAAAAGCCATCCAAAAGCCTAGCCAACACCACTTATTGCATGCATCAAAAGATCTTCAAGATAATCAACAACATCCTGAAAGCCATCTAGAACAAATGATAGCTCCTGAATCATCAAATCCCAAACTGACTGATCGTGATACACATCTAAATTGCATGAATGATAAATCAGAACCAATTCCACAAACCAAAGCATACCAGATCATACCAAATCAATATCATAAACCAACCACTCTATCAGAACGAACCAGAAAACCCTAAATAACCAAAACAGCCGGTGTTGCCATCAATGACAAAACATCAATGCAACACATAATCCATTCCTCCAAATTGCCAACAGTGTGTTCCGACAAATACAGTCTAAAATATTTCTACATGTAGTAATAGTTTTTTAAATATGTCATTCATTAACTCTATGACAATATAGGCTTTTAAAGCCTTCCACTATTGAACTATCCATTCCTTTCTTTTCTCTAACTTTATTACTTCTATTTTCCAATAATACCTCTTTGAAGTAACCTTCATTAGTCTTTTCTCATGATTTGGTGCATCAGTTATTGGCAACAAAGCAATCCCTGAATAAGATGGCAATCTATCTCCAAACTTCATGTTTTCTTCTCTCAAGTGCTCATTTTCTCTCTTATACCATATGTTTTCTTTCACCAATTTTTCAATATGTGCCTTCATAAATTTTGTTTCATTAAGTGTCAAGTCTGCAGCCTCAACAAGGTTTGTGTCTTCTAATCTATGAAGAAGATGTCCATATATTTGACTTAGATCCTCAATATTGAGAGACCTCTTACGTGGTGGATATAAGGCCCAAGTATACAAAGACTTATAATTAGGGTGAAATCTTGATCCAGTGTAGATCTTACCTATAGCTCCAACACTCAATTTAACTTTCATGTTCTAATTGCTCCTTAACTTGTCAAAACCTATGGTTGAGCTAATAACCCATCTAGGTGGGATTAGGACCCCTTCTTCTTACAATAATCCTCTTCCCTTTCAGGGATCATCTCTTTCATTTCCTTATCTACTTCATCTTGTAATTCCTTAAACTCTTGTGGATGCATTTCTAGGTTAATGTTCTTTACTCATTCTCTTATTTAGTTTTCTATATACTCAAGAATCATACATGCTTGGAATTCAAGAGAATGTACAAAAGAATCATCAAACAAAAATGTTTGGCTAGCGAGATGTCTGACATCATCAGATAGTTGGTCAAAAGGTTCAAATAACAACTTAGTTTCTATCTTCGTCTCATGGCTTGCTATGATTGCAAAAACTGCACAAAATGGATTTATTAAAAATTACTTATAAACTTTTAAGTAAATGCATTTGACATATATAAAGTGAATCTCTACAACTTTTTCTTACTTTCTCCTTACTTGTACCAAAATGAGAGATCTATAATAGGTTATGGCATATATCCCAACTACATTGGTAGACATGCATGTATAATATGGAATCATAAACATGCCACTTTTACTATTAGTCTCTCTTTCCCCCTCTACCTCTTGGGCTTTCTATTTTTCTACCTCTCTCAATATCTCTTTTTCTTCACCTCTCTTTTTTTTTCTCCATCTCTATTTCTGGCTTTCTGTATCTCCCTATCTCTCTATCACTCTCCCTATCTCTCAATCTCTTTCCATATCCACCTCCATATCCTTCTCCACCTCCATCTCCATCTCTATCTCCATCTTATCTCTAGCCTCCTCTCTACCTCCATCTCTTATTTTTATCTCCTTAACCCCCCTCTCTCTCTTCCCCCCTCTGTCTCTCCTTTCCATCCTTATCTATCCCTCTCTCTCCTTTAGTCCCTATTGCAAACATAGCATGATCCTATTGGTAATTGATCTTGATTATCTTCCTAATTTAAAGGCTTTATTTCAATCATGTTCATATCCCTGTAAGCATATGCATAGTTGAATGGGAGATATCACTTCTCTATTAAGACCTTTGTTGCATGAAAGTCATCTATTAATTGACCACATGGACTATGAAAATATATGTAAAAAGTATACTCTCTTCCTAATAGACTTTCCACACCTCTTCGACATTGCACACTAAAGTGCGATTGCTACTTATAAAGAAGACCCTAATATGTAACTGTTTCTCATTAATTTAAATTGATGTTAATATGTCCATTACAGTGGCCACTATAATTAGTAAAAGCTTATTTTAAAAAATTATAAATTGAAAACTACGTTTTACCTTATAGATCCAATCGATGCATCCATTACCCTTGTGGGTGTGACTGCGTCCATGTGCATATGCATATACATATACATAGAGGTTTACTTGGTTGAAATGAAGGAAAGGTTGACAAATTTACGGTGATCTCTTGGTGACCACACCACAATTAGGACAATGATCTCAAACACATTTTTTACCGTTCTCTTGGTGATTGTGCCCAATTGAGTATGTCTTGCTTATGTATGAAAATGGCATTTTGCAGCTTTCCACCGACGATGTATTTGAGTAAAGGATTTTTATTTAATTTTTAGCATTTTGTGGATGGTATAATCAAGAAACATATCATCACCCTCACCAATTATGCTCAACCGATTTAAGTACAACCATTTGATTGTTAGTAATTTTTAAATTAAGGGAGTACTTTTCAAAATAGAATTGTTTAATTATTGATTTTTTATATATATAGATAAAGGTTTACTTGGTTTAAATAAAGGAAAGGTTGACAAATTTATGGTGATCTCTTGCTAGGAAAGCCTAGTGAAGAGGCTAGGTAGGGTGAAGGTTGGAGAGATCTACCCATTGGAGGGGTATATCTTATGATTTGTATAGTTGTATGCTAGATATATAAAGGTGAGACAACAACCAATTGATTCCAGAAGTGTGTGGAAGTGTGAGGGGTTTGAGTGAAGAATTTAGGGCTTTTGGGGTTGGGAATCTCATACCTTGAAATTGATATGGCCATCTTACCCTTATGGACCAAATAGGTGTCATCTTGCCCTTATGAACCAAATAGGTGTTTGTGTAACTATCATGTATAATTATTCTATAATACTCCCAAGGTCTACCCAAAACTAAATGACCACAACTCATATCCATGACATCACATAAAATGCTATCAACATACTTACCAATGGAGAAATTTATGACTACTTGATCCTTTACCAATATATTCTGACCTTCACTAACCCATGTAGCAAAACATGGCTTAGGATGTGCAAGGGTTTGTAAATTCAACTTTTTGACTACTTCATAACCAACCAAATTGTGACAAGCCCCCAAATCAACAATCAAATTGCATACCTTGCCATGGCTTAGACAATTTGTCTTGAAGATCCTCTCTTGCTGTGATGGTTGTACTTTCTCCCTGAGTAATAACTCTCCTTCCTCTAGAAATGCCAAGATAGGTTCTTGTTCTTCTCCTTTTGTGTCTTCTTGTGTCAAGTTTACCCTCCTATCATTCTTATCTTCACTCGATTTAGGACATTTGAATGATGGGTGCCTTGGTTCATTACAATTATAACACCTAAATGTGCCTCTTCCTCTCTAATTCTTCAACCCCCATAAAACTTATTTAAAAGCATCTAAGAATGAAATGGTCTCTAAATCTTAATACATTGTCTATATAGTATATACTCACCCAAAATCTGAATATTACAAAAAGACTAAAGCAAATCTAATCTAGTTCCAAATGAACCTATACAATGAGGACCCCTCCAAAGCAAGAGTAGCATACAAACACTAGTAAAAATATTTCTTAGAAATACAGTAAAGAAAACAACAGATGCCCTCTCATACAGTTCATATTCATTTCCTTAAGATTAAACAAACTTTTGTTCAAATAAGGAAGCAGTTGTGGTATCATAGTAAAGGCATACAATAAAGAATACATATGTAGTATCTGAAAGTAACTTCAACATGCTTCCCCAAGCTTGAAATACAAATTCATAGAACTGCACAACTATTATATAAGTTTTCAATTTATGGCTTTTCAACTTTCAAATATCTAAACGTAATAACTTATGCTTTTGTGGTTTTGCAGGAAACATACAGGTTGTAATTTTCAGACTGCCATACTATACTACAATGAAATTGCACTACTTTGAAAGGTTACTTCTATGGATTTACTACTAAAACCAATCTGTGTACATTGTGATTACCAACACTTCATATTCTAAAGAAAAAGAACATGTATATTGGTATTATCTTTCATGTTTTCATGCTTTGTAGGTCTCCAAGATTCATTGACACGTGCAAATGGTGACTGTTGGTATGATATTGGTCATGTATCAGACCTAGTGCAACATCGAGGGCAGATTTGAAGTTTTAAGTGCAAGATAGACCCCCTTGGTGTTTGGAGGAAGGTAGTGAGGGGTGCAAAGGGTTAGTGCAGACCCTTTACAAGCTATTGTGGCCCTTGGGTAGGGAAAATCATCAAGAACTTTATGACTACCCCTAGATAGTGTGTGGATGTCCTAGTGAACAAATGAAGACTGAGTTTCTCGGAGTATGATGAAATGAATAATCTTATTATGTGGTGGACATCTAAGATATGGTTGTAGTGATCCTTGGAAACTTTTAAGGGGGTTTGGAGGCCCTAATAAGTGGAAACAAATCATATCTTGTCGATTGTCCTAAGTGACTTGGCTATCATAGTCATTGTTGTCAATGATTTGTCAATTCTCCCAACACTATTATACAACCTTCATGCACTGCCATACATTCTCAAAATAATGATACACAACCTTCACTAGAATTTTTCACTTTAGAAGGTCTCTCACCAATGAATTTAGGGATTCTTGGACTATTAAGGTTTAACAAATTTTTGATAGTTTTTAAAAGCAATTCCTACAATCCTTGGTGTAGAAACAACAATGTTCTATATGTCCATGCATCAATGAGAGAGGTTTAGTATTTTCATTTAGCAACATGATTGATAGAGATACCAAGAATGAAATTGCAAGGAAGATCTAAGTTACATGTTTGATATCTTACTTATATCATGGCAACATAAAATGTATATATGCACTCAACATACCTCTTTGCTTGTTTATCCCTTGGTCAAGGCTGCATACCCCCTTACACTTGAATATTATTTCCACCCTCATGATTACTTGTAGTCCATTCTCAAATAACACTAAATGACAATAGTTAGTACAAAATAGTGACCATAGCCAAAGAAGCCCAAATTTACTCATACTCAACATAATAAGAAATATCTAAATCATATGGACCATTATTCATAACATAACCTCTTTTTCACATCATGGAAGGTCAAAATTACAAGGATCATGCTTCTTCAAAGGAGCCATTATTCAAAGCCACCAAACTATTAACAAGAGTAGAAGCTATTAGGCTCATACAATTTGAGGACATATAAAGAGTTGAATCAGAAGTGAGATCATGAAGCATACAATAGAGAGGTATTCATGGAATAGACATCTGAAAACATGTCATTCATGAAGTAACAAAATGCTAAAGAAAATGACAAGTAATAAAAAAACTTACAAGGATGAGGCATATTCATAACTTTTGCAGTCTCGCCTTGGATATCAAGACTAGAAGCAACTCATATTGTTCATGTATAGACAAGACAATATGGGAGTTCATTATACCCAGCAACTTGTGGTGTTGTTGTTCGTGTTGGCTCTGTTGGACCCTGCAATTAAGATTCAATATACATTACTCAATAAGATTAACTGTGCAACATAATGAAATATTGAAAAGTGTGTTATCTTGTTGAGCTTCACTTCGTTTCAAGAATAGTTTAATATTCTCTACTTAACAGGGCCAACGACATGAAGGTGGAAGCTCATTTGGCCCCTCCCCCCCCCTAACATCACTCTAAATTCCCCATTAACATCTTATAACATTCATTCATTCATTATTTCTACCATTAATAAAATATAGCATTCATTCATTAATATCACACAACATTCATTAACACATAACATTGATTAACATTAATTAACACGCAACATTCATCAATATTAATTAACACATATCATCCATAACCATTAATTAGCACATAATTACATTCACTAACACATAAAAATCAGTCATTATCAAATAAGTTAGATTACAATCATTTCTTTTTTTGTTTTTTCTTTTAAGCTATGAAAAGACTAAGTGGAACATCAGTTTCTTCATCATTTCCCCCCTCTGCAGATGTTCCGCCAACTGCTCATGATCTCGATGTATGCTTAGTCCTATACTGAGGACGAGGACACTGAAGCGAAGGGGGGTCCTATGAAATAACAAATAAATGGGTTAAATTCAATTTTTTTTTTTATTATTGTTACAAGTATTTCATTAATTTAGATAACATAACTATTGCACTCTTTACCTGATGGGGCCACATCATTTTGTGTAGCCTCAACCTCAACATGTTGAACATCCTCTAGATCATTTGGAGTTGAAATACTAAAGGTTACATTAATGTTGAACACCAATTGCAATTATATTTGTTTAAATGAATAAAAGTGGTCCTCTTTACCTGAGTGGGGAACATCACATTCCTGATGTTGTATACCTAGATCATGCTCCACTTGGTCACCACTGACTACATGCTCTAAAATATTAACAAAAAAAGTTACATTAATTACTACTCTAATTACAAATTAAGATGTTTAATTGTATTAATAGGTAAATAAATAAATTTGAATAGCAAATGAATACCTCCACTACTGGGATGCACATCCAGACCTTCATGTGCAGGTGGTGTTTCACGATTAGCAGGCTGCATTCCAATGTCATGCACATTGTTATCATTGCTTGCTTATTTAAAACAAATATAGTCACTTTATGTTGGAACTCAACATCAATTAGATTATTGGTAAAGTATTCAATTTGAAACAATTTCCATTTAGCATATTTACCTATGTGACAGATGCACTCGAATGTTGTGTATGCCCACTCAATTCTTATAGTCAATCAGCCACAGCTGAATAGCCTTGCTAGTAGACAATTCTCTTGTCATCTTCTATGGGCACTCTATTGAATTCATAGCCCTTCATTTTTTCTTGGTACCGTGAATTTTGCTTCCATTGTTTGATAAAAAAAAATGTTTGCAATTTATTAATATTTTGATGCAATATTTCGTTTACATGAGATACTTACAATTCGTGCAGCAACTTTCATATAACCACCAGAGCCAAGTTTGTGTTGCCCGTGATATTCTTGTCTTGGCTTGGTTTCCCTTGATGTGTCACTCAGTCTATAAAAAGTTTGAAATATGTTAGATTATATAAATATAAAGAGTAATTAATTAGTACATAATTACATTCTTAATAGTATCTTGTACCTTCTTTTGGCATCTACTGGTGTATTTCCTTTTTTCCTTTCAATTCCCTCCTTGGCATCCAAAATCAGGTCCTTCCACTCCCTCTATGTAATCGTGGGGGATGCTCGTACTTTATGTTCCTCTCTATATGGGTCCTGTATTGGTCCCTCACATACTTTAGATATGTGCCAGCTTTTTCAAGGAGCTTGGTTTTGTCAAAGGTGTCATTTCCAAACCACTCAACCATTTGGTTTGTCAATTCATCTTTTAACCCTTTTTCTTGGTCATTCCACCTTTTAAAGAAAAAACAAACCTGTTAGATTCAGAAATGAACTGAAGCTACATTTATTACACTTCAAGAAATGGATCACAGGAAAACTATTCTAGCAATGATATGAAATCAAAATAGTGGATTAGGGTTAGTTCACATATGATGTACCACCTTTTACGTATGTTGGGCCCAATATCTGCAATGCAATGTCACTAAGATGTTTATAGAAAATATCATTGCCTGCAAACAATTCATGGGATCATTAGTCCAAAATGAGTGATCATAAAGCAAATTACAATATATATAATAATAATATTAAAGTACTTGGAACCTTTTGTATCTTTAAGGGAATCATTTCTTCGCCGCTCACCACCAATGTGGCCTGCAACGTTCCCATACTAGCAATATGAGAAGATCTAGGAAATGATGGCATGTTATCAACAGTAGTTGCCTCTAGCACATCCTCATGTGCATCTCCTCCTGCAAAAAATGAATCCACTATGAAATGGCATTAGAATTCAAGAAAGAATGCTTGAAGGGAAATAAACACATAACAGAAGATAGAGCAAAAGAGGGATCTACCAATAGTGGGCGGGCCAATATGACGTGCAGTAGAGGATGTTTGCATGCTACATGTTGCCAACATTGCAGTCAAAAATATAGGTGAGGGTAACCTTTGATGAGGTGGCAATGACATTTGCACAGGAACATTGACAACACCTAAAGAATAATACATTGAATATATCAAACATTAAATATATGAAAAGTGCAAGAATTGTAAACAAGGATGAACCTTTATTTTGAAAATTGACACTATCAAGTATGATGTGTTTTGGGTACTTAGAGTGATAAGCCAAGCAAGCTATAATACAAGAAAATTGTCATCACCTTAAGAACCTGCAACACCCTAATCATGGCAACAACTTTCATGAGGGCAGATAAATTTCTGTAAAAACAATACGTACATATTTTAGTTAATGACACAAAAGAGAATAAATTATAAACCGTTATTGAAATTTTGTTATAATTAAAGCTTTCATTACTGCTTACTTGCAAGTTTTCTACTGTCTGACTCAATAGTTCCACCCTCTCTTGTATCTCATGAGTAATAGGATTCACTTGTGCCAAAGCAACAATATCTTTAGTAATTTTTCTAAGAGGCTTTTTTATGAATTCCATAGGGTGTGTGGAATCTTTAGGGTCATCATCGCTTAACCCTATTGATTCCACATCCCTAAAGAGGTGCTCAGGTACTACAACTCCCTTTCCCTTTCCCCAAACATCCGTTTGTGTCAAGAATATCATTAACAATTACAAAATTAGTCTAAATTACTAAAAAAAAGAACATAATAATGTAACAGTTTGCTTCTATATAATTTGTACAATTACAATGAGGTTTACCTGCTCAATAGAAGTGTCGCAACCTACATCCCTGTATACGATATGTGATGGATCCATGTCACCCTGTGACAAAGAATAAATATAAAAAATGTTAGCAAAATTAAACCAATAGACCTAGCAAAAAAACTTCATAATAAAATGGTAGATTGGATTTATTAATTGGAGGTTGGTTAATTTAAATGGTATATAGTACGTACCACCCCCATGATATTAACTTTATTTGTATCTATACGATTCAAACTGTAATTGATTAAAAGCTCTTCGCCTACACTTATTGATTTTATCGCACATAAAAATACATGATTTCCCTCGCACGCCTCAAATATGCAATTGGGTTGTTTATTAGTTGACCCAGACCGCGTACTATTTATAAAACGTACAATATTCCCTGTTGCCTTTGACCTACCATCAATGTATACAACCACTCATTTACTTTGATCATTATCTTTCTGTTGTATATAATTTGCTGACAGTACATACCTACGCATACTTTTTTTATATTTAACCATCTGCATCTAATTATTGTAATTGTAATAAGGTCCAACAAACTCCATCAATTCAGCAACTTTATAGTAATAGACCTTTATGCCATCCATGGAAAATAAGCCTAAACCATGTAACGATGAAGGTGCTATGCGATATATCCTATCGTTAACACAAAAATTAGTGTTTATTGGAGGAAGTTCCTTGGGCACCCATTGTTTCTGTAGATGTTTGTACCTCAGTGGCACCTCAATGTCGCCTTTGGTCTCATTATCATAAGAACATGACTCCCCTTGAGCAAGGAAAAATTTCATGCGTTTATTAAATTTTCTTCTAATCTTTTGACCTCTTGTTGATGTACCTATTGTAGACCTACTACATGTGTCACTTTCATTTTCTATTCCTGCATTTTCCTCACTCGACGAAGATAGATCTGACAAATACATATTTGGGGGTACCTACACTCCATGAAATGAAATAGTTAATTGGTAATGAGAGAAATTTTGCAAATGAGGGTAATGTTGATGAAGAAGTTGGCCCTAAAGTTGATTTTGGGATTAAAATTGGAATAAGTTCAAATGGGGCCTCAAGTGTTGATAACTATATTAGATTTGCTACTAATGTCAAGGTTTGAAAAAATGAGGAAATTTGTTTTCCAAGTAATTTTAAAAAAATAAATTGTTTCTATAGGGTGTATTGACTAGTTATACCTGTCCATCCATGAGACTGTGCAGGATCCTCATCAATGGGGTTCAAGGTCCTATACAATGTAATTCAATTATCTTATGTTAGCTAAAAATTACATAGTACACAACGTGAACAACATGAACTTTGTAGATAAAAAGAGTATTAAATAATAAAAAGATGTTGTCATTAAAATCATTGTAAATTTTTTAATTCCTTAGCTTTACTTTATGTAGACTATGTAGGATCCTCAACTAAATGGTTGACGATGTCTATAGTCAACAACCTGTTCCCACCAAGGGTGACAGTATCACACAGGGACTATACCTGAAATCAACACCATCAATTGAGCATCATAAGCATTACTACATTTGTAAGTTGATAAACAATAAATATGTACATATCATAAGCATCATAAGCATCACATGATGTGTCATCATATATGTAATTGAGTATCACAATTAGCATCACATGTGTCATAATAAACTTGTAATCCATCACATATGTATCATAAATCACCATCCATCACATAGGTAATAAACAATCCACATTCTATAAATAAACACAAAGTTCAAAAAATGTCACATGCATCATCATAAATATGTGATCCATCACATATGTATTTTAAATCAACATCCATCACATAGCTAATAAACAATCTAATTTCCATAAATAAACATAGTTTAAAAAATGTCACATAAATAGTCACTCTCCCTATCTCCATCTCCATATTAAAAGGCACATCATGAATTAATTATGTAATGGCATTAGAATTCAAAGCATAATGAATTAATTATGTTAAAAAAATTCTATCAAGAAGCCAATACTAAATAGATAATATAATAATTGCATACCTCATACATTTAATTCATCATCATGAATATCAAGGTCATCATCGCCATCATCATCATCATCATCATCATCATCATCATCATCATCATCATCATCATCATCATCATAATCATCATCATCATCATCACCATCAACGTCTTCACCATCATCATCATCCAGTTCTTCTTCTTCTTCTTCTTCTTCTTCTTCTTCTTCTTCTTCTTCTTCTTTGAGAAATTGTCGATCGTGATCATCATCCAGTTCATCTTCTTCTTCTTCGATATCTTCTTCTTCGGTATCTTCTTCTTCCGTATCTTCTTCTTTGGTATCTTCTTATTCCATTACATTATATTTTATTGGCCTTCCTCTTGGATCATGTCTAATAACAAATGACCAACCCGGTTTATGTGGATCCTCTGAGTAAAATACTTGCTCACATTGGCTTGGAAGAACATAGGGCTCATCCCCAACTGGTGCAAATGACCTTGTATTTAGCATTGTAAAACCATTATCATGTTCAATAACAGTTCTATTAGAATCATTTTTATTCAATCGTAGCCTATACCATTTGACAAAGAACAAAACTAATTTGAAGGAATTAAAGTCACATTCAAGTATATCATCCAAAATGCCATAATATCGATTTTGAGACTATTGGGGATGTATGTCATTTCTCGATGAAATATTTGTCACCTCAAAGACTACAGTGATGCCAGAATCACAAGTTTTCTTCATGTCCTCCAACTTTTTTATGTGAAATTTATGACTATCGTAGCACATAGCATTGTGGTGTTTGACCTATGATATGTCAAACATGTAAAATTTATTGCATTGTGAATTGATAAACATATGGGTGATTAATAAATTTATACGTACCTGTTTATCTCTTAAACCATATGCTAAATTAATTTCCCTTTGCGTAACATTGGAATCTCCATTACGATGAGCTTCTTTAACCAATGAAGCCACACCTTCCCATGTCAATGTGCATCTAGAATGTTGACAACGTTCAATCCATATCGTCATCCAATCAAGATTGTATGCAATATACAAATGTAGTGCATCCCACTCTCGACTAACTGTACAAAAAATAAATAGACGTCTTACAACCAGTTTATTTTGAAGATTAAGAATTAATTAACTACAATAACATCTTATAATTACCTCTTACTTTCCTCAATCTACCTTTCCACGTCAAGTACTTCCCTTTGAATTTGTTAATGGGGTTGGGATCCCAAATGTGATCCACGTGGATCTTTGCTACAAACTTAGGAAGATATTTAGAAATGTACACCATAGTCTGGTATACCATATATCACTCCACCATAGAACCCTCAGGATGTGCTCTTTGTCGAACCAAAGCCTTCAAAAAATTCAAGTGCCTCTCAACCATCCACATTGACCTAGTGTGTATAAGTCCACACAATTAAATCTCCTCAACTTGGTGTATGACGTAGTGTTATTATGCATTGAAAAAAGCTAGAGGTAGACACTTTTGCATTTCACACATTAAATGAGGAATTTTTCCTTTCCAATATTTTATATCATCTTTATGGATTTGTTTACATGACAACCACCTACAAGATATTCAAGATGCAAAAAAATATATTACACAAAAAGTAAAACAAATATCAAATATAATATCTATACAACAAACTGAACAAATATCACTACTTACCTCATATATTTTCCAAGATCATATATGACTTGCTTGACATTATTGTCAAAGTTGTCTAGGAGAGATAGAGATAGAACGTACTGCAACAATTATAAAATTATCTTGTCATTTTTTTGTAACATAATACAATGAAAAGTACACGTACGCGCAGTACTTAAATACATACTAAAAACACAAGAACATGAATTACCTTAATGAAGGTGTGCCAATTATGTGTTTTCATCCATGACCCAAATTCACTTTTCTTTGATATGAGATTGTTTATGTTCACAGCAAATCCTATGGGAAAATGAATTTTTTGTATGACTTCTTTTATAGCATTGCTTTGTTGGTCCGTTAATAACCAAGGAAGCTCACTTATATTAATCTAGTCTCCATGGCTATTTGATTGAATGACATTTATCATTGCATGATTGGAATCCTGAATGTCACTACATATTTTGACAATTTTTTCTTTGTCACGCCTTCCATCCAATATTTTCCATAATGTCTTTGTTATATTCTTTCCAATATGCATACTATCAAACAAATGAACAATTTGTAACTACTCATAGTAGGGCAACCTACTAAATTATCGGGGATAACTTTTTAGTCCCTTAGGAAGGTGGTCATTTATGCCTTCACGACCTTCATGATCATCAATCACATCATCAATAAACAAAACAAAATAGAAAAGATGTTTTATGACAAAACAATAGATGGAATGGCATTACCTTAATGATTAATTCTATTATATTCCAACTTCCATAGGTGAGGTGTCATTCTTCGTGTCTTTGATGTATTTTGTTCTTTCCCATTGAAAAGATGTTTTTTCAGTATTTCGATACTTATGATTTTTGTGGAGAAAGTGTCTATACTCATCAAACACCTGCTTTCCTAAACTTTTTGAATGACAAGATTTCATCTTTGGACCACAAATAGGACATACAAATTTTCCCTTTGTTTGAAGACCTACAAGGTAATGTATAATTGGATTAAATATGATAATTTTTTGAATTATAATGTTCATGCACAACTTAAACACTATAATATACCACAAAAATGTGTTAGCCTTGGGGCATCGTGTATTGTCCATAGAAGCATCACATGGAATTGAAATTGTCTTTGTCCTATTGTTCTAGAGACATCATACATAGTGACACCATTCCATAACTCCAACAACTTGTCAATAAGAGACTCGATATATACATTCATATCTTTAATTTGGTACTTCCCTAATCGAATGAACAAAAACATTACATAGTTATTATGACCATTTTACTGCAATATTTATAATTAAATTTAGACTACTATATTTAAATGATAAAATACCTGGAACAATCATTGCCAGCATTATGTGCTCCCTCTTTATCAACATCCATGGAGAAATATTATTGTTGATAGGAAAAATAGGCCACACTGAGTAAACAGATCTCATCTCTCCAAATAAATTGACACCGTCCACTGCCAATGAAAGCTTGAGATTACGAGGTTCTTCTTTAAAGTGTGGCCACTTTTCCTCTATGTCCATAAATGCTGAACCATCCATAGGCATTTGAATAATGTCATCTTGAATTCTATTGTGTGCATGGTAATCCATAAATTGTGCCAAGCTAGTGCACTTGAATAATCATTGCATACATGGAATAATGGGAATATAGCGAAGAACCTTGCGAGGAACCCTTTTTGTTATTTGATCTATTCGATATCTACTGATATGACATTCAGGGAATTTGGTTCGAAATTCATGTTCTTTGTGATATATAATATGATCATTGGGACAAGCATCTATTGCTTGATACTCCATTCCAATATCTTTCATAATGACAGATAATTCTCGGTATGAGCAAGGTAGAATATTTGATGGTGGTAACAAAAACTCACCTATCAATCTACAGCAAAAAAAAATAATTTGTTAATATAAAGAATATTAATGGTACAACATGATTCATAGTTTATTATGACATATATGACATACCTTAACATACGTGACATTGTTATGTAAGATAAACCATTCATAACCTTCAAGTTCACCAACAACAATACAACAGAGAGAATAGTTGTCTGCGAGCCTTCATAAAGGGCCTCAGATGCCTTCTCAAGTAGAGGGACATCATGAACAAAATCATGGTCATCTTCATCATAATGATCAGTTGTGTGATTACTAAATGTGTCATGGATCAATGTATTTGCACCATCATCTTCAATTGTGTTTTCTAGCTCATGATCATCATCTTCCATGGGATCATTATCTTCAGCTTCAATATTCAATCCTCCATGTTCGTCCACTTCAAAAACCATATTCTCTGGGTTGTGTTGATCCATACCATGTGCTCCGGGGTGCTTGACCTATATAAAATTGATAAACATAAATAAGCCATGATCATGATCTCATCATCACGTGATTTATTATGTATATAGTTTGTTAAAAGGATATAATAAAAAATTTACCAATGGATGATAATCATGTCCACCTTCAATGTGACCATGCAGCCTACAATGTTTCTTCATTGTTTTGATTAGAAGTCTTCTAGTCTTTAACCCTTACAAATTTTGGAGGGACAATAACATTTTCCATCACCTTTTCTTTTCAAGTTAGACCACAATCTAGCAATTGTCTCCTTATTTTGTTGTTCGTTGATATTGTCTGACATGGTCTTTCTTCATAGGCAAGAAAATCGGGCTATAGAACTAGTTATATAGAAGTTGAAATGTTACTTACGAAATCACATTTCAGTATAATATACCAAATTAAATTACTTGAAAATAGAAATTATCATCATTGAACCAAAACCATTTAACTCTTCTTTTTCATCTCAAAACATATCTAATGGCTTTGTGGTATGCAACCCTTGTATAATGCATTAAGTTGACTAATATCTAATTGGGGTGATCCATGAGTGTCTAATGTGAATTCAGTATCCTAAACATTGGAGAGACCTTATATAACTTGCCTAATCAATGTGGTTGCGGTTCTAATATGAAATACTAAGTTCTACCTTTACCTCTGCATCAAACTTCTCACATAATGTTTCTTCAACAAAACACACTAATATGAATTGAGCCAACACCATGAGGATAGGGTCAAGTATCATGGCAACTAATCATAATACATGAAGATGGGGTTCACACATAAGTGTTGGCTCTCAACAATGCCACACTTCCAAAATTGTCAGTCTCAAGACTTGTCCGATTGGGTGAGCACTCATTTATGGCCACAAGGCCAAATAAATGTATGTAGGCTTCGAACTCCTAACTCTAGGCTAGGAGGACCCTACAAAAGGTCTATGAACACTCACTTGGTATTACAATAGAAAGAGTCTTCCTCTAGAACTTTGTTTGCAATGCACACATCAATATTGGTAATAATTGTTATGATGGATGGTCTATTAGGATGGTAAATAAAATTCTTATTCCTTTTCTAGCCTTTGAAATAAAACAAGGTATTTGACTTGGCAGGGTCCCCACACATCACTTCAACAACAAACATTAGGCAATTCAACCTTTTGCCTTCTCAATGAATTTTTGTTTGTCTTTCACTAGTTTTCTCAGCCTGATACATAGGGATATCAAACCTTTCATGGCATCATCACACGCGGCTTCCAATATACAATCCTTTCATATTTTAGGTGCCTACACACTATGTTGTTGTTAAGTATTGATGTAGTCTTAAGACATCTCATGACTCCATTACATATCTACACTTGTGTTTACAAACACAACTCTATCAAAACAAAAACAATATCAATAGTAAAACTATGACTATGACAATCAATACCCTTAGGACAGTCATAGAAATTTAATCTATTTCATTTGGTTTTGATTGACAAACCCTTTCGAAGGTTGCATAGGGTCCCCTCACCCCTCTCTCTATCATCAACCACTTCAAAATACTAATCGCTTGGTCTTCCCACCAAATTATTCCTTGATATGATACATAGCATGAAAAAAGGTCTTGCGACACATTTGGGTGAATTTATATGCATGGGAGACCAAACTATACATTATTTACTCCTCTCGGTAAAGACTAGCTAGGCAGGGTTTTGACATTTTTTGGAAAAACTATGATATCTAATTTAAAACACAATGAAATTCAATGCCACAAAAAGAAAAAATGAGGTTAACTCACTTCTCTACCACATCCAATCAACTTCCCATCAAGTTATGATGATTTTCACAATGAAAAATGAAGAGAATCAGACTGAAATGTCAAAAAATGCACATTAAACCCCAATTTCATTAAGAAAAACTCTTAGATGGCATGCCAAAGGCCTATTTATTCCCATCCAAGTGGGTTATAACATCAAACCACCATAAACTAACTTTCCAACCATATTTTAAAGAAGTTTCTACAAGAAATATGAAAATTGTCATGGCAATTTGATAACTTTTTTCCCAACTTTCACAATTAGGTGTCTATTTGTTGTTAGAATGTGATAAATGACTAAGTATTAGAGGATCTTACTAACTTGGGTATCATGCTTTTGTGTGTCTCTGACATGACTCCTAGTAACTATATAAGGATCTTACTAGTCCTAGATCTATGCCTTGTATTTTTGATATGGTTCCTAGTGAGAATATATGAATCTTACTAGTTCTAAATGTCATAACTTTGTTTTTTTCATGCTCCATGTGTGTTACCAATGTTACTCATATTACTCACTTTGTACTTCCCTTTTATCTCAATATTGTAGATTGACAATATCATAAGTCTTGGGAGCTACCACCTTTCCAAAGTTGTAGTCATCTCGACTCTTCAATATCTTGGTGAAAGAATATTTGGTTTCTCCATATTTTCCCAAGACAACATGAGCATAATTTCATACTCTTGCTAAGAGGGGGCTAAATATTGCATCATAAGTTGTATCTCTTTAAAAATATACACTAAGTTTGGACTCAATTTAAGTGGTTGTTCCTTATTTATGCCTAATTGTACTTAGGTTTGACAATGTTTCCATAAATTTGGTTCATTCCCTTATTCATGATGTTCCTCATGGCTCATTTTTATAGGACTAGGGTCTTGGGAACCCTTATTCATGGAAATTGGACCTAAAATTTGAAAGACGAATGTTGGATTCACAAATAGTATTTCCTCTCCAAATTTGGACTTTTGCAAAAGTTCAATTTGAAAAGGTGCAAGGACCATCCATATAAGGTCCATCTTGAAAATTAAATGATAATACCATCCATGCATATTAAATGATATAGTCAAGTAATAAAGAAGGAAAACCATTTCCTGAAGTTGTCAAATGATTTTAAAGATGCACAACAACCCACTAAATGCAATTCACTAAAAAAGAAAACAAAGTATGCTACAAGATAGTGGGTAAGATGCAAGGAATGAAGTTAAATAGACAAAGAAAAACCATGAATATTACCAAGTCAAAAGGAGTAGCTATGACCTCTTAGGTGTTTTTTCACTTGCATAAATTAGACTTCTTAAGGATAGAAACACATGTAGATAGTAGTATGAAGTCTTTTTGATGATTTTTGAAGTAGTTGAAGGAATGACTTATTTTAGTTATATCTAACCCAAGACAATTTCAACTTAAAGTAAGGAAAAAAACCATATGTCCTAGAAGTTTGGGAAGCTAATTGAGTAGTTGGATAAGGAAGAGAATGACTATAGGGTAGTCTTGAGACTCTTTTAACTTGATTAGAACATGTACCAAGTATCTAGGAGCTTACAAAACCAATTCAACTATATTTCAAGTGAAAATACAACAAAAGGAGTAAAAGCTTTGGATACACCTCAAAAACCACTCCTAGGTGGCCAAGTCGGTGGAAACTAGTCTTTTCCAACATTTTTTTTCTTCATAGATGCAGCCCTATACTCTCTTTATTATTTGAGATGAGAAATACATTGTTGGTGATTCCGTTATTACCGAGTCTAGTATCGATCTGATCTTGATACTGCCATAAAAGGAGTGACTATCCTAAGTGCTTGATATTGTGACAAAAATTGAGTGTTGCAGCAGTGAATCTTCCTTTAACCTTTGGGTGGTTGGGAGGGTAAAGACCCATGGTGGTATATGTTGAGTGGTTCTTGTAAGAGTATCCAAAAGTACATTGGTGTTTGGATATCTAGTACATTTTGTGAGTTGAGTACTAAGGGGGATTAGAAGACCCAGTTGAAGGAGGATTTGTGTGAATAAGGGTTGAGGGTGTTGGTGGTGATTGAATGTTGGAGAGTTGGATTGTGACTTAGACATTTTTATTTATCCTATTTGAGTGTGATTCAATGGTTGGGTGAGGGTTGGTGAGTATGGGTGTGTTTTGGGGTATTGAATCCTTTTGAGTAACTTGTGGCCTTGTGAGGAGTCTTGTGAGTAAGTGAAGGGTTTACACCTAATTGAATAGGTGAGTTGGGAGAAATATATCCCTTTTTGGTTGAGTTTATTGGATTCTCTATATCACCATGCCTTTTCGCTATCAATCCATTCAAACTTCCACCCAAAGATTCAATCTTGTCAAAGTTCAAAATAAATTTCCTTGTTGTCCTTACTATCTTGCATCAACTTTCATATCACTAGGTAGTATTTTTCTTAGAACTATCATCTTTCATGGTAGGATACCATCTCAATCCCTTGAGTTAATTTAGCTTACCTTTAGAATTTATCATTTCCTAATCAAGTTGTTCAAGGGGAAAATGTCACTAATCAAGTTGAAATGTCGATTTCTCAATCTGCCTAAGCTAAAAGGTTAAAATAAATTGCAAAAGATAGAACAAGGCTATGAGAAAATGAATCATCAGTATTACCTACACCCATATTATCAACAAAATCTAGAAATAACCTTGTATGTAAATAATTTATCATGCCAAAATTGCCAATTCTAACATGAAAATGAGACCAAGGAAAGCTCTAGAACAACTACTACTATTCATTCACATGTTCCTTATTAACCTCAATCACCATGAAAGATGCACAAATTGATTATAACAAAGAAGATGTTTCATAAATGTAAATATTAATTCAGGACTAAGGAAAATGAAAGAAATAAAAGAATACCAAGCAATCAAAAAATACTACCAATACCCTTGCAAACTATGAACTTCATTTCCATTAATTCTTCAAAATATACTAGAAAAGCACAAGTATTCAATCTACAACCTATTGCTAAATTTCTTTTGAAAGAAAACACACTAAGAAATGTTACTAAACTTGGACCTTAAATAATCAATTATTAGACCCTCAAAATGAATTTTGAAATTACATTTATAGGGAAACTTTTTCCTCAAAATTAGAGATTAAATTCCACCCAAAACCTTATCAAACTAAGAGGTACAACCAACACACAAGATACAAATTCTTCTGCTTCTGAACTCTTCCAGTCTTCACTGCTAATGTCTCTCAAATCTACTATTCCTTTAGGATGCACTCTGGTAACAATCTAAAAAGGTAAAAACCATAACGGAAAGATGGGAGAAGCGAGAGGAGCAGGAGGAGAGGGAGGAGTGGGAGCTCAAATTTCAAATTTCCATCAAGGTGGGAACCCCGGTTCCAATGGTGAGAGCGGCCAGATCAATGGTGCTGGTCCTATGGACGATAAGGACAAGCCCCCAGACCTCCTACTTTTGGTTGCTAACTCACAGTTCGGTGGTACTCTGTTTGTTGTGATAGCGGATTCTTCAGGGCATCTGGGGGTAGGGTCCAATGGGGGGCCTATGCCACTTGTTGAGTCCATGGATAACGGGAGGGAGGGAAAAAAATGGTCTTCCCTTTTTGGATCTAGACCAACTGGTAAATCCTACCTTCCTCCTATTAAGAACATTTTTGACCCTTCTGGTGGTAAGTTTGCTATCTCCATCCCTGACCAAGTTCTGGACCATAATATCAACAGTATGTCGAACTCCTTGGTAGGGAAGTTTATGGGTCCATGCCCAAACATTGAAGTTGTTAGGGCCTTTGTTAATCGAAAATGGGCACTTAAAGGAAATGTAGAGGTCTCGGCTCTTCCCAAAGGTATTCTGTCTTTCTCTTTTTCGTGTGAAGAAGATAAGGTTAAGATCTTGTGCAGGAGTCCCTGGATGGTGGGAAAGACAGCCCTGGTTCTAAGAAAATGGCATCTGAAATTAAATATGAATGATTCTATTCTGGTGTAGGTTCTAGTGTGGATAAAACTCCCAAGATTGCCTCTCAAGTATTGGGCAGAAAGCATCTTCTCTGGAATAGAAAGTTCTTTTGGTGAGCTGCTCTCTATTGACCCAGTCACTGCTTCAAAAAGAAGATTAACCCATGCAAGGTTCTGTGTTGGAGTAGCCCCTGAGGCAGATATGCCAGAACAGATTGATCTAGTTTCAAAACTGGGAACCTAGAAGCAACATATAGAATATGAAACTATTCCTTTTTCTTGTTTCCATTATAAGAAGGTAGGTCATTGGGAAAAATCTTGCCCAAAAAAGCAAAAGGCAGAGCCTAATCAGTTAAAACCTCAGATTGAAAGCTAGAATATGCCAGAGAAAAGGGTGTGGCAAGTTAAAAACATAGAAAATAAGGAAAAAAATCCAAATCGCTTTTCTCCTTTGGGGGAACAAAAGGAAGCCTCAAACTCTATCCTCAGTCCCACTGTTCAGGAGGCAGATAGGAATGAAACAACCAAAGCTAGTCCCATAAAAATTATGTAGAAAATGGATTTGAATGATCAGAATGATCCTCCAAAAGCAAAAGATGAAGTGGTGGATGACACATATGAAAATTAGGCAATAGAAGCTAGAGACTATCAAGCGAAGGAAGGTGAGATCCCAGATCCACAAGTTGAAAGGACAGACTCTTCTGTAGCCATACCTAGTTTTGAAATACAAGAAGCCCAAAGGTGTGTAATTTTGGGATTGAGTCTTTTGGATTCGGATCAGCATTCAAGAACAGCAAACATTATTTCTACTCATTCCAGAACTCCTAAATGGGGTAATAAAGATGAAATTTCCAAAATCCTAACCAATTCGGAAGTGGCTCCTATGTCAGAAACGGAATGGAAGTAGCCTAAACACAGGAGTAAGAAAGCAGCAACACCCTTGATATCCTTGATTAGGAAATCTAGTAGAATAGCTCAAGTTGATGTGGGATACATCTCCTCTTCCCTAGGGAGACCATCTAATCACAAAGTTAGAGACATGGAGGCTAGCAAGAACATAGCAGATGGAACTTAGAAAACTCTCAAGGAGCTGGGAACTGGTAAGTAACTATGAAGATAATCTCTTGGAATTTAAGGGGTCTAAACAATCCCCATAAACATGACATTATTAGGAATATGATAAGAGATAGCAATCCTGACATTTTTCTTATTCAAGAAACCAAAATGAGTAGAGAAAAAGTGGAATCTTTGAAGTTTTTCAAAAATGGTAAAATTAGTGGGGGAAGTTCTAAGGGTGTTTCTAGAGGCATTGCAACCATCTAGAATCTTAACACTGTTAAAGGCCAGGTCATTATTTAGGAAGGTAATTTTTCTTGTATTAAATTTGAGCATCTTAAAGATGGTTTTTCATGGGTTCTCACAAACATTTATGCTCCTAATACCTTAAAGGCTAGAAACTCTTTTTGGAAAAGGATAAAACAGGCTAGGGAAAGTTTCAAAAATCTAAGTTGGATGGTTATGGGAGATTTCAATACGTCTTTAAAAGAGGAGGAAAAATTTGGAGCCTGCCCGCCTCAGCTGGAAAGTAGGATGGCTCTCATGGATTTTATTAATTCTCTAGCTCTTAATGATTTGGAGATATAGGGTTGTAATTTCACATGGACAAATAGAAGAAATGGTAATGACCTTATTCAAGTGCGCCTTGACCAAACTCTTATTTCTGATGATTAGTATAGTCAGTATTTTTGTTCTTTATCTGCACATATTCGAGTTGGTTCTGATCACTTTCCAATTACTTTTAATGTTGATTTGATCAACATAAGAAAAAACTATCCCTTTAGATTTGAAAAAATGTGGACTCTTCACCCTGATATTAAAAAGTATATTAAAAAATGGTGGAGTATCCAAGTTGAGGGAACAACAATGTTCAAAGTGGTTAAGAAGCTCAAAAGTGTGAAGGACAACATCTGAATCTAGAATAAGAACAACTTTGGGAATATATTTGAGGCTAAGAGTAAAATTCAGGAAAACCTAAAAGAGATACAGGACCAGATCTAGAAGGATGGTTTTAGTACTGTTTCTATTGCTAATGAGAATGGGATTCTTAAGAAATACCATGATATTATTATTAAAGAGGAAATGTTCTGGAAGCAGAGATCAAGATGCATATGGCTCAAGGAAGGAGATAGGAATACAAGATTCTTCCATATGTCAACCATCAAACATAAAGCTGCCAATAGGATGAACAAGTTAGTTGTGGACAGTGGGGAGTTGGTCAAGGAAGATGAAATAAGGAATGAAGGTAAGAGGTATTTCTTGGACCTCCTTTCAAGGGATCAAAGTCTGGATGCTGAAACTCAGTCCTCTTTTCTTCAGAACATTCCTCGTCTCATTGATGCCCAAAATAATGTTTTTCTCTCTTCCATTCCTTCCACCTTAGAAATTAAAAATGTTGTTTTCTCCTTTGATGGAAACAAAGCTCCTGGTCCTGACGGCTTCCCAATGCTCTTTTTTCAAGAGTTCTGGGACATTATCAGGACTGATGTTGCTAATGGGGTTAAGGAATTCTTTGGGGCTAGAAAACTATTGAAGGAAATAAATAGTACATTTATTGCTCTTATCCCCAAGATTCAAGGTGTTGATTCTCTAGACAAGTTCAGATGTATTAGCCTCTGCAATTCCTTTTACAAGATCATATCTAAGGTCCTGGCCTCTAGACTCTTGTCTATTCTCCTAGCTTTTATTAAACACCAACAGAATGGGTTTGTTCCTGGAAGACAAATTCTCAATTCCATTATTACTGTTCATGAGAATATTCACTATCTTATTAAAGCAAAGAAGTAGGGTCTCATCCTTAAGCTAGATCTCTCCAAAGCCTATGATAGGGTGGACTGGTCTCTTCTTCAAAAAGTCCTCATTGCCTTTGTTTTTGCCCCAAGAGTTGTGGATCTTTTATCCCAACTTACCACTACTGCATCCTTTGTTGTTCTTGTCAATGGTTCTCCTTCAACCTTTTTCCAAGCTTTGAGAGGTCTTAGACAAGGAGATCCTATCTCCCCCATCCTATTCATTATTATGGTAGAATGCTTTGGATGGACCATGGAAAATTTGGTGTAGATAGGATCCTTTAAGGGTCTCCAACCTTCTTCTGCTGACCTTATTTGTTCACACCAGCAGTTTGTTGATGATACAATAATTATGGGGGATTCAAGCATCTCAAAAGCTAAAGTTCTAAAGAATACCTTGTGTAAATATGCTTCTGCAACGGGGCAGCTTATTAACTGGGCCAAAAGTGATGTCTTTTTCATTAAAACCCCAGAGAGAAGACAACAAAGGATCAGTAGAATTCTGGAGTGTAAGATTGCTGACCTTCTTGCTACCTACCTTGGTCTCCCCATGGGGATTGCCCCTCCTAACTCCTATTGGAGTTCATTGGTTGATAAATTTCACAAAAAACTTGCAGGTTGGAAAGGGGCTCTCTTAAGTCAAACTGGTAAGCTCCTTCTTCTTAAGTCTACTCTTCAAAGTATCCCCATTTATGCTCTTAGCTTATTCAAAATTCTAGTCAAGTATGCTGAAGATATTGAGAAAATTCAAAGAAGATTCCTATGGTCTGGGGTGGAGGAAAAGCAAAGAATGTCCTTAGTGGTATGGGATCAAGTCTGCAAACAAAAAAGAAAAGGTGGTCTGGGGCTTAGGAGGATTTGCACTTTAAATGAAGCTCTCTTGTCAAAACAAGTTTGGAGATGGTTTAACTCTGATTCTGAATGGTGCAAAATTTGGAGAAGTAAGTATTCTCTTATGTCCTCTTCTCTATCTTCTTTTCTTAAATCGAATCTCAGTATAAATGGATCTCATATCAGGAACCATGTTTCTAAATGTAAAGAGGTGATTGCTAAAGGTGTGACATGGAAACTTGGAAATGGTAGAAAAGTGAGATTCTAGGAGGATCCCTGGCTTTTTGACAAACCCCTAATGGATTTCTATGAGTGGGCTTCCCATGCCCCCTCCTGTATTGGCTCTTTTGGTACCTTAGTGGTAGATTACTGGGATGGGAACAACTGGCAGAACATTGATAGTATTCATCCCAGTCTCTCCAAGCTCAAAACCCAACTGTCTGCTATCTGGCTGAATAAGGAAGAGGATTCCTTGATATGGAGATATAACCCCAAAGGTACCTTTACTATATCTTTGATGTATTGTATCCTCTCCCCCTCCCCTCCTATGAATCCTTTCTAGTCTAAAGCTTGGTTAAAAGGGCTAACTCCTAAAATCAGTATGTTCTTCTGGACTATTCTCTAGAATAAGATCCTTATTGTTGACAACTTTAAATGCAGAGGTTTTGCCCTTCCAAATAGGTGTGTTCTATGCTTTCAAGAGGAGGAGTCAGTGGACCATCTTTCCCTCCACTATTCTTTCTCAACCTCTGTTTGGGAAAGCTTCCTCAAAAGCTTTAGTCTTGCTTGGGTGTTCCCCAGTAACATTAGAGATTTGTTCTCTTCCTGGCAAATTCATTGGACCAACTCTTTTCTGAGGTGTATGTGGCAGCTCTCTCTACCTCACATTCTGTGGGGTCTCTGGAACGAAAGAAACAATCAAATTTTCAGCGATGTGTCCTTAAATCAAGACATTGTTTTTCAGAAAATTTGAAGGGCTATTCAGGAAAATATGGGAACTATGGAGGTCTCTTGTTACTCAAACAACTCTTTGGAGTCAAATATCTTAAGAGCCTAGAATATGAAGATTACTGATGGTCATAATATTAGCCACAATAAAAGGCTTGAAGTTAAATGGAAAACCCCTCCCCATGGTTGGCTTAAAATCAATTTTAATGGAGCAGCCAAAAGAAATCCAGGTCCTTTAGGCTGTGGAGCTATTCTTAGAGATGATAGAGGCATTTGCAAAGGTATGGTTGCTATCCCTATTGGCATTCAAACCAATTGTAAGGAAGAAGTTATGGTAGCCCTTCAAGGCATTATTCTAGCCAAAAAATGGAACTATACCCATCTCTAGATCGAAGGGGATTCCAATAATATTATTAAGTGTCTCAATGGGACCTCTCAGCCCTCTTGGTCGATCCACAATATAATTTTTTCTGCCATTGACATCATCAGAACCTTAAAAAAATGCTACATATCCCATATATATCGGGAGGCCAACTATTCTACTGATTGGGCTGAAAACATGGCGATGAAGAATGATACAATTACCACATGGACAGGTGAGAGTGGTCTTCCTGGAGATGTAAGACAAATCATAATAAATGAAAGATATCAAAATACCCCAAAGATTCTTGATTGACAGGGCAATTATGATATGTGTATATGGTGAAAATGGATAACAATAATAACGATATTGAAAGGCTAAATGAATTCAACCACAAAACCCTAGCCTAACAACAACAAAGATCCACCATAACATATGAAGATTACCTAAGACAATGCAAATCAAACGAAATCACAAAGATTATACCATCACATGTCCAATAGGGTTTGAATCTCCATTCTTCCTATCTACATTGATCTTGCTTGATATATTTGCTCTCAGATTTTATGTGTACAAGAGCTCAACAAAGAACGAAATGTGGTTGCAAGTAGGTGTAAAGCGGAAAAATCGAACCCTAATTGTTCTCCCCTCCCCAACTCCAAGGAGAGAGAAGGGAGAGTCACTAGGGTTGATGGTTTTCACTTAGGAGAGACTTTACATTCAAAAGAGGGGTTGAAACCCACAAGATCCAATCCCATGCAATGCAAGATTGGATTTTAAATGAGTTTCAAGGGTTGTGACATCAAGGATACCCTCTTTTGTAAAGAATGTAGATAGAAAGATTGAACTAGGAATGCATGTAAAGTAGGAAAGATTCACTTATAAACAGAGATAGGGATACGGGATGAAGCTGCGGACCTGGAATTAGCAGTAAAATGTTGAGACGGTGCTGTTCTGCAAATTTGAGCAAAATTTGACGGGACGATGGCACCTGGTGTGCACACGGTCCTCCGAAAAATCCGCGAAACGAAGGGGGATATGTTCATCTCTGCACAAGGATTCCAGATCTTCAATTATAGCCGCGTACCTGCAACCTACACACAGAAAAGAGAGGATGATTGGGGGGTTAGGGATGAGGGGTTTGCCTTTAGGTCAAACCCTGGTTTTCGAATTAACCAAGAAATGAGAATGTTGTAAATGTAAATGTTTGTAATGTAAACAAGTACTGATACCTTGTTGTAAGAATGTTTGTATTCTTACATGCGAAGGTGTAATGTATGTAGTATGTTGTATGTTGTATGTGATCTCCTCTTCAATGGTTGAATCCTTGTCCTGAATGCAACACTTAGCCTTGAATGGAGACTTAGAATGCTCAATTGCTTGAAGGAATGCTTGAATGCTTGAATGTGTGAATGTTTGAATATCGCTTTCGCCTCTTGCTCTTGCTTATTTCCTTCCTCCCTTTCTAGGAGAGGAAAATTAGTTTATATACTTGTCAATTAGGGTTGATAGACTGATTTTTCTGACCTTAGGCCAACCAGGAAACATTATTTCCTGAATTGCAAACTTAAAGACCCGATGCCTAAAAGAGACCAGGCCCAAAATAGGGCCAGGGACCAGGGCACTGGGCGCCATGGTCCCACCTCCCGGGAGAGCAGGGTGCAAGGAGGGATCAGGCCAGGGTGCAGAAAATGCAGTTTTTGGTGTCGTAAACAGGTTTTGAGGTCTCCATTCAGGTTCAACGTTGCGCCGCCATCGTGAAGACCCAAATGCAGTCGAAATTGCAAGCGGTACAATTTTAGGATGCTACAGTAGGATCGTAGTGTAGTCAAGTCATTAAGATCATTGATTAGAAAATTAGGGTTTGATAATGAAGGAAGCATATCCTTATATAGAAGACACTATATGAAATGGAGGGATAAGATTGAGAGGTGTAAAAGGAGGTCGGCTATGATTAGAGGGTAGGTGGAGAAAATAATAAAATAATAAGAGGGGTAGGTAGTGTATGAATTAAGAGATGAATGACATGTGTCATGGGTAGAAAAGGTTAATAAATTAATTAAATAAATAAAGATTTATTTAATTAATAGAAGAAGTGGGATTAATTAAATAAATAAAATATTTATTTAATTTAGAAAAAGGATAATTTAAATAAATAAATGTATTTATTTAAATGAGAAATAAGGCTAGAAGAGGATAAATGAAATAATTAAATAAATAAAGATTTATTTAATTAATAGATGAATTAAGCTTAGATAATTAAATAAATAAAATATTTATTTAATTAGACTGGACAATTTTGGGTGTCTGCATTTTGCCCCTCTTTGAGACAATGCGGCTTGTTGTGTTGTTTCAGAGAAGATAAGATGAACTGATACAGAGTTGCCCCAAGATGGGAATGATATGCCCCCTCGAGAGATTGGATGAAAAAATGTCTGAAAAGATCACAGAAATCTCTCGATAAGAAAGAATGGGATAGAATGGACTAACCAGATAAAGTGATAGAGTTCCGGGATAACGAAGACTGACATGGGAAACGAGGGCTAGGGCAGTCTATAAAATAGACCATGAGGGAAAATACATCCTCATTGTCATCCACACATCCATGAGAGATTAGAGTGTAGAGTGAGAATAGAGTAGCAGTAGTCAGTAGCGATGGCATTGGTTCATAGATTCGATCACGTTCGCCGATTTCAGAGGCCAACAGATGCAGGAGAGCCAGTAAGTACCACAAAACCTCCTCATACTTTGTTGCATTTATTGTTGTCATTAATGCATGCTAGATAGGGTAATAAATGTTCTTAGAATAGGGTCCAAAAAAATATCAAAAATGTCCAGCGCGCGTCTGCATTGGTGCCAAGCGCGTCTGTGCTCGATAGGCGCGTTTGTGTTGGTGCCAAGCGCATCTATGATTGAAAACGCATCTGTGCCAAATGCGGCCACGTCTATGATGTGTAGGCGCGTTTATGCCAAGAAGGCATGTCTGTGTCGCCCAGGTGCATCTGTGCAGAGCCTAGGCATGTCTATGTCTTTAAGGTGTGTCTGTGTAAAACAGACGCGTTTATGCAGTCTTCAAGCGCGTTTATGTCAGGAAAGCGCGTTTGTGTCAAAAAATGTGAATTTGTGTCTTCTAGGTCAAATCGGCAATTCTGTGATGAATATACGCTGTCGATTGGATAAGCTGCTGAGAGGATACACTCAAGCAGGTCCTCTAGGAAAGACTAGAATAGATCAAGGCACTTTGTGATGAATAGTGAGTACCAAGATATAGTACTTTATGATGAACAGGGAGTACTAAAATATGCATAGTGAGTACCAAGATATAGTACTTTATGATGAACAGTGTGTTGGGACTGATTAAAATTGAGTCAAATTTTAGAGGCCCATTTCAAAATTTTGCTCTGCATGTCAGAAAAGCACCTAAATAAGTCAGTTTGAATGCCCAGTTAGCAAGGGGGTAAAATGGAGCCAGTTGATTTTCAGAGGGTAAGGCTCGGGATTCATGTCCCACACCTTTAATTTGGCCTATTCAGTGATGTTCAACTTTCAGAATTCATTTTGGATAAATTTATGAGGTACCCATTTTGAGGGGTGAGCTGGAAGTGCATTTTAGGCACAAAATGCAGATTTTATGGAGTAGCCTTCTTTGAGCGATTACATCTTTTGCCCTGTTGATCTTCATGGAGAAATTCAAAATGGATTCAATTGTATGCATAAAAGTGAGTTACCCTGCAAAATTTCAAGTCTTGACGAATCCGTTTGCTCTGTTTTCATAGCCAAATCCGTTTGTAGTTTGTGATGTTTGCACAAGTGTAAAAATGTTCTGGTGAGCATCATGTCAGAATGTTTGTTCCGGGATAATGTTGGTATAAATGGTGAGCTACGTTTCAAATTTCAAGGCTCTACCAATCCGTTTGATCGGTTTTCAAAAGAGCTCATTTTGCCATCAAATTCAGTTATCCACACTCCCAGTGTTAGATCAGTTAATGTAGCCATTTTGGTGAGCGCGCCGTTTGCATCCTGTCAGTCTGGTGATCGAACTGAGAATTCAAAGATTTAATATGTACTTAAAGGTACCTATGTTCCAAATTTGAGGGCCTATGGAGGTTGTTTGGTATTTTTAAGAAAGGCATCATGTGTTGCCAGAACATTGACTTCATCAGGTCCGCAGTGTCGACAAAGCCAGTTGGCCATTTTCGGAAATTAATATCTATTCGCTCAGGACTCATCTTGAGAAACCATTTGGTAGATGTCATCCTTGTATATCAAAGTACATGCCTGTCAGATGGCGAGCTCCAGAAAGGTGTTTTGACAGGTTTGAAAATTACGTCATCGCGATTAAATGCAAAAATTGTGGCGTAATTGCCTGAAGGATGTAAAATGCAATTTTATGATCTGAAAATGGTGCCAATCGATTCCAGAGGTATGTTTGAGGTCCGTGAAGATATTCCAGAGGCTAGTAGCTTGAAAACAAAAATTTTTTTAGTCGGACCCACTTTGGGGCTCGACTTGGCTCATGGCCGTGCATTAAATTTTATTGTGAAATGTTCTTATTTCATGGCAAGTAATGCATATCAATACTAGCTCAAATGCATATTGGCAAATTGGTTTATTAAGAGATGATTTCGTTTCATTATGTGGGCATATAACTGAGAAGTTTTTATGGAACTTTATGGTATTCCTTTGGCTGGCAATAAAAACTTCAAAATTTGAATTACAAGGTGTAGTTCCAAATTCCAGAACTCTGTTAATGTCCTCCTTGCTGTGTGTGAGGAACATGGAGGTTGAAAAGACATTAGAATGTCCTCAACAAATGCAAATGGACATCCCACACTCCACGTGATTTTGCCAAGCATCCTCCCATGCTCATGTGGTGATGAAGAGGGGGCAGCAGAAGGTGCTGGGCATGAAGTTAAAGAAAGGGGCAGCAAACAAAATCCCCATGGTCTCCCCATTCCCTCTTTGTTGTTGCTTGGCCCATTAGAGTTTGTAGACTATAGTGAGCAGCATGTATAAACCTTCAAGCAAAGTGTAAGCAACATTAAAATGTTTCAAGTAAATAAACTACAGCAGTCCTCCCTCATGTGCTCTCCCTTTGGTAGCATCTACAACATCAGCAAATGAATAATAGTGAGGGCAGCGTTGAGGTTTTGGGGAACCAAACAAATGCAAATTAATTACTAGCATCCTCTCCTCCCTCATGGTGTTGGAAAGGCATTGAAGTAATAGCAATCTGCTATAAACCCCAGCATTCTCCCCCACGTGATTGGTGAAAGGGGGGATTTTAAAATCAAATGGTAACAACAGTCTCCTCCCTCATGTGGACCATGAAATCATCCAAGTAAATAAAATGGAAGGGGGTATTAAAACCCCACACAAAATGAATGGGCAGCGCCATTAAAAACTCAGAGAAAACCTTCAAAATGCAGTCCCAGGCTTAATGTTTTAATCCCACATTGGCTGGGAAGTGGACCATTTTGGTATTTATAAGCAAAAACGCACTATACTATAATGTCTAAGCCATAAAGGCTTTTGACACAAGGTGCCCATGGGTGCCCAAAGTGGGCCCACGTGCGAGCACGCTTCCCGAGGCGATGGAGGAGTTGACTGGACGAAGACCAAGTGGACCCCACACGGGCACGCTTCTCGAGGCAAACAGGAGAAATATTGCAGACGAAGGTCAGGTTAACGAGCGAGCAAGTTCGAGAGAGATCAACGGTGCGCGCTATTTCGCGAAGGGAAGATGCATGTCGTTTAGACCCCGCGAAATAGCGAAAGTGAACGAGAGCCGTCCACATGGCACACAGGTGGCGGGTACAGTCAGCGGTCCAGCAGGCAGGTCCCGGTGAGGTGGCACCCAGTGGCGATGACGTGGCATACAAGCAAGCAGCCCAGTGGCGACGATGTGGCCGACAAGTGGCAAAAGATGAGGTGTCATCCCAGGTGGCGCCCAGTAGACCCCATTAGCCAATCAGACCCCGCCACGTGGCAAGACGTCAGAGCACATTTGGAGATGAAAAATTTAAAATTAAAATTGTTTATTATATAGTTTAGACTATATTAATAAATGAAAAATTTAAATGTTTGAGCACATTGGGGAATTAATTCGCCCAGGACTCAATTTTTGGCCAAGGTATAAAGTGTTATATGTTTTCGGAAAGCTCTTGAAGCGAGGAATCCGATTATGAAGTTAATTTGGACAAATGTGGGATATTTTAGAAGTAGTTTCCATATGAACAAAATTTAGTTAGAGAGGAGAGACACTTGGCAGTTTTCAGTTGTGGATTTGTTTTTCTTCCTTCCTCTTTTTATTCCCCATTTTTCTCAGTTGTAAGGGTTCCAGAATTCTGTGAGGAAGTGCTCCAATTTTCATGGCTTCCATTTTCTGAAATTCTTGACCCAAACTAGTAAAGTTCTATGGATCTATTCAGGGTATAGAGGCTACATTGCAGGATGACAGATTGTTTTCTAGTTGCAGGTCTTACTTGTGTCAGGCATGAGTAAATTTCCCATGATATTGTCTTTGTGATATGTTTTTTCATTATTATGAATTCAATCCTCAAGGAGGATGAAATTTGTCATCTCAAGGAGATTGTGTGACTGTTTGTAGGTATCCTTCAAGGAAGGTTTTAAATTCTATAGTCAGTCATAAATGATGAAATGTATTTCCAGATCTGATAAATTTGTGAATGAATCAAATAGTGCATTAATATCAGGTATTGGTGCATGAATATCTTGTTTAAGGAAAACAAATTTGCATCTATGATTCATATTTGTAGTTCTGTCTGTGACTCTATTGCCCAATGAACAAGGCACTGGTCTTGCAAGTTTTGGGGATGGTTTTAGATTAACATTTTAAAAGACAAATCTTTTCCCTTTATGTTTAGGGGTGTGTGTTCCATTCTTTCCAAGCTCTGTTTCATCCTATTGTTTGTACAGATCTAGCCAATCTGTAATGTTTCCTAACCTGTTGAGCTTGTGAAATGATCTATCTGTTTAATGTTGATGCAGTCATGTGTCTGTAATTGTTGTATTTAGTGCATCAAAAGGGTGTCCCCCCCTAGGTCTAGCAGAACCTGAAGTGCAGGAGGATCAATTAGGGTCCTATGTTATGTTGTCCAAGCCCTGATGTGTTTTGTAGACTGAAATTGGCCATTTCATAGAAAGATTTGCAGGTGTTCTTGGGTTATCACTTTTGGTGAACAACACAGTGAGTGCAACTATGAGTAACACTTTGTGATGAACAGTGAGTGCAAATGTGAGCAGCACTTTGTGATGAACAGTGAGTGCCACACACGTAGTACTTTGTGATGAACAGGGAGTACTACTAGGATAAATAGCAACACTTTGTGATGAACAATGAGTGTCACTAGGGTAGATAGCCATATGCATTTAGATAAAAAGTAGCATTTTGTGATGAACAGTGAATGCCACTATGACTGACATGATTGATTTGCTTGACTGCAGGAGTATTTGCCTATGTTGGAGTCACAGGAGAGATTCCCATCAACATAGAGATTGTGACCTGAGCTGACATTTGAGGACCAAGCTACGATCAAGGATATGGGTCTGAGACATATTCTATATGTGCCTAAGTTTTGGGCGAACATGGGACTGTTGACTATACTGGCAGAGAGGTGGCACTCCGAGACATGTATGTTTCATTTGTCGATGGGTGAGATGACAGTCACCCTCGAGGATGTATACAAGATCCTGAGGATACTGATCGACGGGGAGCTGATTTCGTACGATCGAGATGGAGAAAGGGAGCCCCTGAGACGAGTGTTCCAGGACCCAGGACTGGAGATGAGGGCTGGACATGTGGCTTGGGACACCATGATAGCTACAGGATTAGCGCTGCCAGCAGTGATAGGAGGAACGATCAGTGGGTTCTTGTGTCCTGATAGAGCGACACGAGGGTTGGCTGTGGGCTGGGGAGGTGCACTAGAGACACTGGTGACATAGCACACCAGATATGCTTGGGGACTATGTGTGCTAGCACACCTATATTATGAGCTGCATTAGTTCGTGTACCACGGGTCAGTGGGATTAGGCTGTGGGGTGACATTGTTACAGGTGTGGGCCTATGAGCATTTGCCAGTGATGAGACCGATACATTTCAGAGGCAAAGGTCATGGACGCAATTTCGTACACTTGTATGACATGATCACCTCACAGCCACGGATTGGTAGGTTAGAGTACTGGCGATGGGTGATTGATGATATTGATATGGTCATATGGAGGTCATACCTTGGATGCGAGTAGTGAGAGGATGATGCGGTAGAGCTTCCCTACACCTTCCAGAGCAGGTACCTGATTGGGCAGATGCCCTATGTACTAGAGAGGTAGCTAGTAGACAGGGTGGGCAGGCAGTTTGGTAAGATCCAGCGGATGCCACGGGGTTTAGGCATGCATGCACGGACTGTCAGGGATCAGGCGCAGTTTGGGCCCCTATTATCATATGATCAAGTTGTTACATAGCTAGTAGAGATGATGCCCCTACCTTGGGACATGTGGCCAAAGATCGAGGATGCCGACATGGATGCCGAGTACACAACATACTGGGCCGAGCATCCATTCCCCTGCCTGACGGATCTAGGAGAGCTACTAGATGGAGATGGTGGAGGGGATGGTGATGATGATGGAGATGATGGTGGTAGAGGCCAATGGAGGAGGAGGGCGGTAGTTGGAGAGAGGAGGGTTGCACCACAGAGGGAGGGTGGAGAGGATAGGTAGGCTCGGGTGGTGAGAGGTCACGGTGGATTACCGCTATAGGTGCAGGTACAGGGATAGGTATAGGGATTGATACCAGTACAGGCACAAGCATAGGGGCAGGCACCCATACAAGGGGAGCCACAGGCAGAGCCACAGGGGGCTGAGGTAGAGGAGGATGAGCTGACAGAGCTGAGGGAGATCTACCAAGGACAAGTAGATGAGATCTAGGAGCTGGAGAGGGAGAGGGATAGGCTCAGGAGGTGGCTCAGAGATACTGAGCAGGAGTGGGACTGGGCCATTTAGCACTACATAGAGGCTGAGATAATACTGAGGGCTGGGAGGTAAGCGGCAGAGGACATAGGGGCTGGATATGCCTATGTTCTACGGGCAGGGGAGGAGATTGGTTACCTGCAAGATCTCTATTATGGTGTGGTGCCAGTTGATCAGCGGGCGAGGAGCTTCCATAGACCATCGCAGACAGTGACAACTATGGGAGAGAGCCAGAGGAGATAGGCATCTAGTGGTGGGGTTATGGGTCCTCCACTACCACTAGATAGAGGGGATAGGAGGGATGATCCTGGGACGGGTCCTTTGGGGGCTCAAATTCCATCGAGGGCAGGCGGCTCTGAGGGAGGGAGTTCATCATAGCCATAGAGGGCTCCCTATATATCAATATTGTACCATTTTTATATGATGATGTAGACACCTTCGGGTGATTGTAGCCATATGATTTTTGACATCATTGTATCATGACACTTTATATATATATGAGATGATTCATCTTTGCGGCAGCTATATGCATGCGTAACTATGTGATGAGATGTTTCATGATGTATGTTTCTATGTGATGGTTATGATATGGATGCAAATATGTATATGATGCAATGCAATATATTTTTGTTCTTTTATGTTTTATATGTGTGTGCATGATGCAAATGTGAATGTATGTAATGCAGATGAATATGATAATGCAAATGTAAATTGTGCTAATAGGTGTTGTGTGCAGGATGTGATGCAGTTGTGATATCTATATGTATGTATGAAATGCTTATATGCGGTAATGCAGGTGCAACTACATGAAATGCAAATGTTTTTGGTGTGTCATTATACTCAGTCATGTGATAGCAGGCTACGCAGACTCAAGAAGGATTATGGAAGTTAATCAAGAAAGGGGTATGGAAGATAGAAGATATGAAAGTGAAAGAGTTTCTTGTGCATTATCATCATTGAGCTTTATTATGGCAAGTAGGTTATGACAATTGAGGCATATGTTCAACCCAAAAAGTCATTGTACCTATTTGTATGGAGATAAGACAGTCACAAATAAGGAATGCCCTAGTTCATACTAGACTCATAGTGTCCTCATATCCTTGGACAAGTCATAGCATTACTAAAAGATAATCCACAGATAGCAAATACAAATAGGTGACGATACCCCATCCTCGCCTTTCTAGTCAAAGACATCATGGAGATAGAATCTCTAGTCAGAGACATCCTAGAAAAGCTAAAAGACATGTCACCAGAAGATAAAAATCAAAAGAAAACCAAGACTCGACACCAACATCCACTGTAGTCCTCAAGTTTAGTGTCTCTTATCACTTGTACAAGTCTTATTTGATCGTGGTCACAATGTTTACTTTCACAAAAAGGATAGATCGCACTGAACCATAATGTTGTCTGAGTCTGTTGAAAGATTTGATTTGTTGAAGCCCATTGTTCCTGCTATGTCATCTAAAACTAACTCAATCCATGAAACTGATACTTTATTGCGAAGAAGACGGAACTTTATTGCAGATTGGCGATGCAGATGCTGCTTTATTGTGGATTGTGCGCGGATAGACTAAAGAAAGCTGTAAGAAACTATACTCCTTGAAACATGTGATGTTCTCAGTTCCACACCCATCACTAGAAGTAGGATTTGCCTTAGCCATAGATAGGGTCTGATTTATTATGGATGGAAAGGGAGTGAAAAGGGAGGTTTATTATGAATGGCTAACCAATCTTGGGTAGATCAATAACAAGCCATGATGGGAATGGGTAAGTTTATTATGGATGAATTGGTCGTGAGTGTATGCAAAGTGAAAGGATGAAAGTGAATCCTGAAGGAGGGAGGACCAATGTCTCTATGCATGGCGCTGGTGACCCAGTTTTCACCATGGTACTTGCCCAGGGTGCCACCGAAGTAGTTTTCACTGTTGGACGAAATTATTTCTCTTTACTTTTTTTGATTTCTTTTTTTTTTTTGGTATTTTTTCAATTTTTTGATTTTTTTGTATTTTTGAATTAGGATACTCTGAAGAGCTATGTGTAGAACCTACGAAGGTGCATGCTATTAATAGGATCTTCCAAAGGTTGACCTTTTGTAGTTGAGAGCTGATATGCCCCAGATCCATATGCTACTGTAATGATGTAAGGACCAAGCCAATTTGGTTCGAACTTGCCCTTCTTCTCTCTGTCTTGCTGATTTTTGGGGTTTTCTATGAGAACCAAGTCACCTACCTCAAAGGTATGAGGCTTGACCTTGTGATTGTAGCTACGACTCATTCATTGTTGATAAGCCTTGAGATGATTAAAAGCAGTTTGTCTTCGTTCATCCAGTAGTTCCAGTTCTTGTAAGCGAGAGACCCTATAGTCTTCATCACTGATGATGTTTTGCAAAGAGACCTGTAAAGAGGGTAGCTCGACCTCAATAGGCAAGATGGCTTCAGTGCCATATACAAGTGAATAGGGTGTAGCTCCTTTAGGTGTGCGGACACTTGTGCGGTAGGCCCAAAGTGCAGGATTAAGTTGGATATGCCAATTACGGCCAGTGTCGTTGACTATCTTCTTTAGGATTTTAAGGATTGTTTTATTAGACGCCTGAGCTTGGCCATTACCTTGAGGGTAATATGGCATGGAGAAATGATGGGAAATATGGAAGCAGTCACAAAGTTCATGAACATCCTGATTTTTGAAGGGACGCTCGTTATCAGTGATAATGGAAATAGGATTACCGTATTGACAAATGATATAGTTGAGGATAAACGTAGCAATTTGTTTTCCAGTGACTTGTGTGAGAGGTACAGCTTCAATCCATTTTGTGAAATACTCTATAGCGGTGATAATGAATTTATGACCATTGGAAGAAGGAGGGTGGATCTTGCCTATGAGATCAAGTCCCCACTGACAAAAGGGCCAAGGAGACGCAATTGGTTGAAGTTCCTGTGCTGGCGCATGTATAAGGTCTCCATGAATTTGACATTGCTTACATTTCTTGACAAACTGATATGAGTCCTTTTCCATATTGGGCCAGTAATATCTAATCCTGATGAGTTTCTTGGCTAAGGTAGGACCACTAGCATGTGGACCACATATCCCTTCATGTACTTCACATAACGCAATCTGAGCTTCGTTGTTTTCTAAACATCTAAGAAGAGTGCCATCTAGACCTCGCCGGTATAGGATATTAGCTAAAATGACATATCGAGAGGATTGATGAATGAAAGTGCGACGTTGGTTATTTGATAGATCAGGAGGTAGGGTATGGTCACAAAGATATGTGAAAATGGAACCATATAACCGGGACTCGGGACCGATGACACATATCATCTCAGTAGGCTTGATCTCATATGAAGGAACCAAAAGGTTATCCACCAAGAACTCATAGCGGGTCTCATTTGGAGGTAGATTGATCAATGAAGCAATTGTAGCAATGGCATCTGCGGCGTGATTCTGCTCTCTTGGTATCTGCTCAAAATCGATCTTTGTGAAGTGTTGTTTCAGAGCATCCACCATTTGTTTGTAAGGCATTAATTTTTCATCTTTTGTTTGGTAATCATCAGTTGCTTGATGGATTACAAGTTGAGAGTCCCCAAAAACACAAAGTTCCTAGATCTTCCACTGAACTGTGATCCATAATCCAGTTGTTAATGCCTCATATTCCGCTATATTGTTAGTGCAAGGAAATGATAAGCAATATGATTTTGGTATAGAATCCCCTTGAGGAGTTATAAAGAGGATGCCAGCTCCTGCCCCATGTTGTGTGTATGAGCCATTGAAGTACCATTGCCATGGCTTCGCATGTGACATTATTAAAATGGATTCATCTGGAAATTCTGAACTTAGAGGAACATCATCTATCATGGGAGCATCTGCTAATTGATCTACGATGGCTTGTCCTTTTATTGCTTTTCTATCCACATACTCGATGTTGAATTCACTCAGGATCATTACCCATTTGGCCAGTCACCCAATAAGTGTTGCTTTATTGAGAAGGTATTTCAATGGATCTATCCTTGCAACCAACTTAGTCTTATGAGTGAGCATGTAATGTCATAATTTCTGCGAAGCAAAGACCATGGCGAGACATGCACACTCAATTGGTGTGTAGTTTAGCTCATATCCCACCAATGTGCGACTGATATAGTACACTACTTTTTCCTTGCCCTCAGTAATTTGATGTGCTAAGAGTGCCCCTAGTGCTATTGGAGTAGCTGATATGTATAGTAACAGAGGCTGATCTGGAACTGGTGGCATCAAAACTGGCAGATTTAGAAGATAATTTTTGAGTGTCTGGAAAGCCTGTTGACAATTATCATCCCATTTGAATTTGATGTTCTTATGTAGCAAGTGCTGAAAAGGATTACACTTATCTGCAAGTTGTGCTATGAATCTTTGTATGGACTAGAGTCTGCCTTGTAAAGATCGAAGTTGACTAATATTTCTTGGTGGTTGCATCTCCAAGATGGCTTTGACTTTTGCTGGATCAGCTTCGATTCCTCTTTTGGATACAATGAATCCTAGGAGCTTCCCAGAGGTTACTCCAAAGACACATTTCTTGGGGTTTAATCTTACTTTGTATTTTTCCAACTGATCAAAGATGACTGAAAGTATGTCCAAATGTGTATTTCTGTCTATTGACTTGCCCAAGAGGTTGTTGACATAATCTTCCACGGTTACATGCATGAGATCATGAAAGATAGTAGTCATGGCTCTTTGATAGGTAGCGCTTGCATTTTTTAGCCCGAAGGGCATGAAATTTCAGCAAAAAGTTCCCCAAGGACAAGTGAATGATGTTTTGTGTTGATCCTCGGGCGCGATCCTTATTTGATTATAACCAGAGAATCCATCCATCAATGATAACATTTCATGACCTACTGTGAGATCAACAATCAAGTCAATATTTGGTAATGGGAAGTCATCCTTTGGACAAGCTTTGTTGATGTCTCTAAAATTTGTACAAATTTTGATGCTGTGATCTGGTTTACTGACAGGCACTAAGTTGGAGATCCATTCAGGATAATCAATTGGGCGTATGAATCCGACATCCAATAATTTCTCAAGTTCTACTTTGACTAGTAATGTCACCTATGGATGCATCTTTCTTAATTTCTATTTCACTGGTTTTGCCCCCGGTTTAACTATCAAATGATGTATTACCAAATCCGAATCTAATCCAGGCATATAAGCATATGACCATGCAAAGTTGATTTGTCATTCTTTGAAGAAACTTATGAATTTTGACCTTTCTGACTCCGTCAACGATTGAGCCAGGAATATGTTGTGTGGAACCTCTTCTGTACCAATGTTTGTTTTGATAGTCTCCTCTACCAACATGGATGACTTTTCCTCATATGATGCTCGGAGAATGTCGAGCCTTCCATCTTTGGGTGCCTCAGAGAGGTTTTCGCCCTCAGATATGTCCTTTCTTTTTACTTTTTTGGGGTCAGACAATGCCATAGTGTGGTTTTCGTCATAAGACCCTTGGTTTGTTCTTATTTTCACATTTTTTCGACTGGAAGGTTCGACACCCTCACCAAAATATGCCACGCTATTGAGTTCTATAGTGTATCCCACTTTATGGTCCCCAGGGGGAAGATCATCTCGTATGCCAAGATAGTCAATAAAAGCTTCATCATTTTGGAATGTGTCAAACTGTGCAGGTCCTTCATGATCCCGATCAATGAGTTGGTGGTGAACAAGGGGAAGGCCTTTAATGTCTTTGAAGTTAGCGGGACTAAGAGTGAAGATGCAGTTATATTCGGGTATGTCAAGGTAATTATCGAGGTCATTGATGGCACTCTCCTCATCAGTCTCGATCGCGAACGAATCCAAATTATCATCACTAGTAGCACATTCTGGGACAGGTGTTCTCATCCTATGTGATTTCAACCTGGGACCTTGAGACAAGGACTGTGTGGAATCCTCATGGGTTGTTTCTTGACCAACTTTGAATCTTTTATAAAATTCCTCTTCTTCTGTGGGTTCATTTGGCTCTCTGAATGTCTTGGTGAGCTCATAGTCACCGGAGGATTTGTTTGAACCCCATTCCCATTCGTTGGAGTCTGTGGAATAGCGATCCTCTTGTTGAATTTTGGCAGCTTTGATTTGTAAGGCTTCTTCTGTCTTTTTAGTGTGGACCTTGGAAGTCAAGAAACCAAGTCCTTTCAAGCATTCCTTTTTGAAAGTCAATTCAGGTTGTAAAGGTTCAATGATACCTTCCTTTCGTAACCCAAGAGGGCTTTTTCCATCATACCCAAATTTTTGTAGAATCTTGAAGCCTTTGCCATATTTCTCACATGGTAGACTGATGTGATCTTGTGTATCATCTTCAATGTCTTTGTAAAGCATTTTGTATAAGTCTTCCTCTTCTAGTTTGCCCCATCTTTGAAAGGTAGTAGGGTCCCATTTGAGTACCATGATGGATACTTGCTTGTTAGGATGTGGTCTTCCATATTCTTTTGGTGAACTCATGACTTGTCGTAAGTACATGGTCTAATTTAAAGTGTATTCCCCCATGCCCTTGTCATGAAAGTTGCCTTTAAGCTCACCTTGTTTTGATGTCGAAGGTTTTAATGACTCAGGATCAATGTATGTCGAAGAAGGAACAACTTCGCGATTACTAGGAATAATGGTCTCAGTCTTTGATCTCAGGTTATTGTAGTATATGAATGGATTAGGATCACCGTTAACTGTTACCTCCACTCCATTGTGAGGAAACTTAATGCATTGGTGATATGTAGATGGGACTGCCCTCATTTCATGAATCCAAGGATGTCCTAGCAATATGTTATAAGTGAGATCTAGATCTAGGACTTGACAAACCACATCCTTCGTAACTAGCCCAACTTTGAAAAGGTAAGGTGACTATGCCCTTGGATGAACGCTCTTCATCATCATATGCTTTGATGGTGATCTGATTTGTAGAATTCATAGCTTTATTAGAATATCCCAATTGTTTAATCGTGCTCAATGTACAAATGTTTAGACTAGCTCCTCCATCTATCAGGACTTGTTTTATTCAATGTTTGTGTATGAAGGTTTCAATGTGTAGTGGTGCATTATGTGGCTGACTTACGGAGGCGTCGTCGGCTTCCGTGAATGTAAGGGAGTGTGGAATGGAAAGGTATCCCACCATGGCTTGAAATTGGTCCACATTCAGATCAGTAGGAATGACAGTGTCTCTCAAGATTTTGTCAAGAATAGCTTTATGTGTGGGGGATATGCGTAAGAGCTCAAGGATGGAAATGAGCGCGGGTGTCTTCCCTAATTGTTCTACAAGGTCATACTCAGGTTTGGTTGACGAAGAAGGGGTGTTTTTGGCTGGAGCACCTTGTAAAGTGAATTTACCTCGACAGGTTGTGACATTACATTCAGGGGTAGGTTCGGAAGAAGATCCAACGCCTTTTAAGACAATCTTGGGTCTCTGGGTACGATTCTCAGGGTTTTTGTCCTTGATGATAATGGTAGAGACATAATTGTCCATTGAGATGTGATTGATAGTTGAATCATAGTTGTAGGATGCTCTGGTATAATTGGTTTGATCCTATGTGGCTTTAGCTTTTCCCTTGTCATGTTTTGGGAATGGTTCCTTAAACATCTCATGTTCTTGATTGGATGAGTGTCCCTCAATCTCAATGTCACCTCTATCAATGAGATCTTGTATGATGTTCTTTAGTCGATGGCAATTTCTTGTCTTATGACCCTTTCTCTTATGAAATTCACAATATTCATCATCATTCCACCAATTTGGTTTAACCTTTGGTTCATATGGCGGAAAATCTGGAACTGTGATTACTTTGTTTGCCACAAGCTTTTTGAAGACTGACTCAAGTGGTTCTCCCAATGGGGTGTACTTCCTTCATGATCTGGAAGTTGTTTGAGTATTCACTTGATTGTTTGTAGAACTTGATCTAGAAAAAACAAATTTGGGTCGCACTGTATTGGCATCAACAACACCATCATTGACTGTGTTCTTGTTTTTATTCCAAAATCTTGGCTTATCTTTTCCTTTAAATTCATCTTTGTTTTCCTTGAATATCTTAATGACTCCTTGTTCAATTAGGACCTTCTCTATTGCTAGGCCTTTTTCAATGACATCCTTGAAGGTGGACAAACAAGTTTTCCTTAGATCATAGCCAATGTCTTTGTTAACATTCTGGGTGAACATTTCTACCATTTGTTTTTGTGGAATTTCACAAGAGCATTTGCTAGCTAGATTCCTCCATCTTTGTAAAAATGATGCAAAAGACTTTCCCTCTTTTTGCTTGGTGTTGCACAAAGTAGTGACTGATATGTCTATCTCTATATTGTAGGAGAAATGTTGAATAAATGCCTCTGCTAAGTCACCCCATGACTTAATACTAGGTGGGAGTTGGGAGAACCATTCCATAGCTTGATCACCTAGGCTTTGTGGGAATAATCTCATCAAATATGTCTCTTCTGCTGCTACCTCGATGCAAGCTATGAAAAACTATCTTATGTGTGCCTTAGGATCCCCTTTTCCTCTATACTTATCAAATTTAGGCATCACAAAGTGTGTAGGAAAAGGAGGCATTGGAATGCTCTTGTCAAATGGATAAGGACATATGTCTCTCATTGTGTATGTTGGCTTTGGTGTATTTATGTCCTCCATTTTCTTTTGTAAGTCCCTGATTTGTTGCTCCAAATTGCTCTTAGGTGGAGATCGACTTCTTGGACCATACCCCATGCTTGAGGCACCAATTGGAGGAGGAGGATGTTGCATATATGGATGATATTGATCATACACATGTTCATATGGAGGAGGTCTCTAGTGATGCTGCATATATGTACCACTTGGTATAGATTCATGTTGAGGAATGAAATATCTATTTTGTCCATGTATACCATACTCTACAGGCATGTCATGTTCTAATGTGTTGCCCCCAAATTTGACAATGGGTTTCCTTGTGTCCAAATTTTGAGCATGCCTTTGAATATCCAATTGCTTTGGTGGTTGATCCTTAGCACTGATATGTGATTGAGCATATTTCTATGCATAAGACTTCCATAATGGTCTGCAAAAGGTGAGTATCATATGCTTGACCATGTGTATGTGGGACCTCTAGTTTTTGAAACAAAGATGATGGTGATTCAGGCACAAGATGTGGTCTTCTATTGCCTCCACTATTAGGCCTCCTTTGATCCATGTTGGAGTGAGGTTGATGCAAAGGTCTATTTTTCATTATTTGAGACATGTCAAAATCATGAGGTATCTTGGCTCCACTTTATGCCATCATTTGTAAGAAGTATTGTGTATCCCTCCTCATTATTTCCTCAATCAATCAATTGAAATGGGGATTCATAATGGATTCTTCCACATCTGCCGAATGTATAGATAAGTTGTCCATATTGTCATTATGTGTATCATTATTGTTTGTAGTGTCCATGTTCTCAACATTTGGAATGTTTCTATAGGAATCCATGTGAGGTAATGTGTTATGATCAGAATTGAAAAAGACATCATTGTCATACTCATAGACACTCATGTTTGCACTCTTGAGCCTCTTTAGTTTCTCTCCTAGATTTTTGAAGACGGGTTTCAACCATGAACTAGGTCTTGACCGAGATGTGTGAGACTAGATGAAAAATGGAAAAAGTATGGAAGACCAAGAGTTGGATGGAATGTAAATGAATCTGAAGTGTACTTGCAATGTCCAAAGTGTAAGACCAAGTATGTATGTAGTAGAGTAGGTGTGACTTCCAAAGAGAGGATAGTTTCTCTTGATGAGGTAAGTTGACCTTGACTCTAAGTAAGACCAAATGAGACCCAAAGGTGATAGACCTTGATGAGGGACCACTTAGCAAAGTGTTGTTGTATGTAGTGTGTTGACAAAGTATAGTGAGGACAAGCAAGTGACCTTTTGACTCAAGTTTAGACAAATGTGAATGTAATGAGAGATGTAAAGCAATGATGAACTGTGTGAGACCCAAAGAGAGGTTGAATGCTAAATGACACCTGGAGAAATGACCTAGGAAGCTCAAGAATTCTTAAATTGACTGTGTTTGTTTGCTGGATCATAACAGTTTTTCAATTCTGAACACAGACGTGCCTGTATACTTCACAGACGCGATTTCTTGACATAGACGTGGTTCTGTTCAACACAGACGCATTTCTAAGATTTTTGTAAAATGCACTGTTGATTCTAGGAACACAGACACGTTTCTGCCCTTCACAGATGCGGTTATACAACATAGATGCTATTATGTCAGACACAGCTGCGTTTCTGAGATTTTTGTGCAAATTACAATATTGATTCTGGAAACACAGACGCATTTTTGCCCTTCACAGATGTGGTTATACAACACAGATGCTATTATGTCAGACATAGACACGTTTCTAAGATTTTTGTGCAAATTTTTCCAATTTGTGAAGTCGTTTTGCTATGACCAAATCTGACTGTTTGACTGTTTTTTGTGACAAGAGGACACAATGTTGATGAAGACCCAATGTTTGCAAGTGTCTAGACTTGAAAATGACACCAAGAAAAGTGTGTTGTTTGATGTAAAAAATGTTTTGCATACACTTAAAGACACAAAAGACACAATGTTTTGTTGTTTGGTCTTGAATGTTTTGAATGTTTAAAATAAGTCAAGCACAATTCTTATGGCTGGCCAAGACAATAGTTGTTGATCCCACATGGGGTTTTACCCCGGAGGCTACGCTATTCAGAGCAAATACTTAGATGCTTGACCTCACTGGCTCCACCCTCGACACTCACTTCTCGGGTCAGCCAAGCATCAGTCCCCATGAAAACTCCCTATGGCAAACTTTGTATCTCTACTAAGAACCGTATGTGTGTGGGCTGCTACCAGAGGTCCGACCTCCTGCCCCAACAACTAGAAGGATTTGGGCTTCTTAAACAAAAAGGTGCTAGTAAGGGAATCCGCTCGTGTAGTGATACATGCGGCACTTTCAGCTCTGTAAATACAGAAGGCTCCCAGTCGGTAGGGGTTACACCCTACAACTGATCAAATAAATTTGATCAAACAGGTTTATGGGGAGACATAGTGTCAGTATGAACTAATCAACACATGTTATCCATAGTTTTCACCATGAATACAGTTGTTTATAGTGGTTTGGAAGAGGTGGGTTTTCCTCACTACCACTTGGGTCATTCTCTTCTCACTAGTAGTCCTAATGACCACACGGGAAGATAGGCCCTCTAAAGATTAAACAAAAAAGAGCCTATTGCTCAAGACACAAAAGACAATGATTCAATTTTAGTGCACCAATGGAAGTGTTTGCTAGTCTATGAAAATAAGGCATACAATAAAAATCAAAAACCCTTGCCAAGGACCTGCAACAAAGAGTTGTTAGTAGTTTGGATTGTTTCAAATAATCACCCCTTTCTGCAAGCACACAAGTTAGGTAAATTTTAAATCCAAAAGACTTTGTAAAAATAGGGGCCTTCAACCAAATGATTTTACTTTCAAGACAAGCTACACCAATTTTGTTAGATCTAAAAATGTTAGCTCGAAATAAACCAGATCTGAAACCCTAAATGCAAAAACCCAAAACTAAATCAATAACTCAAAATTTGAAATTGGTGCACATAGACGTGATTACCCTCGACACAGATGTGACTTTGTGATGCAGACGCGGTTCTGTGAGACACATACGTGGCTCCAGATTGCAGACGCGACCTCTGGACATAGACGTGGCTAAAAACACCGCAGATGCGACTTCATAACACAAACACGATTCCAAGAACCTACAAAATAAAATACTATCGATAACACAAACACGATTCCATATGTCACAGATGCACCAAAAAATAAAAAATGTGATCCGAAAGTACACAAATGCGAGAATATCAAAATGCTGTCGAAAACGTCAGATCTGCAACTTCAAAAACACAAAATCTGCAACAAAGATGTTAAATGCAAAAGGGACAAGAGTCCCATCGGGCATGCCAAAATGTATATGGTGAAAATGGATAACAATAATAATGATATTGAAAGGCTAAATGAATTCAACCACAAAACCCTAGCCTAACAACAACAAAGATCCACCATAACATATGAAGATTACCTAAGACAATGCAAATCAAACAAAATCACAAAGATTATACCATCACATGTCCAATAGGGTTTGAATCTCCATTCTTCCTATCTCCATTGATCTTGCTTGATATATTTGCTCTCAGATTTTATGTGCACAAGAGCTCAACAAAGAACGGAATGTGGTTGTAAGTAGGATCGTAGTGTAGTCAAGTCATTAAGATCGTTGATTAGAAATGATTGATTAGGGTTTGATAATGAAGGTAGAATCTTCTTATATAGAAGACACTATATGAAATGGAGCGATAAGATTGAGAGGTGTAAAAGGAGGTCGACTATGATTAGAGGGTAGGTAGAGAAAATAATAAAATAATAAGAGGGGTAGGTAGTGTATGAATTAAGAGATGAATGACATGTGTCATGGGTAGAAAAGGTTAATGAATTAATCAAATAAATAAAGATTTATTTAATTAATAGAAGAAGTGGGATTAATTAAATAAATAAAATATTTATTTAATTTAGGAAAAGGATAATTTAAATAAATAAATGTATTTATTTAAATGAGAAATAAGGCTAGAAGAGGATAAATGGATTAATTAAATAAATAAAGATTTATTTAATTAATAGAAGAATTAAGCTTAGATAATTAAATAAATAAAATAGACTGGACAATTTTGGGTGTCTACAATATGTACTGAAGTTAGCACTTCGAGTTACTTCGATAATGAGGGAATTACTCATTATAACATCAAAGTTAGCAGAACGTGCATTATAACTTGTCAAATCATTAATGCTGCACACGCTTTCTGGGCTTTTGTTTTAGCTTTGAAAAGCTTTCTGTTTCACCAGCTCTGTAACCTGAACTTGACTGTGAGAAATGACACCATGGGCGGAAATAGGAGGAGATATGAGCCAGGAAGTTGTAAGGAGTGGAAACAGAAAGAAGAGGTGTGAGAAATTTTATAGAAGGGTGGTCTTTCGAGCTTCCTTGAGAGACTCTATGGCCGTGATGGAAAGATAACCAGCTTCTTCTACAAAAATTGGAAGAAGGGCAAGCTTAAAATGGGCAACCAACTGGTGGAAATTGATGAATAGTTAATAGCTAAAGCTACGGGAATCAAAAGGGAGGGCTGCAATTTCTATAGAGATAGGAAGGTCAACAGGGAAGCCATTGAAAGGTACCTGGTCACAGAGAAAGAGAAGAAAAGACTGGTAAAGTTGAGCAAAACCTATTACCTGCCTAGGGCTTTTGCAAAGGCCTGGCAGGAAATTCTCTTTGTTTAATGAGGCGGGAAATTCTCTTTGTTTTATTGAGGTATATAACTCTAGATGGTAGGTTTACGAAAGTATATGGATATCACTTTGTCCTCTTAAATCATTTTAGGCATAACGATAAGGTGAATTTCCCTTACTTCTTGCTCTGTTCTATGAATGCATCCCTAAAAGCATATAAAGAAAATCCTCGGGGTGACACTGCAATGCATCAGGGACTTATGGTTCTCATTTATGATCATCTAAAGGCCAGTAAAATCAATCGAATGCAGCTCTCTGTGGATTCGGAAGAAGAAATGTTTGATTCTAATTTCTCAGAGGAGGAGGATTCAAATAATGATTCCTCGACTGATAATGAGGAAAGCTCTAATGATTCCGAGTATGAGAGGAGCAAGAAGAGGAAATCAAGAACCTCTTCTTCTAAGAGCAAAAAACCCCAAAGCAAACCCTTGATTAGTATTTCTTTGGAAGAAGAGGACTTTGATTTCCCTGAGGAGAAGAAGAACCCTAAGGGAGTGCTGAAGGAAAAAAGTAAAAACCAAGCCCAACCCAGTAAGAAGCAAAAGAAAATAGAGGAGACTGGCAAAGATCTGGAGGACACAGACAAGGAACCGGAAGAGGACAAGCAAACAAGAACCCTGGAAGCTAAACAAAGCCTAGAGATGGAGACTATGGAGGAGACCCTCAGGGCCGCTAACACTATTTCTGCCCTCCATATTGCTAAAGATGAACAGATAACCCTTGGTAAAGTTACTCCTCCTGGTCCTCACCCCAAGGCCTTGAAGGGTTTTATGAAAACCATTGAATGGCTTATTGAAGGGAATAAGAATACTATGGATGAATACAAAAAACTCTGCAACAGAGTCATGATCCTGAAGACCATTAACATTGGAGAGGGGAACACTATGGCCAATTATATCAAAGATTTGAAGAACACAATTGCCAAAGTGGAAGACATTAGAGATGCCTTTAATCCCTAGTTTGAGAAAATTGAAAAGGAGATACAAGATAGAAAAACCCTGGAGGAAACTAGAGAAAAAACGCTCTTGGATACAGTTGCCAAAGTGGACAAGATAGAGGAGTGCCTCAAGAACATTGCGGAGTAGAGTCTCAACATTCTGAAAATCTCAGCCAACAACACCCATACCCTCATCAGCAAGCTCGATGATGAAAAGGAAACCCAGGAAATTGACCTAGATGCAGAAGGAACCGAGGAAGCCCAAGGTCCTAGAACTCGCACCCGTGGAAAGAGGAAGGAAAAGAAAGTGAATAAGGACCTGGAGGAGCTAAAAGCAGTTGGGGTGACCTATGATGAGCTGGTGACTAAGGCAGTGGATCTACTGAAGAAAATTACTATGTAGTGTCTTCTTGGGTTCTTTGCTATTTTTTGTTGTTTAGCTGTTTTTTCTGTTCGCTGGTTTTTTGGACCAATCGCTTTGTATGAGGACTCTATTTTCTCAGCTTTTTATTTAACTATGTTTAGGTGACTCCTCCAAAATTTTAAACTTAGGTGCACAAGCAACAAGAATACTCCTCCAAAATTTTAAACATAGGTGCAAAAGCAACAATATGAAAAACAAAGGCCAAAGTAGGTTGTAACTACCATGAACCCATCCATCCAAAGTGATGAGAATCTAGATGTTCCTAAGTGGCTACAATTCAACTTTGAAAGGATAAATAAGAGAGTATTGAAGAAAGTAAGTTTGCAAAAGATGATCATTTAGGTTGAGGCCGCAAGGAAGCCAAAGAAGGCAATGACTTTGTATACCACCTAAAACTATGCAAAAGGAGAGAGAGTTGCCAATACCCTAAAATATAGAAGATTTGGTAAAAACTGCCAATACCCTAAACTGGGGTAACCCGAGATAGTAAGAAAATGGTTTGGGGGGGTCATATAGACTAACTTTATACTATATGTTAGTTAAAAAGTGATAAGTTGTGTGGTTGGAGAGTTTTAGTCCACCCCTTCTAGGTTAGGATTGTGCTAAACCGAACATAATTGTATCTCCCTAGGGCTTCTGGGTCGGGTGTGTTAGGCTAGATGGCAAGAGAAAGAAAGGCTTGCCCGAACAACACTGAATGAAGGATGCAAATCACTTGAATAATATTCATTCCCATTGTTTTCTTGTGCATTGGTTTGATCTCCATCGATTCACTAGCTAGAGGCAGACACTGCCCTATATATTAGCTCGTACAATAATGATCAATCAACACGTATACAGGAGGAAGGGATTGCTATGACAAAATTGAATGCTCACTCCTCAATCATAGTTCTATGGTTTTACGAGGAGTGGATTCCTATAGGTATTATGCATTCAGGGAACCACACCTTTGAGTAGGAGCCATCCAACCTGAGATTGGATAATCAATATGAATACGACATTGACCAATTTGCATCTAAAACTTGGGAAATTAACCACCACATGTCTCATTTCTTGACATATTTTGCATGAAAAAGAAATCTCTCATACTCAAAGAATTGCTTCCATAATCGTTCAATATCCCACAAGAATGCAGGCATAGCTAGCATGTATAAAAGCAAAAGTTGTAGAATCTCTTGAATGGTGTAATTTCTTGCAACATGAAATTAAGGTGAAGAATCTACCTCCTGAGTGGTATTGCAATGCACAAATGCCTTTGATGTGGGTTTGATCTTATTGGGGGTTAAATTCAGCACAGATGCCTACGTGGGAATATTGCAATGCACAAATGACTTGCCCTCTTTTTTTTTTATGTAATGGTCGTTGTCGTCGAAATTACGACAAACTGGAGCACTTTTTTGAAAAAAAAACAATTTTCATTACTAATGCCTTCTTCATTGAAACCAAATGGAAAATTACTGTCCGAATTCTGACGAATTTGGGCATTTTTTCAAAAAAAATCAAATTTGGTCACAATATACCTTCTCCGTCGGAAACCTTAGTCGAAAATCTAGTCCAAATGTATTAGTGTGAAAATTTGTATTTGTATTTATTGTTGTCTTTATAAAAGTGTGATACATATGTATAATATTTCTTATTTTAACCCTAATTTTTTTTCCTTTTTATCTCAAATAATCTTTTATTAATGTATTTTACCATCTCAAATGATAGTATTGATTTGATATTTCCTTTATGTATTGATTTGACCTTTCCTTTATCACTTTATTTGGGTCCTAACATTGGAACCAAGATGTTGGAAATAGTAGGCATAGGTCAAGGATATGGGCTTGAGTCTCTTGAAAATTTGAGTTAAAAAGCATTGTGACAAGAAGATATAAGTAAAACTGATAATTTGTGAATATTCACATGAACATTACATCATATAATACATTATACATGTAGTTAGGTCAACTTGCATTATTGTATATTCATCACATCCTAAATTGTACATGTATATCAGTGATATAATTTTCACTTATATCTCAATTCTCTTTCTATTATGGTCAAGGCACATTTTAAACAACATGCCATTAATCCATTTAAACCTACAACTCTTACAAATTATTTTTTTATTTTGGTTTTGAGCAATTGAGAAGGACACTTCCCCATCACCAAATAATTTACAATATCAACCAAGGTAATTGGATAGAAATGGAAAACAATGCTCATCTAGAAATGTATCCTTGATTGGTTCATCGTTACCTTATAGAATCATTCTTGGAACAAAATAATCTATTACATTATCTTTTCCTAGTTTATCAATAATGGCAAAATGTCAAATTCTTGAACTATTAGTAACCATTTAATAATACGTTCTCATATTACAACCTTGTTCATTAGATACTTGATAGTTGCATGGTCCATATTGACAAATTTTTTGTAACCAATAATTTAATGTCTAAATTTATTAATTACATAAACAATTGCCAATAATTATTCTTCAATAGTGGTGTAGTTCATTTTAGCTAGATGGAGATTCTTATTGATGTAGTAGATTTCATGCATCGTTCTAGACTCATACTTTTGACCAAGGATAATTTCAATTGTTGGATTGGATGCATCAACATGAATATGAAATGGTTGTTTCCACATTGGTACATTTATAACATGATAAATTGTCAAGGCTTGTTTAATGGCTTCAAAAGACTCTTGATAGTCTTTTGTCCAAGTGAATTTTGTATCTTTCTTTAAATAAATCTCCTATAATAACCTGCATGGTGCAAAAAACTCCTAATATTAGTTTGATTATGGGGTAGTGGGACTCATTGAATAACTTCTACCTTTTTAGATTCTACCTAGACTCCTTTAGATATACAATGACCCAAGATGATGCCCTCTATCATCATCAATAAAATATTTTCATGATTCAAGGATAATTTGTGGTCTTTACATATCTTCAATATTTGGTTTAGACAACTCAACGCCTCTTCATAATCTTTCCCATGGATAGTGAAATCATCCACATACACTTCCACACATGTTGTCGAGTCTAGAAAAATGGCCAAGATACCTTGTTGAAAAGTAGCAAGTGCATTATAGAGTCGAAAGAGTAGGAAGTCCTATCTAAGCTCATATGTCCCCCATGGACATGTAAATGTCCTCTTGTCCTAATATTTAAAAGCTACTTGGATTTGAGGATATCCACTTAATTCATCAAGAAAGGAGAAGTAACTAATACTTGCAAGGTTATCTAAAACTCAGTCAATGAAGAGTGATGGGTCTCAACTATATACATAGATCTGGTGTCGTATGTCATGCATTTAGTCTAGTTGAAGTGGTCAAGGGGGTAACTTAATATCCTAAGTGGAGGATTCACTTGATTATCAACCAAAGATGCATCTTCAAAGATAGTACTAGAACTATGTGTACAACAAAGGAGTTATCAAGCTTCCTATTATTGTATGAATGAAACACTAACTAACAAAATCATGGACAATAATGGAACTAAAAACTATATGATACATTACTTGCTAAGAGTTAAGCAATGACTATGGTTAATAGTTTAATAAAATGATAAAGTTACAACTACTTGCAACCAGGGCACTAATTATAAACCATTCTAACAAACCATAATAATAATTTTAATAGCAATTTAAGAAACCAACAACAATCTTTTTATTGCATTCATAAATAAAATAAGAACATAAAAGAAAGATGATGATTGCAATACCTCAAGTGGTCATTGCTTGAGGAGTGCAATCTCCAAAAATTAAAAGTACACTAAGTAAAAAAATAACAATAATTACTTATTCTCATTCATAACTCATGTTCAAAATAACAAGATTACAAGTACACACAATATTTAACAACAATCATTATCTATATTGTTTGTAGTTCTTTCAATAACCAATTGGTAAACATAAAATAACTTAAATCTAAAAGAACATCCTAACTAAAATGAAACTTCCCATTTTAAAATAAATCAAAGTGTATTATTTACTTCTTCTTATTGAACCTAAACAAATGTTTCTCTTCCCTAACACTGAGGTGACTTTTTTTTAGCAAGGACAAAATATAAATAACAACTATCCCTATAGGAAAACTATTCTAAACAAACTCTTTGATTACATAGTAACACAGAGTCAAGGATGTGGCTCAATGTAATACATTTGATTAATGAGGCATAACCTCATTGTCCTCCATGATTCTATAAATCCTTTATTTTTACTAAGGATATAGAGTCAACAAGGACTCAATGTGACTGCAATTCTCCTTTTATTCATTGGCTAATTCCACATGAACCAACAGGGTGAGTCTTCTTTGGTTACAGGTGGATTACAATATCCTTAAGCTCCATGTTTGACCCTCACAACAAATAATAATTCACACAAATTATCATCTATAAAATTTGACAATATATTAATCATTAAAACACATAATGTGTTCCATATCAACATGTCATATACATTATAATTGTTTGAAACTTGACTTTTTGCATTGTGTTGTCATTGATGTCAACCTTCCTTGTGTTGTGATTGATATTACTATGTGTTGTAGATGGTCCAAAAATGTATGTTCTGATGTTGGTTTGTGGAGTGGAAGTGATATTGAGGTGTTTCCAAAAATTTGGTGTAGTGGAAGTTTTAATACAAAGGAAATAATATGTATGAAGGAAAGAGTATTAAATGTCCCAGGTGAAGAATGATTTGCATTCCTTCGATATATGAATATTATGGAGTGTGGTTTTGGATATAATGTTTATGATATGTATATGTTGTACTATCAAGTTTACAGGTCATCTGTTGCCCAAATGGTTGAGTTGTTTTTTTTAACAATCAGGTGTTTGCTAGAATCAATTTGGAGAATGCTCGGTGGTTCTTTGATATATGGTTTTTGGTGTTGCATGTTGGAGAACATATTTATTTGGTTTGCGTTGTGTTCCAATTTAGTTTCCTATTGATGGTTTGAATGACAAGTGAAGTTATGGTGTTCTGAGTTCAATGTTGTCATTAGGGTTGGTTTCTAGTTGACTGAAGTGGTATATCCTATTTGGATCATGCTTTATTAGTCTAGATATGATTGGGTGGTTGTGTTTTGATGTTGATATGTGTCTCACCATGGCATGTGTAGATTTGCATGATGTTTGGTACATTGGAGAATAGTTTTGGGCCGAGTAGTTGACATGCTACATGTTTTATTTGATGCCAACCTTGGAGGATGTGTTAGCATGTCCAGTTCATTGAATCATTTGGAAAGGATGTTTTTTCATGTGTTTGGTTCATCTCTATCTCTAGGAGTAGATTGGATTTGATATTTTTGGTCCGAGTGGCCTAATCTACGTAATTTTGTATATTCTATCTATGGTGGACCTAGTGAAGGCTTTCAATGAATTAACTTGTATATATAGGACTAAGAATGTATGAGTTGGGTACGGTATGTGCTAGAAAGAGACACTATTTTAGAAGAGATTAGTGCTTGAGAATTGTTTAGGGAGTGTCATTGATGGTAACTCAGATCAGAAGTGTTATCCGGTATATGTAAATTCATTCTACCAGAAGTCTTAAGCCAGTTTTTCTTAAGTCTGGAAGGTGGAACACAATGTTCAGTAGAGTATGAGTAAATCAAGAAGAACTTGATTTTGGGTGCACATTTTTGTTTGTGTCGAAAGAGGTAGTTGATTTGATGATTGGAATTGTTTAGTCTGTAATCCTAGCTTTTGATGTTGATTCTAGTGCAAGTTTAATGATTCAGTATCCACTACTTTGGAAAGAACAAGGTTATATTGGTATAGCATGTTATGCGGAATCTATGGGATGATTTGTTGATTAGTTTCATGCTCAAGGTTGTTGTGATGACTCATGTGAAGCGTATAATCAATTTATTTTGGTCTACATGAGCATTGGTAATCGGATTGAGCTGACTTCTTGTTACACATTTCATCTCTTGTTAATACTTTTAGAGTTGACATATTGGTGAGCTAATCAAGTGTTGCAAATATATATGACCAATCTATTTGAGAATTTTGGTGATCGATGTGAGCGTGCGAAGAGTGTATGAGCATTGGTACACAGTTTCACATTCACTATCCTTGGAAATATGAGCATTGGTACACAGTTTCACGTGCGAAGATTGTATGAGCATTGGTGCACAGTTTCACATGGTAAATATGAGAAATGTAAGATGCTATTCCTGTGGAAGATTTATAAATATTGCTAACCAATGCATATCAAAGGGAAATCGAGGTAATTCTAGGCCTAATCAAAGAAATAACATTGTTTTCTATGCTTGTGACAAATCCAATCATATTGCAAAATACTATAGAAGCAAGAATGTGAACAAGAATAATCGAGAAGACAAACAAATATAATGATAAGGGAAAAGAGAAGGTTGAAGAAATCAAAGAGCAGTACAAGAGGAAATGGGTCAAAAAGGTGTTTTAGATGTAGTAGATGAGTCTACACCTGATTCTGATGCTATAACCTCATCTAGTAACTAGGGCACTTGGCCTTAGGGGGAAGCTCTTCATACAGATCCTGAAAAAACCCTCTGTCTGAGATCTGTAACTTATTGCAGGAGGTTGCAGATGGTTCTAAATATTTGTGCAGTCAATCCTTTAGGATCTTTAGAAGACTTTATGCTGATTTGAGACTCCAGAAGAATATTCATTAGATACAGAGCATCCGATGGAGTTAGGGTTGAGCATTTTTTATACCTAATTTAAGATAGGTATGCGATGGATAAAAAGGAGATTTAAGTTTCATTTCTCACATTGCGTTCAAAGTGAAAGAGTGGGAGAGATTGGCGAAGAGATTGCGAAGTGAACCTAGAGCTTTAAAAGATTTAGCGAAGATTTCTTGCATCCGGTTGGAGATTAAAAAGGTATTTTTCAGAGTTCAATAACTTTCTCTATTCATAACCTAGAATCCAACAATGACATCATCTGGTGTGGCGTCTCCATTGGTTGTTGACATATCTGATAGAGAAAGTCCTAAATTTAAGAAAAACACATATAAATCGATGGAAGATGATTCGTAAGGGGTATTTTTGTCCACTCCTTATGGTGTTTTGCATGTTGAAGACATTAGGGCATATATTCATTACAATTTTGAAGAACCTGGGAATGCTGAAATGATGAAGTTGTACACAAGGCACATGATAGATGGTATGGGTAATCTAAAACCCAAATTCAAATCACTCTAGGACAAGGGTTTCATCCAAATCATGAATTTTATGGTCTTTTCTGAACCCGAATGGATTAGATTCATTCTGAACATAATTCATGGTGAGTTTATATGGCTTGATAGGCTGCACAAAATAACAAAGCAAGTGATCAAACTAGTAACATGCTGGAATGCAACTGGTGTAGTTCCTTCCTTAAGGAATTTGAAGAACATGACCAAGACAAAGTCAATTGGTTCTGAACATGATAGAAGATCGATGACAATTAGTGATAATATTGAGCATGATGTTAGATTTGCATCCATGGTGATGGGATACAAAGTCCATTAGTCTAGCAGTGATAACTTAGTATCCAAGACGACCATTTATGATGCTTTTTGAAATTCTGAAGGAAGACAAATTATAGGATCTATGTGAGTTGCTCCAATGTGAGCTCTTGAATAATTTGAAGAAGATTGAATAGGATAAAAATCACATATTCAAATTCAGTACCCTGATTATCTATCTGTACTTCTACTTCATGAATGATGTCCCCGGTGTAGGAAATGTTCAATGGGCATATGAGAGGTCAATGGCAGTGCAGATTAAGGAAACTCTAAGTGGATTGGGTGATGCACAAGCTCAGAGAGCTACTCTATGGGGATAGTTTAAAACTTTCCAAGGCATGATGCAGAGAAGGGAAAGGATCCCTAAAGAAATTATTGAGAAGCATGAAAACTTTGTATGCTTCATGGTGGATACCAATCAATGCTTAATGGAAGCTATCAATCCTAGGATAGTTTGGATCATGCCCATGGGGTATGAGGTTAGTGGTGATATTATTGATGCATATGCTCAACACCTCTTGAGAAAGCCAATAGACACTAATGAGGAAAGGTTTAGAACTTATAAGGAGAAAATCTTGAGTCTGCATTCTTAGTTCACCAAACTCTAAATGCAGAGGAGAGTAATGAAGGAAGTAGAGCAGCTTGCAGAAGACATGGGAATCACAGAGGCAGTTCAGAGAGCCTAGGAGAAGAACATCTTGAAGGAAGAGGACATGGTGAAACCTAAGAAGACCAAACTGGAATCTCCTATCCTAAAGCTAAGGAAAACAAGGAAGCCAACACCTTCCTCTAGTGCTCAAAATCATATCCCTCCACCTAAGCCTCAATCAAAACCATCTGGTGGAGCATAGAAGAGGAATAAATAGAAGCCTCAGAGAGTTAATGCAGTAGCCACTGTGGAAGAAGAGACTGAATCAAATGAATCAGTGAGAAAAGTGAAAATGAATGCTACTATTGCTAGGGTTGTGAAGATGCAATCCTCTAGTGGAATTCTAAACAACAAGATTCTAAGAGTTGAAGCTGATCCATTCGGTATAACTCTCAAGCAATTCAAGGAAGCAATCACAGAGCAAGGTAATCTTAAATTTCTTTTTCAATTTTATGATCATTTGGATGAGAAGGGGAAAAGATCTATAGAGGAAGCTACTATTGTATATTTGAATAAGTATAGCAAGGCATGATGGCAACAATGAAGGAAAACTGAGATGGAGGGGGTGAATCATTTATCACCAGATTATCAAACTTAAATTCAAATGCAAATCTGATAAACTACAACAAAAAAAATTAAAAAAATTGATAACAGAATACACAACACCAGGATATTGATGTGGAAAACTTGGTTAAGGGAAAAAACTATGGTGGAAACCTACCCACAATAAGATGATACTCTGCAGTAGTATGTGAAAATATTACAATGGGGAATGCACCTATATTCAGGGTCACTGCCTAGAGCTCACTACTCAAAATATAATAACTCGAAAGGATACAACCCTTAGGGAAGTCTCACTGGCTTACAATAAGATTCAAACAATAATCCAGAAGGAATGAACTACAATAATAACATCTGCTAATGCTTGATGAGAATTTTGGTTAAACACATATGTCTGCTCTGCAACCCTCCAAGACTCTTCTCAAACATACTACCAAAGGATGAATTTCTTTGTTCACTCATAGACCACTCTCTAATAATGCAGACATAAACTTGATACCCAAATTACATGACTTTATCATGTATATATACAATTCATCAAACCTTGAAAATAAGGTTGGCTAAACCCTCAACACCTAATTACAAAATTAAACTACATGATAGAAATATCGACCAACAAACCAATAAAATGATGTACATAACATAACATGGACCAAAATCAAATCTCAAAGTAAACAACACCATCAGAAATCTCACCAAGATCAACCGAAACATGCTACACTACCAAGAATACTGCATGAAGAACATCACCAGATCATGAAAGCCACTAGAAAATTGCACAACAATTAATGCAAATCATCAAAATAAATAGGAAATAATTAAGAAACACCAACAAGCATGTTAGAATCAGCAGTAAAAGTTGTACCAACACCACTCATCAAATCTTCATCGATCAACATCTGAACCTCAAGAATATTCAAACAACAACAACCATCATGAAGAAAGATGACCTGCAAAGTACCAAATAATGAACCATCTAAAATAAAGATACACAAGAACATCCCAAACAATCTCCCAAAATCATAGATCAAGATTTGATCACACCAGAATATACTGGAGGAAATACCAAACTCAGTAAAGCACTGATAAAAAAAACCCAAATGCAAACTGGATCACATAATATGATCAATTAAGCTTCCCGGACCACTGAAACCAATACAGAAAGATGTAATGACACTAGAAATATTACATACACCAAACCATGATCCCAATGAACCAATCTACAACCATCAGAGTAATAAATCACATGAATATGTTGACATCAATGACAACAACATATCCTAGTAGCAACAATGTCCAACAACCTCCCCCTTTGGCATTGATGGCAACATATGAATGTGAAAAACAATCAATGCAAAGAAAGAAAACATCTCCAACAAGATCCCCCTAAGAATAAGCAGATAAAACAATTTTTTCACATGCTTCTCTCCCCCTTTGACAATAATTAGTGGTTGTATCGAGCATTAACAGGCCGATCTTTTGGTGCAACGACAATCGCACTTGTAATAAGTGGTATCAGAGCTTGGTCATAGGTTAAAAGCCCTCGCTTGCGCTGAGGGGGATTTTTACAAGGTGTGTGCCCTTTCTCTCCTTGTGTTGTGCAACACAATGCTTAGGTTTGTGACATGGCTTAACCACCTCCTATGGATTCTATAAGTCTAGTGGTTGTATCAAGCATTAACAAGTCGATCTTTGGTGCAAGGACAACCACGCTTTTAACAAGGCACTTATTGAGATTGCCCCTGAAATCCCTAAGAGTGTGTATGATATTTTGGATATGTGAAAAGATGTAGTAAGAGAAGAAGAAGAAATAATTAGGGAGTATGAGTTAGTGCAACTCTGTTTGGTGATTGCTAAGATAAAAGTTAATAGGATTCTTAAGGAAAATAAATAGAGATTTAGAAGTGAAACCTGTGTAAATAAAATAATGGTTGGCAAGAATGTAGAGGTTCATAAGGAGACACAAGAAATTTTGAGGGAAATAATAAAGAAATATGATTATGATGTAGTTCCTAAAAGATCTCAAGGAAGTGTACATAAGTTAGTTCCAGAAGTCATTTGGATGCCACCCAAAGGTGATGAGCCGAAAATTGCAAAATTGGTCGAACAGACAACTAAACGTGTGGCTACTACTTCAGATTATATTAATGACAGTCAACACATTGTATACTCTGGTGTAGCAGTTTAGGATCCTCCGATAATAAATGTTGATTAAGAAAAGATTACTGAGGAGGTTGGTGATGAAAAGGCAGAGCATGCAAAAATGGGAGAGAAGTAGAAAGATGAAGGCAAAATTTAACAGGTTTTGGTGGTAGGAGACAGTGTGGAATCTGATGAGTAAAAGAAAATAATTAGTGACACTGATCTTATCCAAGGGCCTATCAATATCAAATCATTATCTCCTATCCAAGCACTAAAGTTTGCAGCTCTATCCCAAGCAAAAGCCAGTGAAGACTTGCTGAAGTCTCACTCTGAAGATAGAGAGTTTATATCTTTGGCTACAAGTGTTCTTGAGAAAAAATTTTCGACATTCAAGCAAGACACACTAGACTCTCCCTCCAGTAAATTAAGAAGCATTCTTAAGGTAGTTGACACTCATTTGGAATCTATAGGGAAAGTAGTAGATGTAAATATTTTGAATCAATTTAATACTATAAGGTTAAGAACAGTTTTGAGAATGGTTGAAAATGATAGAGTCAGTCTGATAACTAGTGTGAAGGCCATTCAGGAGGCACTCTATAAAGGTGGAAAAATCTAAAAGTCATGTCTTCTATTGCCAAAGTTCACTATATAACTTGACAAGAAAATCAAAGAATGTGAAGGACAATTGGCCAGTATATCTCAAGAAAAGGATGGTGTAATTGGTAGAGTGGGAGAGATGAGAAATGAATGCCTTATAAATCTCTCTTCAGAATACTCAATTGTTGTGTGAAGAAATTATTTAACTTTTCCCCCTTTTTATCACCATTAACCCTAATTTTCAACTGTTATAAATGCTATTGGAGAATCTGACTGGATCACATAATCTTCATATAGGTTTCAGTAAACACTTGAATTCGCATGAGTATCCATCCACAATCAAAATTCTCTAACTTGAGACCTAATCTGAGGTGTTTGTATGATCTTCAATGATTTGCCTACCCCTAAGGAAAAGTGCCTTAGTTACTATTTGAAGTTCCTACTTCCGATGCAAGACCTGTTTGCTCTAGCAGTTGATCTGTCGGTTGTGTCTCTAGTTTCCAAACCCATATTCTCTCATGCTCTTTTCTGATATCTTCAACCTTTGCCTTTCTTTTCTCATCTAAATTTCCATCAGCTACCGGTGGATTCCTACTCCTGCAATACTTACCAGTATGTCCAATCTTGTTGCATGCATAAAAAACAACATTGATCTTTTGAATTGCTTTGTTATACCCTTGATTTACTTGATTTCCTTTTGATCTGCATTGGTTAGCCATATGTCCAAATCTACTACAAGCATGACATCTAATATTTCCATGACCGGTGAATGATGTATTAATCTAATTATTCCTATTTCTGCACTGACTTGCTATATGACCATATTTATTGCAAACCAAACATATACCATTTAATTTGTGAACATTAGGTTCTCTTGTCGGTGATTTTTGGTTCTGGTTGTTGGCATGATTCTTCTTCTGACTGGATGATTGATCTTGTTGTGTAGTATTAGAGCTTTCTCCTACTTCATATCCAAGACCTCTCTTGTCATTAACATCTCTTTGGATTTTCAACAATTCATCAAGTCTTGCAAAGCTGGCTTTGAAATTGTCTTTGTATTTATTTGTAGTAGCCAAATCATCTCTCATGATTATGATCTATCTTTCAAGTTCCTATTCATTATTTTTGAACTGAATCAATTCAAGTTTCAGCATATCATTCTCATGTATCAGTCTGTTGCATTCATCTGATCTATCCTTCAATTCTTGAGCTAGGTTTTCTTCATTCTTCTTTTTGTCTTCAATCTCCTTGCACATTCTCATAGTTAGGGCTTGCATTTCATTCTTTAAGGAAGTATTCTCCTGAGTAAGTTTCTGACATTGATCTTCTAAAGCATCTTCTTCATCACTACTTTGATTTTGTAATTGATCACAAAGTTCCTTCCTCTTGGCTTGAGCAGGTGATATTTTTCCATGTAATGAAATGATGTACTCTTTGGCTTGCCTCAGTTTGTTTCTTTTCTCCTTTTCATCATCAAGATTCTCAAGAGCAAGTTGAAGTTATTGTTGCAAACTAGTTTCCATTGATTCCAAGTTTTGGATCTTCCTCAAGTTGTTAAACTTCTTCTGAGGAACTAGGCTCTGATACAAATTGTTGGAATCCAAGAATAGTGAGAGGGGGGATGAATCAGTGTTCTACCAGTAAATGAATTTCTAAACTTATCACTAATGAACCAGATGACATAATATAGTATTAAAGTGCATAAACAAATCAACACACAAAGAAATACCATAGCACCAATATTTTTACGTGGAAAACCCTGTAAAGGGAAAAACCATGGTGGAGCTGATACCCACAATATCTATAAACTTGATGAAATTATATAAATATTACATAGAGGGGTATGCACATGCATACAGGCTCATTGCTTAGAGCTCAATGCTCAAATGGAAGTCTCACTGACTTACACAACATTACATAATGATATCAAACATAAATGAACTTAAATAGTGCATTTGACCATGCTGGATAAGTTTCGGTTTAAGCTCTAATAAAATTCACTGAATTCGTGTTTCTATTAATCTGTTCTGCTATGTTAAGCTATCGGTTAGGAATGTTTACGTGTAACTGTGCACAAGTGCTAACACTTGTACACCAATTAACACACTATCAATCTTTGACCTTTTCACATATCAAATCACATCACCATAATAATGAAATCCATCACTAAATGATCTCCCTTATATACCCTTGTAGCTTGTTCATCATGTTGGCCTTATAAAGAAAATATATCTATCAGCTTCCTCCCGGATCACGAAGTATATTATGCATTATCCTGATGATTATATTTCATGTCGACCTTGCACACTACCTTCAATTCCTCAAATGACTTTACTAGGTCCCATAATATCTTAACCAGGTCCTAAATATAAGTTACAGGTACCAAGACTAAAAAAATAAACAAGAATAAACAATAGGGTGTATGCCGGTTGGCCTAATCTAAGCAAAATGATAAATCAATGTTTCTAGATGAAGAAATACCAATACTTGAAGATGAGTTGGCATCAATGATAACTCAGAATGCAATTTACCTCAGAAGGTGACTACCGAATGAGTGTCAATTGCCAACAGATACAACTCCATGCATCTTAGTTCTCATCAAGAGGGAAAATCACCCCTAGCTTCTCTTTGATATACTCAAAAGTATTTTTAGGCAAAGGCTTCATGAAGATATCTACAATCTATTCCTTTGTAGATACATACTCTAGTCTGACTTCATTCTCATTCACCTTCTCTTTCAAGAAATGAAACTTGATTGATATATGTTTGGTATTTGAATGCAACACCAAATTCTTAGAAATATTTATAGCACTTGAATTATCATAATATATAGTAGAAGGCTCATAAAAAATAACTGTGATATCCTTCAACATCTGGGCAAGTGCAAGGTAATGAGTCACAAATTTGCGGAAGTCCGCATGTTGGAAAACGCGCTCTTAAAAACGGGGGCCCATTTGTGCTTCGGGCTCCCGAGCCGAATGGTAACGGGGGTTCGAAGAAAAAAAACGGACCCCTGTTTTGTTCTAAAATAGGGGCCCACTTTTAAACAAAACGGGGGCCCGCTTTTAAACAAAACGGGGCCCCGTTTTGTTTAAAAGCGGGCCCCCGTTTCTAAATGGCATTTTTCCTTTTTTTTCCACAAGCTGCCCTTATTTAAAAACAGGGGCCCGTTTTGTGGAAGTTGATTCCAAAACCCACCACTTGGCTCGGGATTAGGCTCGGGATAGGCTTGGGATGGCCACACCTGAGACATGGACCTGCAAATTCAAATCTCCATGAATGAAAGCACAAATATGAACTTCAGAAATAGTTTACGTGCCTCTAATCAGAGAATTTTTATACGAAATTAAAACCCATTTTAGAGTATACTATCTAGATTCTAAATATGTAAATTTATTTAAAAATTGATTATTTTAACTATTTTTCATTTAATTTATACTAAATCAGGTCCACAAATTTGAAATATTAACTAATTTTGTTAATTTAATAACTTTTTTATTTTAAAGAATTTTGGAAAAAAAATTATATGTCATCAATCTACACAAAATTCTTTTGTATTTAAAAAAAAAAAATCAAAAAATGTTAAGTTTACATCAAATTATGTGGGTCGTACACGTCAAATTTTTAAAACGATAATTACGGCCATTAAAAAATTAATTAAAAAAAAAATATTAGAAAAAAAAATACAAAAAAATATGCTCATCAATCTTCAATGTGTTACAAACCATTTCCCAAAATGGTTTGAGAAAATAATTATAACTGTGTCAAAAAGTGTGGGTCGTACACATGCATGGTATGATCTTGAAACAGGCATTTTTAAAACATAGTTTTCAGAACTCCATTTAAAAAGTTATTTTTTATATGTGGGTATTAAAATAAATTATATATTTGGAAAGTACACTCAGAGGGATATCTTTTATATTAATGACTTTTTCCAAGATTCAATCTCTAAGTGTTTCAAAATTTAAGCTCAAATGAGACAAAATCTGAAAATCAGGGAAAACACTTCCACTTTTTGGCCAAAAAGTGGACTCATCTTCTTGCACTCACCCATCTGCTTCATCCAAATCACCTACATACAATTTCTAGCAACAACAATGTATTCAGCTTTTGCAGTAGACAAATATTACTTGCCCATGAAACCAATATTTTTCCCAATAGTAATGCACCACCACTAGTACTCTTTCGGTCATCAACATCACCTTCCCAATCAACATCAGTAAAATCACTCAAAGTAAAACCATCATCTCTAGGATACCACAAACCAAAATCAACTGTCCCTTTCAAATATTTAAAAATTCTCTTAATAGCAACAACACGAGATTCCTTAGGATCAGCTTGAACTCTTGCAACAAGACAAACAACATGCATAATATCTGGTCTAGTCTGAGTCAAGTACAACAATCCACAAATCTTAGATATATATCGAGTCTGATTTTCTTTCAGAGAATCATCATCCTTAGTCAACTTACATCCGATCACCATAGGTGTACCAACTAGCTTTGCATCATCCAAACCAAACTTCTTCAACAATTCCTTCACATACTTAGACTGGGTTATAAAAATACCTTTATTCAACTAAGTAATTTTCAATCCCAGAAATAATTTCATCTCACCAATCATAGACATTTCAAACTCATTGTGCATATCATCAACAAACTTCTTTCACAAACCATCATTTCCACCAAAAATAATATCATCAACAAAAACTTGAACAATCAAGATGCTATCATTATCTATTTTGAAGTATAAATTACTATGATGAGTACCTTTATTGAATTCAAGATTCATTAGATACTTATCTAATCTGACATACCAAGCTCTTGGGGATTGCTTCAATCCATATAGTGCTTTCTTCAATCTGCAAACCATATCCTTTTCCTCTATCAACTAAAATCCATCTGGTTTCTCAATATAGACTTCTTCTTCTAGCTCACCATTAAGAAAGGCTGACTTGACATCCATATAATAAAATTTGAAATCTTTGTAAGCAACATAAGCAATAAATAGTCTAACAACTTCAACCAACAAAGTAATCCACAAAAAAAAATCCATATCAAGAAATATCTATCACCTTGCAAGCTTCTCACTCTAGAAGGACCACACAAATCAGTATGTAGAAGATCCAATATTCCATTAGAAGAATATTGGTTGGTTTTGAAATAAACTCTTATCTGCTTCCTTAACTGACATTCCTTACATACCCGATTAAATGGTTTTAATCTCTTAGGTAGATCTCTCACTGCTTGAGTAGAGCTTATCTTAACCATGCAATCAAAATTCCCATGACACATCCTTCTATACCATGACCAAATTTCATCAATCTGAGAAATCAAACAACTTTACCACCAACATTCAAGTGAAAGATATTACCTCTGGTCTTTGTACCTAATGCAATCTCAATTCCAGAGGTACTCAAGATCTTACTTTTTCCATTCTTTAATTGCAAATCATAACCCTTATCAACCATCTGTCCAACACTCAAAAGATTATGTTTTAGACCTTCAACATAAAAAACATCATCAGTGTTATACTTACCATCAAGAGAAATAGAACATCTACCATGGATTATACCAACTATGTCATCTTCAAACCTTACTACACCACCATCATACTTTTTCATACTCACAAACTTACTCTTATCACCTATCATTGTTGGCAATTGACACTCAATAGGTTGGTTTCAATATGTTGTCATTGATGGCAACATGGCATCTTGTTCCGACTTCATATTTTGATTTAGTTGTGTACTGACAGGTTGTATAGATTTCTTTGGTTACCGGAAATGTAGGCCAACATGGTTTAGAATCAGGTTATTGGTATTGGGGATGACATCTTTTCCATCCGACATCAACAATTGTTTTTTATTTTCTCATTTTTATGTTATATAGTTGACATGTATATTGATAGTGTAATTATCTTTGTAAGCTGACATAAGGCATGATGAATTGTAAAGGATATATAGGTTAGTTGGTTAGATCATTTTGAAATATGGGTGGATAGGAGAATATGATAATATTATGTAATGCAAAATATATGAGAGAGATCATGTATGTGAGGATATTTATGTAAGAGATATTCTGCTAAGGGTTTAGGGTTTCATACCAGAACAGTATTCAGGCATAGAAGATGCTATCTTTGCACTTCAATCATTTCTCCAGATTGTAGTCTAGATTTGTATGTAGTCAGTGAGGCTCCTTTTGTGATTGAGCAGTGTGCTCTAGGTTGTAAGCCTATCTGCAAGTGCATGCCCCTATATTTTGTAATATCTTTTCATTGTTGGTATTATGGATTTGTTGCATTAGTTTTGTCATTGATGTCAACACTTATCCTTCTAGAGATCTATGGTTATGTTGAGCTGACACATTGTGCTCACCGGCAAGTTCAGTGACTTATGTATAGTCACCGGTATATTGTTCATCGACAGGTTATATTGTTCACCGGCAGGTTATATTGTTCACCAACACTGAGGATGACTTGTTATCATCTGAGGATCACTTGATTATGTCAAAGACATGATTTGGATACTTGGTTTTGGTATTTTGGTTAATGGTCTAATTGGGTTGACATATTTACTATTATCGGTAGATTGGTCTAGGTTATGGACCAGTATGCATTATCTATACCAGATCAGCATGACAGGTTTTGGAGATGGTTTATTGCTTGGATATTGTTATAAATGTATTGAGCCAACATGAAGCATTGGATCTAGACTTGTTTGTAATTGATTTTATTGTAACATTCTTGGTGACTTGACCTACACATTCAGTCTTAGGTTTTGTATATATATAAGATCTCAATTGATGAGATAAAGGACACATGGGATATGGTATGTAATGGTATTGTAACATGGTATGTGAGAATATTGAAAATCATATGAGAAGGCCATAAAGAAGGTTCAAGGAAGGATTGAAGGTGATTATCAGAGCTTAACTGGTACTGAATCTAGCATTGGAGATGCTAACTTGAGAAGTACATTATTCTAGGATTTAACCATCCTAACGTACTCATTGCGACTCCCATTTGAGCAGTGTGCTCTAGGCGATTGGCCTTTCTACATGTGCAGACCCCATTTGTATACACATACTATTTGCAGTAGTATCATCTAGTTATGGGTAAGGTTTCCCACCATGTGTTTTCTCATTATAGGGTTTCCGCGTTAAAATCTTTATGTTATGTGTTGTGGATGTTGTTTCTCTTTCTGTTTCATGCATTAAGCTTCACCCATATTGATATTAGTTGTTAATTTGTTAACCGATATTAAGTTTGCTTTACTAGTATTATGTATCAAGTTTGATTAAGTTATAATTGGGTTGAAATTCATTTACAACTAATTCACCCCTCCTCTCAGTTGCTTTTCGGGTCCTAACAATTGGTATCGAAGCTAAGTCCTCTTTTTGCAGAAGCCTAAAAACTTGAGGAAATCCTATGGTGACTAACATTTTCAGGAAGGACAGTCTAAAACTTGATGGAGGCAACTATGGTATATGGAAGATCAGAACAAAGACACATCTGAATTGCATTGGAAGAGATATATGGGAAGTTACAAAGGATGGCTATGTTGGTCCTACACGAATCAACCTAATCCACCAACATTGGGTAAAGATCAAAAAAATGATTGCAAACCAAGAGAAGCACTTTTGAGTGCATTATCAGATCAACAAATCATGGGACTATTAGATTGATCTACTAGTAAATCTATTTGGGATAAATTGGAGACATTGAATGAAGGAGATACCAATGTCAAAATTGCAAAACTGGAATGTTTGTGGGTCAAGTATGAAAATTTAAAAATGGAAGAAGATGAAAGAATTTCTGCTTTTATGGAAAGAGTTAATTAAATTGTTTTAGGTATACAATGTTGTGGAGGATCCTTAAGTGAAGATGAAATTGTTTCTAAATTTTGAGAGCTTTGCCACTGGCATACAAAATGAAAGTAACTACTATTAATGAGTCGAGAACAATGCCTAATACATCAGTATCTAGAGATACCTTGGTTGGAAAACTTTCAGCATTTGAGCTTGAGGAATTTGGTCCTATTGCTACAATTAAAACAAATTTAGCCTTCAAAGCATCATCATCAGCAACATCATCATCATCTGACAAATCTCATTGGAAAGCACTTTATGCAAGAGAACTTGAAGATATTAGAAGGGAAAATGAAGAACTGGAAGAACTTGAAGCATTATTTGCAAGGGAAATGCCTAAAGGTCCAGTTTGAAGTAAGTATGAAGGTAAAACACCTTTTAAATGTTTTAACTATAATAAAATTTGTCATATGGCATCTAGATGTCCTTACAAACATGCAACATTAAGAGAGGAAGCTAAAAGACCATATAAGCCTAACCTTGAATATCAGAGACACGAATTTTAGAATAATAGAGACAAATCTTGTTACTATGTTGATGAGGGAGTTACTGATGATTCTGATGAAGAAATGATAGACAATGGATGGGCTTTTGTTGCAATAAAAGAAGATCAACCAACACCTATTGTTCCACTGATAGAGCAGGCCTTGGCAACTAAAATTGAAGAAAAGGATGAATGGATCATAGATTCTGGATTTTCACATCATATGACTGGTGATAAAAGTTAATTCTTATCTTTTCAAGAATATAGTGGAGGTCTAATAAGATTTGATGATGATAAAGCTTGTTTGATCAAAGGAAAAGGCACTATATCTTTGGATGGTAAGCACAATACTAACAATGTTTATTATGTTGAAGGTTTGAAGCATAATCTTTTGAGTGTTGTTCAATTAGTTGAAAATGGATTTTAGTTACTGTTCAAGAATGGTAAATGCAAAATCATGAACAAAAATGGATTGGAGATTGCAACAGGTAATCAAACTAGAGGAATATATTTCATTTGAACAACAATGATAAGACATGCTTGATTGCACATATTGATGAAAATTGGTTATGGCATAAGAGACTTTGTCATGTGAATTTTGATTGCATTGTAAAGATCAGTTCAACTAAGGCAGTTAGGTATATACCTAAGATTGTGAAACCTCATAATCCAGTATGTAAGGAATGTCAAATGGGAAAGCAAGTTAGAACAACTTTTAAGAGTATTTTTGAGAAATCCAATAATGTTCTTGATTTAATTCATACTAACTTGTGTGGTCCGGAAAGATACTTTATTCTACAGGGAGATAGACACTTTATGCTAATTATTGATGATAATTCTAGAATGTTTTGGGTTACTTTTCTCAAGGAGAAATCAAAAGATTTTGGAAAATTAAAACTATTCAAGGAAATGGTAGAGAATGAAACTGGTAAGAAAATCAAATGTTTGAGATCAGATCAAGGAGGAGAATTTACATCAAAGGAGTTTAATACATTCATGAAGTGAATGGAATCAAAAGACAACTATCAGCACCTCAGACACCTCAGCAAAATTGAATTGTTGAAAGGAAGAACAAAACTATTCTGGATGTAGCTAGAAGCATGATATTGGAAGAAAATCTACCTCATGTGTATTGGAGAGAAGTAGTGAATACAATGGTTTACACTTTCAGTAGAGTTCACATCAAAGGTGAAACCGGTAAGACCCCTTATGAACTATGGTTCGGTAATACTCCCACTCTTAAATACATTAAAATATTTGGAAGCAAATGTTATATTAGGAGAGATGAGCATATTGGTAAATTTGATCCTAGAAGTGATGAAGGAATATTTCTTGGTTATTCATCTAAGAGAAAGCCATATAGATGTTTTAATAAAAGATTGTAGAAGATCATTGAGAGTGCAAATGTGAAGATAGATGAACAATTTAGAGGAAATTCAAGGTCTATAAATTCTGAACCGGCAGTTGAGATGATCATAAATGAACCTATATAGAGTTCATCAGTATAGAATGTGGATCCAGTCACACCGTTATCATCAAAGAATTCCACAGTGATTAGAGAACAACAACATGTGAATAAACCTAGGTATGTAAGACTGAATCACTCAGAAAATCAAATAATTGAGATCAAGTATCAAGGTGTTATGACAAGAGGAAGACTAGCAAATGAAGAGGTATGTTTAATTTCTCAAATTGAACCAGCATCTATTATTGAGGCATGTGAAGATAAATTTTGGATAAAAGCTATGGAAGATGAACTAGAACAAATTGAAAAGAACAATACACGGACATTAGTTCCCCGGCCTAAAGACAAAAATGTAATTGGAACTAAATGGGTATTCAAAAATAAATTTAATGAAGATGGTAAGGTAATCAAGAACAAATAAAGATTAGTGTGTAAAGGATATTCACAAAAAGAGGGAATTGATTATAATGAAACCTTTGCATCAGTAGCTAGAATTGAGGTAGTCAGATTATTTCTTGCATTTGCAGCTCACAAGAACTACAAAGTATATCAAATGGATGTAAAATGTGCATTTCTGAATGGTGATCTTGAAGAGGAAGTTTACATTGAACAGCATGATGGATTTTCATTCACAAATGATAAAGATATGGTTTTTAGATTAAGGAAAGCTTTGTATGGACTGAAGCAAGCTCCTAGAGCTTGGTATGTTAGATTGGACAAATATCTTTTGAAGCTTGGTTACACTAAAGGTAATGCTGACAACAACTTATATTTCGAAGTGACTAATGATGACATCTTAGTTATTGAAGTTTTTGTTGATGATATCATTTTTGGAGGAGAAGATGGATTGTGTAAAGACTTTGCTAACAAGATGTAGAAAGAATTTAAAATGTCTATGATTGGAGAAATAAAATTCTTTTTAGGATTGCAGATCTCACAGACTGATAAAGGTCTATTCATATGCCAAACAATGTACTTGAAGGCACTACTGAAGAAATTTGGTATGGAAAAATCTATACCATATGCATTGTTTCAAGATTTCAAAGTAATCCTAAAGAAAGTCATGAATCAACAGTAAAAAGGATTTTCTGGTATCTACAAGGCACAAAAAATCTTGGTTTATGGTATCCTAAAGATGGAAATTTTGATTTATGTGCATACACCTCTTGGGACTCATTAAATTTGAGTCAAGTTTTGAGGCCCATTTCAAAATTTTGCTATTGCACTTTCAGAAAGACACCTAATCTCATTGAGGTGGCCTAGTTAGAGAGAGGGTAAAATGGAACCAGATGATTTTCAAAGGGTAAGGGTTTGGAAACTTGTTCTACACCTTTCATTTGACCTCTACAATGTGTTGAAACTTTTAGATTTCAGTTTGAATCAGTTTGTCAGGTACCCATTTCAATGGGTGAGTTGAAAGTGCAAGTTAGGTGCAAATGCAGATTTTATTGAGTAGCCTACTTTGAGCTCCTATATATTTTTCCATGTTGATCATCATGAAGAATTTAAAAGTGAATTGAATTCTATGCATAAATGTGAGTCAACATGAGAAATTTCAAGTCTTTATGAATCCATTTGCTCAGTTTAGCAAGCTCAATCCGTTTGCAGTTTGTGTTCTTTGACAAGTCCCTTTTTTGATAGCTAGTCAGAGCCTTGCTTTGCACATTTGTAAAATTTGCCCTGGTGAGTGTCATGTCAGAATGTTTATTCTAGACTATTGTTGGTATAAATGACAAGCTATGCTTCCAATTTCAAGCTCCTGCCAATCCGTTTGATCGGTTTTCAAAAGGGTTTCTTGAGCCATCTTTTTCAGTGTTCCGTACTTCCATTGCGATGTCAGTTAAAATGGCTATTTTCATGAGTGCACCATTTGCACCTAGTCATCCTTTTGATCAAACCAAGAATTCTAAGTTTTGATATGTACTTCAAGGTACCTATGCCTCAGATTTGAGGGTCTGTGGAGATCGTTTGATATTTTTAAGAGAGGCGTCATGAGTTGCCTATGCATTGACTTCATTAGGTCCGTAGTGCCGACAAAGCCAGTTGGTCTCCTTTGACCATTAATATTTCTTCACTTGGGATTCCTCTTGAGAAACCGCTTGGTAGAGTTCATCTCTGTATATCAGAGTACATGGCTATCAGTTTGCAAGGTCCAAAAAGGTGTTTTAACTAGTTTGAATACAACTTTGTGATTAAATGCAGAAATGTGGTGCAGGCACCTGAAAGTTGCAAAATTTAGTTTGATGATCCGAAAATGGTGTTGATTGATTCCAGAGATATATTCAAGGTTCCTGAGGTATTTCGAAGGTCAATTGAATGAAAACAAAAAAAATTTAGTCGGACCCACTTTGGGGACCAACCTAACTTGTAGGTTCACGATGTTTTTTGAATCAAGGTTTAAATTGATATCTTAAACCATATGTTTATATGATCTAAGTATAAAGTGAAACAAGGAAGGAGGAGAAATCATGTTTGGAGGGAGGATGCTATTGTGGTAGAAATCAACCATGCCATTGGCGCAAAAGGCATTGTTAGAAGAATGCAAAACCATAGCATCTCGGTATGGAGACATTATATTGGAGTTTTTGATAGCATAGGTAAAGCCTCAAAAATGTGCTCTGAAATTGGCTTGTGCTTATTTAATGGTGCCTATGATGTTAGTACAAGAATTGCTAGTGTAACTGACAAAGATTACAGGGAAGAACCAAGAGCTTGCAGCATCAATGCTATGTGTTATGCCTGTAAGGCAACTGTAGTATGGGCTCACAATCAACTTTCTCAAACTTAGACAAAGATTAGGATATTGAACTATGTCAGTGAGCTCTGTGACCGGTTTCCAAGCCCAAACGGACAAGCTTTTGTGGACTGTGACGAAATGTCGAGCATGCCAACTATCTCCATTACAATTAGGGATAAAAAATTTGACCTCACACTAGAGCAGTAAATTCTTAAAATTGGTGAGGGATCTGCAGCACAAGGTATAAGTGGCTTCACTGGACTGGATGTGCCTCCTCTCAGAGGACCTATCTAGATTCTTGGAGATATTTTCATGGGTGTTTACCATACTATGTTTGATTTTGGAAACAATAGAGTTGCGTTTGCTAAAGTAGTTTAAAGGAATAATGTGGCACCATCACTCAAGATTTCTTTATAGTTTACCTTGGCTACAGTCAAGATTTCTTTATAGTTTACCTTGGGTGTTCTAAATATAATTTGATCATGCAAATAGCGTGTACATCATCAAAACTCTCTAAAACTCCCTCACAATGCCTTTGTATTCTTCCTCTGTGTGGGCCTATTGAAGAGGTATAGAAACCCTTAAGCAAAATGCAATCAGCAGCTAGTGCCTCCTCCCTACGCAACACATGGTGGTGAAGGCAACTTTGAATTCAAACAAATGGTTGTCCTCTCTTCCCTGTTGTAAGCTTCTGCGTGTCTGGAAGTGTGGAGTCAGTGGTGGACAAATTCAGTAAATTTTCCAATTTCAAGCAAATGCCAATCTTCTCCTTTGCATGGTCTCTTCCTCCTGCGGGGAGTGGAGTTTGGGAAGTGTTTAAACTTCCAAGCCCATGCAATGTGGCAGGTGTTTTCCCCCTCTCCCAGCATCCTCCCCTACATAGAAATTGGAAAGAGAATTGAAACCTCAAGCCAATACCCCCTCCCACATTGGACACATAGTGAAATCTACATAGCAATCAGCTCGTCCCTATGTGGAATGAAGTGGTGTTTGGAAGGTTGTGTTGAAGCCTCAAACAAATGCAAATTGCAAATGTAAAGTGTGGTGTGGTGAATATGCATGGTTTTTTGGCTGAGTGGTAAATCCCTTGCATGGATGAAGTGGACAAAGCCATTAAACCTCTACAAATGCACTTGGCAGATGTAAATCCAAGTGCCATGACCTTTTCCAGCATCCTCTCCAGTGCAGTGGTGAAGGGAGATTTTAAAATTTCAATCAAATGCAAAGGCAGCCATTAAAACTCAAGTAAAACCTTCAAAATGCGCATTGCCAGGCAAAATACTTTAGTCCCACATTGGCTGGACGGGCAAACTTTTTGGTGTTTAAATGTAAGAACACACCCATTCATAGTGTCAAAGCCTCAATGGCTTTTGACAAAAGGTGTTGGTAGGGCGCCAAGGCGGGCCCCACATGCATGGTCGCGTTTCTCGAGGTGACCAAGGAGGCCAAGTGGTGACCAGGCAGAACCCACCCACATGGGCACAGTTCCTGAGGTGAATTTTTGCAGAGAACGGACGAGTTAAAGATCGTGCAAGTTCAGAGATGATCAACGATTGGCACTGTTTTGTGGGATGAAGATACATGCTAGTTAAGCATCACAAAGTGGCCAAAAGATTAATGAGTGAGTAAGTTTCATGAAGATCAACAAAGCGCGCTATTTCACGAAGCAGAGATGCTCGCTAGTTAAGCATCCTGAAACAACAAAGAGTTAAGGAGGATGCAGGTTCACCAAGATCCGACGGCCGGCGTGGTTTCACAAGCCGAAGATGCACGCCCATTAGCCATTGCGAAATGGTGAAAGATGACATGATGTACAAGTGGTAGGTCTAGTGGCGAGTAAAGTGGTGGTGACATGGCCGACAGGTGGCGGTCCATGAGGCAACAAATAGGCAGTCCAGTGGTAATCCAAGTGGCTAACAAGCAGTGAAAGATGAGCTGTCATCCTAGGTGGCACCCAGTGGACCCTCCTGACGAATCATAAGATGCCATGTGGCAGGGCGTCAGGAGATTAAAAGGTGAAAAATCAAAGTTAATGATATAGATGAAACTATAGGGAGAAATCAAAAAAATTTAAATGATGGTGCACATAGTGAGGATTAATTCGCCCAGAGGTTAAGTTCTACCCAAATATGGAAGTATTATATGTCAATGGAAAGCTCTCGGAATGAAGAATTTAATTCTACAATTAGTTTCAACAAATATCTGATATGTTGAGAGAAGTTTCCATGTGAAGGAGAAAGGAAATGAAATTGAGTTGGGAAAAGGGACACTTGGCGATTTTTGATGCTGACCAAATGTTTTCCGTCCCCTTCTTATCTTCTATTCTTCTCATTTCATAAGGTATGAAAATAATTTTGTAAAGAAACTCTGGCAAAATATATTGAGGGTTTTTTCTGGTTTTGAGATCACTCTAAGTTATGTAGAATTCAATGATGGACATTAATATACAGATCAGATCATTTTGAGCTCATATTTTTGTTGTCTTTTTGCATGCATTTGTTGATTTACTGTGTTCTTTTAAATAATCAAGGGTTATTTGATTGGATGGGGATTGCAAGGCAAGCTTACATATGTGTTTTAGGTTTTTGTCTCAACGGGAGGAATTAAATATACGTGAAACCCCTCTATTAGTGAATCAATAGTGTTTTTCTGCTTGAATTTGATGAACAGGTTTAGCATAAAGGAAAAACTTACATATATGTCAGGCATATATTAAGTTGATGAAATTGAAGTGATAGGATGTATTGAAATGTCCAAATTTAGAATTCTTGTATAGCTTAGGTGACTCTCAAGCCCAAGATAAGGCACCGATATAGTTTTCTAGGTCTAATAACCTTCTTGGTGATCAATGAAAATAATTACAAGTCTTTCTTTTATGTTTAGTTATGTTGAAAGTGATAGGGTTTGCAGAGGTTGGCATTGGTTTTCTCTGTAAGTCTTTAATTGCAGTTGTGAAAGAATGATCACAAAGGGTATACCCGACTAAGCTAAGTGGAAGCTTAAATTGTAGAAGGTTTCTGTATAAACCTTGTTATCTATTGTCATATGTTTTTGTTTCCTATTGTTTCTCTCCATAAGCAGTAAAGGCTTGATAATTCTTGCAGAGAGGATAAGGAAATCAGAATTTGGGAACAACAAAAATGGCGACTCTGCTGGGGAAGCTGAATAGTAATTGCCTAATTTCATCCAGTTCGTCAGTCCATTGAGATTGCACAGAGTTGAAAATTCCTTTTATGATTGAGGGATTAGTGGATGATTTGATGAATCATATTGAGATGCAGATAACTAAATTGGTTGTAGGCTCAGACATGGTGCTCTCATCATAAAAGCTTGAGAAGAAAAGTGCAGTAAAAGATTCCAGTTCACACATAAGTCTAATGCATTTTCCAGATTTGTGTTAAATAGCCTGGAGTAGATTTGATGCAGCAAGATTGAAGGAGACAATAAAAAATTAAATATGTGTTGAATGGCATTTTGTTGTTCAAAATTTTTCCTCTATGCAAGAGGTGGCGACTTTGAGGTAAAAGACCAAGCTAAAATGTGAATAAATGTTTAGATCTACAAGTCTTACAGCTGCAAATATCCAAGTACTTTCATAAGTTTCAATGCAAGACATTTCTTTTGAAAATTTGAATGAGTAATATAGTTTTCCCATTAAGTGAACAACACTAGTAAAGAGGGAAAAAGAGGAATCACAAATTTACTTGCATATCTATTTTGCTGAAGTTCCAATATATATTTTATTCCTTAGTATGCAAATTTGAAGAAATATTTATGTCAAGAAATGTTATGAAATGATTTGAATGATGATATGTTCTTGAAGTGTTTCATTATTCAACGCAAGGTTGTATAATCATTTGTGGGAGTAAGAAGAAATGTGTAGTGAAGTTTTTCAGCCTTGTGCATTTCCACATATAGCCATACCTAGTGAAATGTCACAACCATGTAATAGGAAAAGTTTCAGTATGAAGTATTATGCTACTCTGAATTTTGAAGGTATTCCGGGTTACCCAAATCCCATACCCACGGAAATTAGAAAGCATTTGACCATATTCAGTGCAAAGAAATCAGAATCAGCTTGTCAACATGTGAAAAGATTTTCAGATTTGATGGGAGAGTTTGAAGTTTGTCAAGAAGACGTGTGCATGAAATTATTTGTCCAGTCATTGAAAGAGGATGCAAGGGATTGGTTCTCTTTCTTGCCAACAAATTGTATTTCCTCATGGGATTAGTTAACAACAGGCTTCATAGACAAATTTGCTGAAAAGGTGAGTGATTATCATATGTTGAGAGAATTCACGTGCATACAAATTAGGGAAGATGAATTGGTACCAGCATTTAATATCAGGTTTTCACAAACATTGTCTAAAATTTCCAGCAAGTATAAGTTTGATGATAAAGTATGTTTGGAAATTTATATGAGTGCCTTTGATGAGAAGATGGGTTTCTTATTGAGAAACAAAGAACCCAAAACTCTGCATGAAGATTTTAACACACCTAGGGACATTGAAAATAACTTAAAATTTGGGATCTCAAAGAGATTTGTGTCTCTTGTTGTTTCTTGTCAAAACACTTTCAATGGTGAAAGTAAATGCAAAGATGAGCAAAACATTCCTTATCAAAATATGTCAAGCTTTGTTGTTCAGGATGGTCTTGCTGATATATGTGATTCAAATTTAAATGAGAGTCAAGAATCTCTGCTATTAATGTCGGTTATCTCTCATGGTAATGATGGAATGATCAGTTGGAGCTTTTGTGATAATGGTGATACAGAGATAGATATATATAGAGAATATGTACCATTTGATTTGTATGTCGGTTATGCTGATTATGTGGGTGCAAATTATCAAGTAAATCATGCATCCCCCAAGGTTGATAATAATGAAATTAATGATGATGATGACCATCGATCTTTACATGTTGCTGATGTATTTGATGTTGAAATACCAAATACTAAGGGATCACCAAATGTTGCTGATTATGCAAGTGAAAATGTGCAATATGATGTAAATAAAGATTTGATTAAGTTTGATAAAACAAAAAAATGAAATTGTGGATGATGTTGATGTTGTTTTCAATGCGAGTATACCCAGTGATGAATGTGTTTCAGAATGGAGTGGTGTTGCTAATTATGAGGACATTGAGTTCGATTTTCAGCACCTTGAAGGTATACAAATGAACAATGAAGATCAATTTCAGAATAACAGTGATCTTGGCACAAGTTTTTCATCTTCTTATGATCAGCAAATAAATGCTAGTTATGCAGCTAAGGATGCTTATGAGAGTTCTTATTATTCATCTTGTGAAGGTGATATAAGAGGAAACCAAGTTATGTATCTCAATCATGAATCTAAAAATGAAAGTATTTTTGAAGATAAAAACATATGTGAAAGTGTAGATAATGTTTTATTTTCAGATTTAAATGAACCTATATTTGAATGTTTTCAAAATTTGACATACCATGAAGAGGATGTGAATGTTGATAGTATGCTTGAACTGGATATGGAGTTCTTTTCCTTTGGTATAGATGTTCATGGTGCTGATCTCATTGATGAAAATGCTGAAGTTTCCCCTTGTGTTGAACAAATTTTTAATGTTGATGAAGTTCCGAACTGTAGTAACAATTTACTGTAGTAACATGTGTTGTAACAATTTACTTCATGATGAAGATAAGAAGCATGGGTTGTGTGATGATTACTTCAGACCACAAATGGAAGTTTTTCAAGTGGATGTAAGTCTAAATGAGAAAGATTTAGCTGAGGATTTGCTTCAACAAGAGGTATGCATTCTTTTCCATGAATGGGATATTGTGGATACATATGTTTTGAGTTTGATAAACAAGGATAGTATAGAGTGTGATCAGCATAGTGAAGTACCACATCTGGATCAAAATATTTATGTTCCTTGTTTGTATCATTCGGCTAGTAATGTCCCTCATTCTATGAATGTAAATGATAATAAGGCATGTGCTGATGAGAACTACAGTAGTGAGAATGAATGCTTTATTTTTGAAATTTAGCATGATGATGCCTTTACAAATGATAGAGTTGATTGGGATAGTGAAATGAATGGCAGCTTGTGGGAAGGCCTCTGTAGTGATTTGTCTCATGATTTTACCTTTGAAATAGTCTGTGATTACAAAGTTCAAAATCAGACAAGAGGTGTGTACACAAGATGTTACAGTAATGAGATAAAAGGGGTTGATTATAAGGATTGTGCTCAGTTGTTATTGAAAGGTTCCTTTGTTTGAATCAGGATATCAGGTGATGAGAATCAGATTTTTGACAGAGGTAAATGCTGAGGAAAGTGGAGCAGTTTATAATCAGTCATGACTATGTTTGTATATTTTATACAATTGCTTTGCTTCAGTTGTGTGGTTTACAATAAAGTGCCCTGTTGTTTGGGTTGAATAAGGAGCCCTTTTCTTTTGAGAAGAGAAGAGAAGTGATCCATTTTTGGGTGGTCTGCTTTACCATAGATTCTGAATTCTTGTGTTGATCTTGCAATTAACAATCCCCAGTCAGAGCCACTATTGGGAATCATTAAATTTGAGTCAAGTTTTGATGCCCATTTCAAAAAATTTCTATTGCACTTTGAGAAATGCACCTAATCTCATTCAGGTGGCCTAGTTAGAGAGAAGGTAAAATGGAGTTAGTTGATTTTCAAAGGGTACGGCTTTGGAAACTTGTTCTACACCTTTCATTTGACCTCTGCAGTATGTTGAAACTTTTAGATTTCAATTTGGATCAATTTATCAGGTACCCATTTCAAGGGGTGAGTTGAAAGTGCATGTTAGGTGCAAATGCAGATTTTATTGAGTAGCCTACTTTGAGCTCCTATATATTTTGCCATGTTGATTGTCATGAAGAATTTCAAAGTGCATTGAATTTTATGCATAAATGTCAGTCAACATGCCAAATTTCAAGTCTTTATGAATCTATTTGCTCAGTTTAGGAAGCTCAATCCATTTGCAGTTTGTGTTGTTTGACAAGTCCCTATTTCGACAGCTTGTCAAAGCCTCGCTTTGCACAATTGTAAAAGTTGCCCCGGTGAGTGTCATGTCAGAATGTTTGTTTTGGCCTATTGTTGGTATAAATGACAAGCTATGTTTCCAGTTTCAAGCTCCTGCCAATCCGTTATCGGTTTTCAAAAAGGTTTCTTGAGCCATCTTTTTCAGTGTTTCGTACTTTCATTACTATGTCAGTTAAAGTGGCTATTTTCATGAGCACACCATTTGCACCAAGTCAGCCTTTTGGTCAAACTAAGCATTCTAAGTTTTGATATGTACTTCAAGGTACCTATGCCTCAGATTTGAGGGTCTGTGGAGATCGTTTGATATTTTTAAGAGAGGCATCATGAGTTGCCTGTGCATTGACTTCATCAGGTCCGTAGTGCTGACAAAGTCAGTTGGTCACCTTTGACCATTAATATTTCTTCACTCAGCATTCGTATTGAGAAACTGCTTGGCAGAGTTCATGTTTGTACATCAGAGTACATGCTTGTCAGTTTGCAGGTCCAAAAAGGTGTTTTGACTAGTTTGAAAATTACGTCTTTGCGATTAAATGTGGAAATGTGGCGCAAGTGCCTGAAAGTTGCAAAACTCAGTTTGATGATCTGAAAATGGTGCCGATCGATTCCAGAGGTATGTTTAAGGTTCCTGAGGTATTTTGAAGGTCAGTTGAATGAAAACAAAAATTGTTTTTAGTCAGACCCACTTTGGGGCCCGACTTGACTTGTAGCTTCATGATGTTTTTTGAATCAAGGTTTAAATTGATATCTTAAACCATATGTTTATATGATTTAAGTATAAAGTGAAACAAGGAAGGAGGAGAAATCATGTTTGGAGGGAGGATGCTATTGTGGCAGAAATCAACCATGCCATTGGCAGAGAAGGCATTGTTATTAAAGAATGCAAAACCATAGCATCTTGGTATGCAGACATTATATTGGAGTTCTTGATAGCACATGTGAAGCCTCAAAAATCTGCTCTGAAATTGGCTTGTGTTTATTTAATGGTTCCTATGATGTCAGTACGGGAATTGCTACTATAACTGACAAAGATTATGGGGAAGAACCAAGAGCTTGCAGTGTCAATGCTATGTGTTATGCCTGTAAGGCAGCTATAGTATGGGCTCACAATCAACTTTCTCAAAATCAGACAAAGATCAAGATATTGAACTATGTCAATGAGCTTTGTGACCAATTGCCAAGCCCAAATGGACAAGCTTCTATGGACTATGACAAAATGTCGAGCATGCCAGCTATCTCCTTTACAATTGGGGATACAAAATTTGACCTCACACCAGAGCAGTACATTCTTAAAATTGGTGAGGGATCTACAACACAATGTATAAGTGGCTTCACTGGATTGGATGTGCCTCCTATTAGAGGACCTATCTGGATTCTTGGAGATATTTTCATTGGTGTTTACCACACTATGTTCGATTTTGGAAACAATAGAGTTGGGTTTGCTGAAGTAGTTTAAACGAATAATGTGGTACCATCACTCAAGATTTCTTTATAGTTTACCTTGGCTACAATCAGGCTCTAAATCTGATATGTATTATGCCAGCATCCATTATAGATGGAGGATATTGGGTGTTCTAAATATAATTTGATCATGCAAATAGCATGTACATCATCAAAACTTTGTAAAACTCCCTCACGATGCCTCCATATTCTTCCTCTGCATGGGCATGTTGAAGAGGCATAGAAACCCTTAAGAAAAATGCAATCAACAGCTAGTGCCTCCTCCCTATGCAACACATGGTGGTGAAGGCATCTTTGAATTCAAAAAAATGGTAGTCCTCTCTTCCCTACTATAAGCTTCTGGGTGTTTGGAAGTGTGGCATCAGTGGTGGAGAAATTCAGTGAATTTTCCAATTTCAAGCAAATGTCAATCTTCCCCTATGCATGGTCTCTTCCTCTTGCGTGGAGTGGAGTTTGGGAAGTGTCTAAACTTCCAAGCTAATGCAATGTGGTAGGTGTTTTTCCCCTCTGCCAGCATCCTCCCCTACGTAGAAATTGGAAAGAGCGTTGAAACCTCAAGCCATACCCACCTCCCACGTTGGACATAGTGAAATCTGCATAGCAATCACCTCCTCCCTATGTGGAATGAAGTGGTGTTGGGAAGGCTACGTTGAAGCCTCAAACAAATGCAAATTGCAGATGTAAAGTGTGGTGTGGTGAATATGCGTGGTTTTTTGGCTGTGAGTGGTAAATCCCCTGTGTGGATGAAGTGGACAAAGCCATTAAACCTCTGCAAATGCACTTGGCAAATGTAAACCCAAGTTTTGTGACCTTTTCCAACATCCTCTCTAATGCAGTGGTGAAGGGAGATTTTAAAATTTCAATCAAATGCACAAGAAGCCATTAAAACTCAGGTAAAACCTTCAAAATGTGCATTGCCAGCAAAATACTTTAGTCCCACATTGGTTGGACGGGCAAACTTTTTGGTGTTTAAATGTAAGAAGACACCCATTCATAGTGTCAAAGCCTCAAGGGATTTTGACACAAGATGCTGGTTGGGCGCTAAGGTAGACCCCACGTGCGCAGTCATGATTCATGAGGGGACCAAGGAGGCCAAGTGGTGACCAGGTAGACCCCACCCACATTGGCATGATTCTCGAGGCAAATTTTACAGAGAACAGATGGGTTAAAAATCATGCAAGTTCAAAGATGATTGATGATTGGCGTTGTTTCGCAGGGTGAAGATACATGCCAATTAAGCATCATGAAGTGGCGAAAAGATTAATGAGTGAGCAAGTTTCATGAAGATCAATGAAGCACATTGTTTCGCGGAGCAGAGATGCTCACCAGTTAAGCATCATGAAACAACAAAGAGTTAAAGAGCATGCAGGTTCATCAAGATCTGATAGTCAGCATGGTTTTCCAAGCTGAAGATGCATACCCATTAGCCATCACAAAATGGCGAAGGATGACATGGCGTACATGTGGTAGGTCCAACAGCAAGTGAGGTGGCATTTACATGACCGACAGGTGGCCATCCACAAGGCAACAATTAGGCAGTCCAATGGCGATCCAAGTGGCCGACAAGTGACGAAAGGTGAGGTGTCATCCCAGGTGGCGCCCAGTGGACCCTCCTGACAAAGCATAAGTTGCCACATGGCAGGGCATCAGGAGTTTAAAAGGTGAAAAATCAAAGTTAATGATATAGTTGAAACTATAGGGAGAAATCCAAAAATTTAAATGATGGTTCACATAGTGAGGATTAATTCGCCTAGAGGTTAAATTTTTGCCAAATATGCAAGTATTATATGTCATTGGAAAGCACACAGAATGAGGAATTCAATTTTGTAATCAGTTTCAACAGATATCAAATATTCGAAGAGAAGTTTGCATGGGAAGGAGAAAGGAAATGAAATTCAGTTGGGAAAAGGGACACTTGGCGATTTCTGATGCTGACCTAATGTTTTCCCTCCCTTTCTTATCCTCTATTCTTCTCATTTTGTAAGGGATCACAAGAATTTTGTAAAGAAACTCTAGAAAAATATATTGAGGGTTTTTTCTGGTTTTGAGAAGATCACTCTGAGTTATGTAGAATTTGATGATGGACATTAATATACAGATCAGTTCATTTTGAGCTCATATTAATGTTGTCTTCTTGCATGCATTTGTTGATTTACTGTGTTCTTTTAAATAATCAAGGGTTATTTGATTGGATGGGGATTGCAAGGCAAGCTTACAGATGTGTTATAGGTTTTTCTCTCAAGGGGAGGAGTTAAATATACATAAAACCCCTCTATTAGTGAATCAATAGTGTTTTCTGCTTGAATTTGATGAATAGGTTTAGCATAACGGAAAAACTTAAATATATGTTGGGCATATATTAAGTTGATGAAGTTGAAGTGATAGGATGTATTGAAATGTCCAAATTCAGAATTCTTGTATAGCTTAGGTGACTCTGAAGCTTGGGATAATGCTGTAAAGCGGAAAATCGCGATCGAACCCTAGTTGCTCTCCCCTCTTCCAACTCCGAGGAGAGAGAAGGGAGGTTCGCTAGGGTTGATGGTTTTCACTTAGGGGAGAGACTTTACATTCAAAAGAGGGGTTGAAACCCACAAGATCCAATCCCACACAATGCAAGATTTGATGCTAAATGAGTTTCAAGGGTTAAGAAAGCAAGGCTACCCTCTTTTGTAAAGAATGTTGATAGAAGAATTAAGCTAGGAATGCATAGAAAGTGACAAAGATTCGCTTATAAACTGAGATAGGGATATAGGATGAAGCTGCGGACCTGGAATTAGCAGTAAAATGTCGATACGGCGCTATCCTGTAAATTTGAGCAAAAGTTGTCGGGACGATGGCGCCCGAGCGCCACAGTCCTCCGAAAAATCCACGAAACAAAGGGGGATCTGTTCGTCTCTGCACAAGGATTCCAGATCTTCAATTTCAGCTGCGTACCTGCAACCTACACACAGAAAAGCGAAGACGATTGGGGGGTTAGGGATTAGGGGTTTGCCTTTAGGTCAAACCCCAGTTTTGGAATTAATCAAGAAATGAGCAAGTGCTGTAAATGTAAATGACTGTAAAACAAGTACTAATACCTTGTTCTAAGGATGTTTGTATCCTTATGTGGGAAGGTATAGATGTTGTATGTTGTTGTAGTATGTTGTATGTAGTATGTAGTAAGTGATCTCCTCTTCAATGGTTGAATCCTTGTCTTGAATGCAACACTTAGCCTTGAATGGAGACTTGGAATGAATGCTTGAATGTTTGAATGCTTGAATGCTTGAGTATAGTTTCCACGCTTTGTACACATATCCTCTTCATGCCAAATGAGAGAAAAATGTAGTTTATATACTTGTCATTTAGGGCTGATAGACTGATTTTCCCGACCTTAGGCCGACCAGGAAAGTTTAATTTCCAATTTGCAAACAAAAAGACCCGAGACCCCTTAGGAGACCGGGCCCAAAATAGGACCCAGGGACCAGGGCGCTGGGCACCATGGTCCTGGGGGACCAGGGCTGGGCACCCTGGTCCTGAAGGACCAGGGCGCTGGGCGCTCTGGTCCCACCTCCCGGGACAGTAGGGTGCAAGGAGGTTCAGGCCAGGGTGCTTGAAAAATGCAGTTTTCAGTGTCGTAATCAGATTTCGGGGTCTCCATTCAGGTTGCGTGTTGCGTCGCCATCATGAAGACCGAAATGCAGTCGAAATTGCAAGTGTCACAATTTTAGGACGCTACAAATGCATTGGTATAGTTTTCTAGGTTCTATAACCTTCTTGGTGATCAATGAAAATTATTACAAGTCTTTCTTTTATGTTCAGCTATGTTGAAAGTGATAGGGTTTGTAGAGGTTGGCATTGGTTTTCTCTGTAAGTTTAGAATTGCAGTTGAGAAAGAATGATCACACAGGGTATACCCACCTAAGCTAAGTGGAAGCTTAAAGTTTAGAAGGTTTCTGTATAAACCTTGTTATATGTTGTCTTTTGTTTTTGTTTCCTATTGTTTCTCTCCATAAGTAGAAAATGCTTGAGAATTCTTGCAGAGAGGATAAGGAAATCAGAATTTGAGAACAACAACACCGATGCAAATTGGGTAGGAGATGTATATGATAGAAAGAGCACTACTGGCAGAACATTGTTTCTTGGTAGCAAATTGATTTCATGGTTGAGCAAGAAGTAGAGTTGTACATCATTATCAACAATAGAATTAGAATATGTTGTAGCAGCAACTAATTGTACTCAGGTATTATGGATTAAGCAAATGTTGAAGGACATAAAGGTAAAATACAAAGAACGTATAATCATTTATTATGATAACTCAGTAGCAATTTATATATTAAAGAATCCGATATTTCACTCTAAAAATAAACATGTTTCTATCAAATATAATTTTTCTGAAAGAGAATGCTAAAGCAAGAGAAGTGAGATTGGTTTATGTGAATACTAAAGAGCAGATTGCAGATATCTTTACTAAACCTTTTCCTAAGGAAACTTTTGAATATCTCAGAGAGCAGCTTGGGGTAATATGCTCACCAGTAGAGACTTAGATAGTCGAAGATTGGTATCAAACCGATAGAACCTAACAGAGAAATTCTTTTTCCGGCTTTGATGGAGCAGAGCTACTTCATAGGGGGAGTAGTTGGGTCTATTAATTGGTTGTATGCTCTGGTATCCTATGAAGAGAGATTATTCATTGGGGGAGAGATATATACTCTCTACATTTTGGTTTTGATTTCTGGTATTAATATATTCTGGAGATTGTTGGTTTTTGGCATTCTATTTTGGCACTTAGATGTTTTCCATCTAGTGTTGCCATCAATGCCAAAGGGGGAGATTGTTTGTATTATGGATGTGTTGCATTAGTTTTGTCATTAATGTCAACACTTATCCTTCTAGAGATCTATGGTTATGTTGAACCGACACATTGTGTTCACTGGCAAGTTTAGTTACTTATGCACAATCACTGGTATATTATTCACTGACAGGTTATATTGCTCATCGATAGGTTATATTATTCATCGAAACTGAGGATGACTTGTTATCATCTAGAGATCACTTGATTATATCGAAGACATGGTTTGGATACTTGGTTTTGGTATTTTTGTTAATGCTCTAATCGGGTTGACATATTTGTTGTTATCGGCAGATTGGTCTAGGTTATGGATAGGTATGCATTATCTGTTCCAGATCAGCATGACACATTATGGAGATGGTTTATTGCTTGGATATTGTTATAAATGTATTGAGCTGGCATGATGCATCACATCTAGACTTGTTTGTAATTTATTTTATTGTAACATTCTTAGTGACCTAACCTACACATTCGGTCTTAGGTTTTGTATATATGAAAGATCTCAATTGATGAGATAAAGGGCACATGGGATATGGTACATAATGGTATTGTAACATGGTATTCGCAAATATTGAAAATCATATGAGAAGACCATAGAGAAAGTTCAAGGATGGTTTTAAGGTGATTATCAGAGCTTAACTGATACTAAATCTAGCATTGGAGATGCTATCTTGAGCAGTACATTATTTTAGGATTTAACCATCCTATTGTAGTCATTGCAACTCCCATTTGAGTAGTGTGCTCTAGGAGGTTGGACTTTGTACATGTGAAGACCCTATTTGTATACACATACTATCTGTAGTAGTATCATCTGATTGTGGGTAAGGTTTCCCACCATGGTTTTTCCTATTATAGGGTTTCCACATTTAAATCTCTGTGTTATGTGTTGTGGATGTTGTTTCTCTTTTTGTTTCATGCATTAACTTTCACCAGTATTGATATTAACTGTTAATCTATTAACCGACATTAAGTTTGGTTTACCAGTATTATGTATCAAGTTTGATTAAGTTATAATTGGGTTGAAATTTATTGACAATTGATTCACCTGCCCCCCCTCTTAGTTTCCTTCTGGGTCCTAACATTCATATGGCCAGTGGATTGATATTGTGGGTCACAAATCCCACTGTGGTTTTTCCTCTTTGAGTTTTTCCACATATAATTTTGTGTGTTATGGTATTCATTTATGTGATTCTCTTATTGGTTGCTTTACTTCTTTCAATTCTATATGTATCGATATATCGGTTGGTGTGTACATGTTTTAATAAGGTTAAAATTGATAGTTCTAGTAGAACACTGATTCACCCCCCCTCTCAATGTTCTTGGATTCCAACAATTGGTATTAGAGCCTTGTGCCTCAAAGGATGTTTAATAGTTTTAGGAATATCCTGAATCCAGAATCCATGGATATGAGTTTGGAAAAGCAACTTGAGGTGGCACTTGAAGATTATGATGCTAAAAGGATGAAGAAATTGTAGTTACAAAATGAATTGATTTTTTCTTAGGAATTCATTCTTGTTGTACAGGAGAGGTTGTCATCTTTTCAGGCTAGGAGGAAGGAAATTTTGCAAAATCAGGATGACGAAGAGAAAGATGCACTTAAGGAACAGTGTTAGAAGTTGAGTTAGGAGGACATGGTCATGAGAAATGAAATGCAAGCTATAACTATGAGAATATCTAAGGAGATTGAGGACTGAAAGAAAAAAGGAAGAAAATCTTGATGTATCTCTGAAGAACAAATTTGAAGAATGTGGTTGGTTGGTTCATGAAAATGATACGTTGAGAACTGATTTAGTACAATCCCATAGTAATGAACAAGAGCTTCAGAGACAAATATTAATTCTAAGAGATGATCTGATCATTGCAAGTGAGTATAAAGAACAATCCAAGATTAGTTTAGTACAACTAGATGAGTTATTGAAGAGACAAAGGTAGAATGGAGATTCTAGTGGACTTGGATTTGAACAAGCACAGAGTTCCGATACTGCAAATGAAGATCAAAACCATTAGGCACTGATAAGGAAGTTTAATGCCTATAAATTTAATGGTAGATTCTTTGTTTGTAATAAATTTGGTTGCATGGCTAGGCAGTGTAGAAATGGAGCAAATCAAAACCCTGATTCTACTCCCAGTCAATGTTCTAAATATAATAAGTAGGTCATAAGAAAAAAGATTGTAGAATGAATGTTAAGTGTTATTCATGTGGAAAATTTGGACATATGGCTAATCAGTGCAGGTCAAGAAATTACACCGGTTCTAGCAAAGCAATTGAAAAGAACAATGTTACATGTTATGCATGTAATAAGGTTGCACACATTGCTATGTTCTATAAAAGCATAATCCCACCGATTGGTAATGGAGGATCAAATGAGAAAGGGAAAGAGAAGGTTAATGAAATCTAGCAAGATCATACCCAAAGATTGGTGAGGAAGTCAGAAGAACAATAAGAAGATGGGAATGCACTGGTTACTTATCTAGGAAAGGAGGTTGCTCCTGCACCCGCATGAAGCTCATCTGGTAACTGAGGCAGATGCCTTAGGGGTAGGAAAAATTCATGAAGATGTTGCAAATGCCTCGGGAAGAGGTTTTGGAAGATGTTCTAGACATTGGAGATGTTTTATCGAGATCCGGTATCTTCCACCAGAAGTCATTTATATCAATGACAAATTAGGGTTTCTTGGAGGATAAAAGGTCTAATTCACTTCATTTCTAATCACTTTACATTCAGAACAATTGAGACCAATTCAGAGGAAGTCTAAGGCAAATTAGAGTGATTGATATCATCTTGAGCGATTTCACCAACGATTGGAAGAGGTTTTTAGGGTCTTTCATCGACAACGATTCATAGGTATTTATCTTCAATTATGGAAGTGGGATCATCATCTGTATCTATCTTTGTTGCAAATTGAACTATTGTTGAGGTCAAGGACCATCCTAGGTTGATTTTCAAGTGATATCTGCATGTTACTACCCTGGATGATTCGGTTGGAGCTTTTTCCCATATCCCGAAAGGATTCATGTATGTTGAAGATGTACGAGCTTACATTCACTATCATAGTAAGGATTCGGGAACGATTGATATCAAGAGCATGTAGATGAATGAGTTAATGGGAGATTATAGAAAGATTAAACTTGAATACCATTTAGGGTTTACCAACATTCTGAATATTCCAGAATTTGAAGATGAAATTGTTAGGCATGTTTTGAGCAGAGTGCATGGAGAGTTTATCTATTTAGATAGACTATATAAGATTATGAAGGAGGCCATCAGGGAAATCACCTATTTAGCACAGGTTGGACAATGTCTGGAAAAGAAAGTTTCAAATGATCATGTTAACAGGATTAGTAGTGCAACATCAGATAGATGATTAATGAGAATCAGTACTATCACCGATACAAACATCACATTTGGTAGCATGGTCATTGGTTACAAGGTAACTCAATCAAATCAACTGAACTCTGTTTCTAGCTCCTACATTTATGTAGCTCATAAAATGATGAGGGAGAATGAGAAGTTGGATCTATGTGGTTGGATGTTGGATGAATTACTGATTAACATAGGAAAGATTAAAGGATAAAAGAAAGGGACATTCCGGTATGGTAACATAATTGTTTGTTTAATGATATTTTCCATCAATGACACTCTCGGTTTTGGGAAGAAAAAATGGGCATTCGATATCCCAGTAGGGAGGCAAATAAAATAGTCTATTGCTACATTGGGTAGTCAAAGATATGACAAAGTATGGGGATACTTTAAAGAATTTCAAAAGGCTATGAATTCTAGGATGAGGGTTCCTAAGCACATTATTGAGAAGTACTCAATCGACATATGCTTCATGGTCAAGAAAGATGAAACTTTGATGGAAGCTGATAGGCCCTAGAATATTTGGATTGAGGAAATGGGTTATGAAGTTGATGCATGGATTCTTGATTCTTATGCACAAGTTCTAATTGATGCACTAGTAGATAAAATTGTAAAAACCTTTGGCACTGCTAAGCATAAGACACAAGAGGTTGAAACTAAGTTCAACCAGAAAAAGAGAGAGAAGCAGGAAGGAAAGACAAGTAAGTTTGTTGAAAAGGTTTCTCTAGACATTAAATAATTGATTGATGAAATCTCAGAGAAAGGAAGGAAGAGAAAAGAACCAGAAATATTTATTGAGCCTATTGTAACAGAATCTACATCTGAAGATGACACACCCTTGGCATTCAAAAGGGTAATAAGGAAGAAAACCGAAGAAACTAAGGTAGAGGCTAAGAAGAAACCAGTTAAGAATGTTACTATCACGGTATCGGCACAAAATAGACACCTTCAACCCCATCCGATACTGGAAGGAGAAAGAAGAAGGATGACATTGATCTGGCAATTGAATCTGGAAATGTAACTATCATTCCACCAAAGACTTGTGCAGAGTTAGTTGATGAGATTACTAAAGATGGTATGTTAATGAATGTACAGTTTTATTATGAAGATTTAGAGGATGATGAACAAAGAGAAGTAGAGGAAGCAATTTTGTTATATTTGGATATTTATAAGAAAGCCTTGTTAGAAATTGAAGACCAAATACCAACACAGTTATATGATATGTTAGATGATAGAAGACTATCAGCAATACAAGAGGAAAAGCATATAAATATTCAAGACTTGTTATTTGTTTGTGTTTCTATTTCTCTAGAGGAGATGGATAAGACACTTGAAGTTGTAGGTAGGAAAATATTTAACAACAAGCATAGAATAATCAGTCTTATATTAGGTAGAGTCAATGAGATAATCAAGGAGACGCACAAGGCATGGGTTAAGTTATTTGAACATAGCTATTGTTTTTATACTTCACCGAAATCTAAGATAGATACTATAGACATCTTAGTTTAAGGAAAAGGAAAATGTATTATGGGTACTTCACCCTCAATTTAAAAAAACATTAAGATAGTGGAAATTGAGTCCTCGGTAGATACAAATGTACCAAAAAATATTGAGATATTGGTAAATACAGAGAGTGTAAAGGTTGATAATGTACATGTTACTAATGTTGACGAAAATAGTTCTCTGGATAGAAATGTACAGGATGAGGTTACAATTCCTAAAGAGGAACTGATAGTTATTGAGACTGCACCAAGTGGAAAAGCCACCGGTGCAAGTGAGGAAGCTATAAAGGTTAAATCATCAGAGAAGAAGGAAGAGGAATCCGACAAGGAACCGATAGTGAGTCCATCATTGTTGTCAATTGACACCTTGTAGGTTTAAAAGAAAAGCATAACCAAGATGAGTTCTACTGAACTCATGATGATGGCTGCATAGAAAATGTTGAAGGAGGGATCTATGGATAAATGGGTTATTGATCAGTCTATCACTCTTTTGCATAGACTAGTCCCAGAGTACAAGTTTGACAGAGAATAGAACCCATTTGAAAAGCTTAAGACAATCACAAAGCACATTTCAAAGGATTTTCAATCCTTGCAGCATATATCAAACCGATAAGAATTGAAGAGGTTCACACAAGCAAAAAGAGATACATTTGATCAGGTGATTGAGTCTAAGAGAGAGAAGATTAATGAAAAGTTCAAATTGATAGATAATGCACTAAGGTAGTGTACTAATATCTACAGAGTATTTTGTAATACCGATTTTCTCACAGCTGAGACAGATAAAAGGATTAAGGATATTCAGGAGGAGATTGCATATATAACCAATTCTTTTGATGGATTATTCATTAACTACATCTATAGATGGTCATATTTTGGTTTTGGGAGCCCGAGTTTTTACTCTTGAGAGGGAAAAAGACAAAATAATAAGAAGAGCTAGAAGTCTTAGACGATTGGTGAGTCCTCAGTTGGATTCACTTAGTGTACATAAGGAGGAGTGTATAGATCTGGTTGGTAAGCCCACACCGACAGAGCTTAATGGGAAAGAGTCATTTGCCCATATGTTAAATGGACTTGTATCTATTTTTGGCACTTTCAAATTAGGTTGGGATACCTATCTTGAGCTATTGGAGAAGGCCTATTCAGATATTTTCAAATACATCCATCTCCAATAAGGTATTTTAGGACATATTCATTGTATAGTCTTTCATTCTTCATCCCAGTTTTTGATATCTTTTTGGTATTTTTAGTGGCATTGATGTCAAAGGGGAAGTGATATAGATGTGTAAAAGAAAAAGGGAGTTGTATATATTAGGGGAAGTATAGGTGGAAAACTATGGAAGTATTGAGTGTTTTGTATTGATGGATATTGAACTCAAGGGGAGTAGGTTCAAGATGAAACCGACAGTTGGAAAACATGACCATTTTTCACATGAGTGTTGCCATCAATGACAAAGGGGGATATTCTTGGCAATTGAGACTCAATTAGTTGGTTTCAATATATTATCATTGATGGCAACATGGCATCTTGTTTTGCCTTCATATTTTGGGTTAGTTGTGTACCGATATGCACTTCATAGACACTACACCATCACTGGTAGGTTGGATAGGTTTCTTTGCTTACCGACAATGTAGGCCGACATGGTTTAGAATCAGGTTATCGGTATTGGGGACCGACATCTTTTGGATCCAGCATTAGCAAATTTTTTTGATATTCATGTGTTTATGTTATCTAGCCGACATGTATATTGATAGTTTAATTATCTCTATAAGCTAACATAAGGCATGATGAATTGTAAAGGGTATATAGGTCAATTGGTTAGATCATTTTGAAATATGAAACGATAGGAGAATATGATAATGTTATGTAATGTGAAATATATGAGGGAGATCATGTATGTGAGGATATTTATGTAAGGGATATTTTAGTAAGGGTTTAGGGTTTCATACCGGAATAGACAGAGCTTAACCAGAATTGTATTCAGGCATAGAAGATCCTATCTTTGTAGCTCAATCATTTCTCTCGATAGTAGTCTAGATTTGTATGTAGTCAGTGAGGCTCCTTTTATGATTGAACAGTGTGCTCTAGGCTGTAAGCCTTCTTGTAAGTGCATGCTCCTATATTTTGTAATATCTTTTCATATGGCTAGTGGATTGATATTGTGGGTGACAAATCCCACCATGGGTTTTCCTCTTTGAGGTTTTCCATGTATAATTTTGTGTGTTATGGTATTCATTTATATGATTGGCTTATTGGTTGCTTTACTTCTTTCAATTCTATACATATCAGTATACCAGTTGGTGTATGCATGTTTTAATAAGGTTAAAATTGATAGTTTCGGTAGAACACTGATTCACCCCCCCCTCTCAGTGTTCTTGGATTCCAATAGTCATATGGTGAGAGTAACCACTATCAATAACCCATTCATCTTTCTCTTCAACTTTAGCAGCTAACGTTTTCTCTTCAACAATGCATCTAGTAGAATCAACAGTCACTGGATCATCTTCCTTGGTAGAAATGAATAGCCATTCATCTCTTGAATTTCCCTTCTCAAATTAATCACTTTTCACACCTTCATTAGAAACAAAATAACTCTTCTTCTAATATTTAGTCTTATATGGCTTCAATGGATTCTTAGGAATTCTCTCTTTTCAGACACCTTGAGGCAAAATGTCCTATCTTATTTCATGAAAAACACTTAAGAGGTAACTTACCCTCATACTTACCGACACCTTTAGGTAATCTTATAGAAATCAGAGCTTCAAGTTCTTCAATCTCTCTCTCTTCTTCTTCAAGCTCTCTCATATCCTTCTCATATTTGGACACCCTTGTAGAGATTTCTCTCGGATAATATTTCTGATTCCCAGATATAGTAGCTTTGAATGTAGATTCAAACTTAGGAGGGGCTTCATTGAATTCACTTAACTGAAAAGAAACAAGCTATCCAATCAGTAAATCTCTAGTCACATTTGTCATAGTCTGGATCTCTTCAATAGCATCAACCTTGTGCTTGTAAGTAGGAGGCAAGGATCTCAACACCTTAACTATAATCTCAAATCTTCCAATACTCCACCGACACATATGATATTCAATACTAGCTCATTCACTTTTTGCATAAAGGAGGTAATGTTCTCATCTTCACCCATCTTCAACATCTCATACTTTCCTTTCAAGCTTTACAACTTGGCAATTTTCACATGATTATCACCTTTATACAAAGTCTATAGCTTCTTCTAGATCTCATGAGTAGTCTGTAAATCCATCACATTAGTCATCTTATAATTAGATAATGAACTCAACAATGTTTCCTTTGCTCTAATAATGAATTCAACTTCCTTCATCTCATCCAAAGATGTAGGACCATTTTGAGGAACATTATACACATTCTTAGTAATATTCCAATAGTCCTCACCGATGCATCTCAAATGACATTCCATTTGATTCTTCTAGAGAGTGTAATTCATTCCATAAAACCTCAGACTATCCTTCTTAAAATCAAAGGTTTCCATCTTGGATTTCCTCAAGCGGTCAAGCTTCTTCTGGAGGAGCTACCTTTCATACCAATTGTTGGCAAAAATACAACAAATTAAGAGGGGGGCTAAATCAGTTAAGGGAAAAACCATGGTGGGAACCTACCCAGAATGAGATAATACCCAATTAGGAGTAAGTAAAATATTACAATGGGATATACACATACATTCAGGCACACTGCCTAGATCTCATTGATCAAATCATAGAACAAGAAGAGCTACAACCCTTGGGAAGGCACATTGCCTTACAAAAACATTTGGATTACATCCAAAGAAACATGAACTGATGAAGTAACAACTCTTCATGCCAAGTTATAGTTCTGGTTAAGCACATATACTCAAGCTCTGCACTTCCACACTTCTGCACAATCTTTCGCACTTCTTTGGTTTTCTCCTCTGCTATTGAAAGATCAAAACAATGTTCGCACACATAGATATAACTCTCAAATGAATATTATATGTATTTATGTAACTCATCAATCTATGTTTCAAGGTAAGATAAATCATCAACACAAATTACAAAATAATAACCTCACATTCTACAACAACACATGTGGACCAAAACAATGTTGGCTAAGACATAGTCTGGACCAAAATCAACTCCTGAAACATGCAACACCAACAAGAATTATTCCTCGATCATTTTCAACATGCTACAATTACCATAAATGTTGCATAACATGAAGAACACTACTAGATCTAGAATATGATCAATATCGTACACAACAATCAATGTGGGCCAAAAAAATAGATAGCACACGGTCTAGAATCATCCACAAGCGACGAGAATCACTACATAAACACTTGCAAAATCACCACTTACTAGAATCTTTATCATAATTATACTGAACCTCAAGAACATTAACTCAACTGACTGACAAACTGAAGGATTCACTTGCGGATTTCCAAATTATGAACCATCTAAATTGAGGACACACTTGAATATCCCAAACGCTCTATCAAAACTGCAAACCAAGATATTGCTATTTTGGAGCAATGTGGAGCACAATCTGGAATACCGAATAACATGAACAATTGAATATAAACCATAATACCAGATCACACAACTAGATCAAAATATCACGTGGACCACTAAAACTTTTATTAAATCAACTAGAGATAAGGATCTAAAAACCCATTAAACCGCAACAACTCATCTGCAACACACTGACCAAACCAATTCATTTTATTTGACTACGACACTGGAATACACAAAAGAATATATTAACATCAATGACAAAACATCATTCTAGAAAAATTCTCAACAATATCCAACACTATGTTTTATGAAGACAATCTACAAGAAACTCTAAGTCCTTTGTGGAGATAAATAGAACTTCATTAAGATATTTCATTATTGTTTCAATCAGTTTCAACCTTTCCCTCAAAATGAAAGTATTTTACTGTAGTCTTTCATTTACATCTTTCAATTCAATTTTATGGTGAATTATAAAACTAGGGTTTGACCCAAGGCAAACCCCTATTACCAACATATTTCCCCTTTTCTATATGTGTAGGAATAGGTACATAGTTGTAGTCAAGAGGATTAATAAAATTCATAGAGACGAATAGGTTTATCTTTCATCGATGATAAATTCGAAGGACCATGGTGAATTGATATTTGCTGGTCTCAAAAAATCAACCTGACTTCTAGGAATAGATTTGAAACATGTTCTTCTACTCAGATCTAGGTTGGTGGCTCTGTATGACACTTGTAGGTCACTATTTTCATCAGATTGCTTCAATATGACATAATCTTCAACAATTCAATTCAATTCAATTCAAGGAGGACAAATCACTATCCAAGGAACCAAGAATCTGATCATAATATTTGTCTTTCAAGGATAGATCTACTAGATTCCTCTCCTCCCCAATGTAATGGTCAATTAGGTCATTAGTGGTTTTATTATCTTAATTTAACCCTAACCCTAATTTTCCACCAGTAAAAGTTTTGATTGCTGATAGCCAGACCATAAATAAATTTCAGAGAACACTACGATCCCTCTCATTTGATCAAATATATCATCAATTTTGGGTAATGGATAATATTTTTGATAGTCAGCTTGTTCAATACTCAATAATCTATGCATAGGTGTAGAGTCCCATATTTCTTGTTTACAAATATCATAGTGCTCCTCATGGCGATCTGCTAGGTTGAATCAACCCCTTACTAATAAGTTCTTGTAATTGAGGCTTCAATTTTGTTAACTCCATGATTATCACATCGTAAGGAACGTTAGATACGAGTTCATCCCTTGACACTAATTCTATAGAAAATTCAAACACTCTCTTAGGAGGTATTTTTGGAAATTCCTTAGGAAATACATCTTGATAATCCTATAGGTAAGGATATTTTTTTGGCAAAGGTTCCCTCCTTTCTCTATTTTCTTTGCACCTCTTTTCCATTATGCATGGTCACATCATACATCGTCATATCATCATGGCATGCAACCTCCTTAAGTTAATTAACATCTTCTAACTAAATGACATACATCTGACAACCTTTCATTTTACAACGTTTCATTTGCATGGTAGAGATTTTTCATACTTTAATTTTATGTTGAATTCCTTGAAAACATGCTCTACTAAAGTCATGTAAACTTTCTACCCTCTATGAGAAACAATCCACTATGGCCTTATGCCTCTTTAGCCAATTCATTCTCAAAATCATGTCGTAGGATCCCAAAGGTGCCACATATAGGTTTACTTATGTATTATATCTTGGTAGCTCAACCCTAGCTTTGAACAAACACTATTGCACCCCACATCTTGTATGGTTGGCATATTCTATACTCCATTAATTAGCCATATAACCAGTTATCTTAAGAAACCTATTGAGTAATCTAGGATATATATTGCATTCAATGATAATAGTGTTGATTAGCATTGTTATGGTATTACCATAAAGAATACCTATAATTTCTATAGGTGTGACCTAGTATTCAAATTGCTTATTATCTACTATTGTATGAATCCTTTGTTGGAGCATTGTACGTTGAGGAGGTAAAGGATTTCATTATTGCTGTCTACTCTGACTTTTCATTAGGCACTAATTCACTGTAGTGATCTCCTCCATAGGTGAAAACCATCTAGGTGGTCCTTTCTTTTCTGTTCCTTTGGTGGCAAAATCTCTTTCCTTATTGTGATTGTTATATATTTTCATGTGATTCTTGAAGTTTAGTTTGTTTCCCTTAAATCCCTTCTTAAAATTATGAGAGGATTGGCTCCAATTTACATTTTTGCAATTTTTATCTCGATAGGAGTCATCTCTCTTCAACATTTTCTCCTCTCTAATAGCCTTCTCATAGGCCTCATCCTTTGCTTGAGATGCAAGAAAATCTATCTTGCCTCCTATACTATTATTAAGTCTCATGACAAACCTTTTAACCTGAAAGTTATCATCTTGTTGAATATGAGGCATGTATTTATGATCATAAAACATTTGTGGAAGCCATCTTTGTCTAAAGACTCCAACAAACTACTCCCATGTGATTTTAGTTATTTTTTATCCCAATTCCACCTTCTTATTCTCCCACCATGTTGTTGCCTCTCCTGACATTTGGAAAGCCCCCCAGACTACTTTAAAGTTGTTGGAGTAATTCTAGATCTCAAAATAGTTTTCCATCTCCATGAGCCATGCTTCAGCAGTTTCCCCAAATGCAGAACCCTAAAATTTTGGTGGTTTTATTTTCTTCATATCATTCGAGAGATCATCTACAAATTGGTCTTTCTTGATATTAAAGTCCCTTGACTACTCTTCTTGATGTCCACTTAGTCTATCATGTTCTTGCATATCAAATTTACCCCCGAACAAGGTTTCAAATTCCTCATCTCTTGATTCTCGTTAGCTCAAAAACCTTGTTTGAATTTATGCAATGCTTCAAGAAGCTACCTCATCATATCCATGGGATCATTGGTATCCTCAAAACCACCTAGATTATTCCTAGAATTATTCATACTCTAGTTGTTTCTTGTTTTAAATAAAAATGAATTTATTTTATTAGATTCACTTAAGCTATTACATTTACATTCTAAGAATAAAATGTTATTCAATAACCGAGTATACAATCCAAAATTCAATTTTATTGGCCAAGCCAAAATTGTTTTACATTCTTAATAGTTACAAAATTTTGTTCTCTTATTGAAGAGTCATTATCACTCTTCTTGGTCACTAAATTTAGAATAAGGAACAAGCCTATATCTTGGAGTAGGTACAAATACTTCACAAGTTTTTCTATTGTTATATCCTTCTCATTTGGGTTCTCAATCATAGGTTTAGTTTTCCTTTTGAATTCATTCAGAATGGATGCTTTAACTGCTACCTTACTTAGAATTGTCCATTTTAGTCTTTGTTTTCAAAGTCGCGTAAGAGATTTAACCATGGTCTCCATTTCATAGGGTAATGAACAACATGTGTAATCATAATTTAGCTAAATTTTCCAAAGATGAACACATATAGGGTTTCAGACCTTCTTTTGAGGTATTCATAGGAATTACATTTTGTGAAACACAATAGTCTAGTTTTAGTTTTTCTATCTAGATGTAATTGGTGGAAAGCCTAAGGTTCAATGTTGAACTTGGAAGATCTAATACCATGTGTAACAACCACTAAGGAAAAGAAATCAATAATAGATACAAGAATGAATTGAAAGGTAAATGCAATTAATATTCAATTTTATTTGAAAAAGAAAATTGTTAACTAACTAACTAACTTTCATTGGAAAAAGAAAGATAATTATTAACTGAGTTTAGTTAATCAAATGCAATTGAAAAGAGGAGAGTTTATATATTACAATGCAACAAGCTTCATATTGATAACAAATTCAAGTCTCAACATAACATAGGAGAGGGAGAGCATCATCAAGGGCTTTTTCGCCCCATTATAGACTTATAAGTCTCCCATGCTTATTTCTTCCAGAATAGCCTAAACCTTCATGGGGGTAGCAGACTAAGGAAAGATGAACTATTGTGCGTTTGAAAAGTGGACCTTATCTATATCTGAATACACAACACTTCAATTAAGTCATTAGATGCATGGTTAGTAAATCAATAATCAATGAACAATGAAACCATTACAAAGCGACCTATTTCCTTCTAGTAGATGTGAGTTTAGTTTTTCTCTCAGATTTCTTTATACAACACCAGTGAATAGACAACACCTAATTGAAGGATTTAATCTATATGAGTATGAAATTGAGCTAAATGGATGCAAGATATGCAAGATTAAGCTAACATGATTTAAGCAACTTGTCCATCTATATGATTTTAATCAAACTAACATGATTCAAGCAATATTCTCAATGCACAAAATCTCAATAGACCTAGAGAAAAAACAACATAATAACGATAAATCTCTAGGTTCTTTTGAATGAGAGATGAGAGCCTGAATTTATAGAAAATCCAGAGATAGACCAACGGTCAAGATTGATCAATGATGAATGACAGAGATTCCCAAGAGGAAGCACAATCCAGGTGAATTGACATGATTGACTACTTTTCTCAGCTTTAAAGGAAATTGAACTAATTTTAAGATAAAATTAGAAAAACTAATTTATTTCATATTTTATTTAATTTTGATATTTAATTGATTTAATTGCTTTTCTAAGATTTTTCAATTTAATTTTTTTTATTTCTTTTCTCAAATTTAATTCCTTTATCAAATTAATTCCTTTTTTCCAAATTAATTCCTTTTTAATGATTTAATGGAAAATTTATTTATTAATTAAATATGCTAGGTTATTTAATTAAATAAAAAGGATGATTAAAATGATTTACTTGGAATGATTAATTAATTAAATAAATATTTAATTAATAGAGAATGATTTATTTTCCATGTGACATTCATAACTGAGAATTAATTAATTAGGTGCTCATGGTTGATTTAATTACCTTTGGTTAGGACCTTGGTGATGTAGTTGAGATTAGGGGCCCATGGTTTAGGTGACCATTTTTAGGGTATTACATTTGCCCCTCTTTTAACTGATGTACGAGAAACACATTGATTTAAAGAAAATTTAATGTCAAATAGATTATTAATTCTGAACTTGATGGAACACAAACTGATGAAGAGCGAGATGTTCAGCTTGATTTAAAGTGATGAAACTAAATACATTGATTAAAGCAATACCGATCTTGAACTTGATCGATCTAGGACCGATGAAGAGCAAGGTACCGATCTTGAACGTGATGGATCAAGAAACGAGTATCAATCTAGAAATTGATTGAACTAGATTGAGCGAAGAGATGAAACCGATTCCTAACTTGATTGAACTAGAACATATTGAGTAAAGAGAATGTCCAACTTGATTTGATGCGATGAAACTGAACACTGAATTGAATTAAGCATGTTTCAGATGAAGACAATAGAAGCTTAATTAGATGCACTGGAACTGATATACCCCTACAGATTGATTTGATTTTGAAGAAAACTGAGGTTTCATTTGATTAATCTTTGATTAAAAATATTTTTTGCTCAACTTTTGATGAAGATTTGAAAAAAAATCTTGACTTTTTATGATGCAATCGTTGATAATGATGATGCAATGATCATGCCCCCTCGGGAGTGAAATCAAAAGATGATGAGATTACAATTATTTTAGGCAATTGAAATGATAAAAATATTTAGGGATCATAATCTGAGCATGGAGATTTATTGGAGAATTAAGTTGAAATTAGAGGTGATTGGAGCGAAAAATGATGAGAAAAGGTGATCTGAAGACAAAAGTACCAAGTGGTCAACCTTGTGAGATTTTGACTAGAAAAATGATCTTAGATTTTGATTTCGATCCCGAAAATGGACATAGGATAGTTGATTTAGTCAAGGGTATATTTTTTACATCCATCGAAGCAAGTTTAGAAAATTAGGGTTTTCTATATAAGGGGTCAAAAGGGTCATTTTCATTTCATTTTCACTTCTAAAAGTTCAAAAATTCAAAAACCTTCTCCGGAGAAAAATGACAATTCCTGAGCATACCCACCTATTCGAGCTGCAAAGATGACATAATCAACCTAGGAACTATCCCCTTGCGGTAAGTGATTGATCTTTAGCTTGTTAAATTTCCAAATTTGTAAATGTTTGCATGAATTTTTTGTTTTAAATTTTGTTTTAGCTTGTTGTCGAACGTTTCATCGTATGGTGAACTAAGGTTTGTCGTACGAGTATCTGTTAAACAATGTTTACTTATATAAAATCATTTGTTTTGTTGTTCTATGTGTATCATTGAATCGTACGAGACATGTTAGTAAGGTCTATTTAGTCATTTTGTATTGGTTAGTGACTCGTATCAGGTTGTTTACTCATACTACCTGAAATCTTTACTCGTACTAGTTGTTGCCCCTCTATGTTTATTCTTTTCAAAAATAGTGAGCATTTTTAGCATTGAAACATGAAATTTTGATTTTTGTGATTGATTAGATGGATTCATTGACACTTTTGACAGATTTCTAACTCAATTTGTATTGCATACTGATGAGTTGTCATTCAATTTTGCAGGTTAGCTTGCCAGACATACAGTTTCGATGTACCTATCTGCCCACAATGAGATTAGTTTGGCAACCCTCAAATGCTCAAAGGACTCATATTGATGCATGTGGTTCTGGATACTTGTTGTAGATGCCAGATGTTTGTGTGAATCATGGATTGCTTAGTGCATTAGTAGACAAAATTCATTTAGAGCATAACACTTTTCACCTTTCTGTTGGGGAGATGATGATCACTCCTGATGACATATATAGGATTCTAAGGATTCTTTTTTTAGGTGGCAGGGTGGACTATGATTCTTCTCCTCAGGTGGGGATTACAACATTACACAGGGTATTCAAGGATGGCAATCTTATAGTGCGATCCATTTTGTGGGATGACATGATGAGTAGATATGGAAGGATATTTCTCGTCGCTTGTGTGCTCGCTAGATTGATAGGATGTTTTTGTTATGCCTGATAGATGACAACAGGGATTCTTGTGTGGCAGGGGGGAGATATTGGAGATGTTAGTTTCTCTGCCGATGAGATTAGGTTGGGGATCTTTCTTATTAGCACACATGTACCATGAGATGCATGAGATCACATACTAAGATATGAAGAGCATGGCTATTGGGGTTCTTGTTCTATAGATATGGGCATGGGAGCATATCCAAATTTGTAGGCTAGTTGTTGATGATTCTAGAGAGCTACATCAGCCCATCGTGTGCCAATATTCATGTTATTTGACGTAGACCCACTTGGGGAAGACAAAGTTTTTGGAGGCTCTAGTTCGATGACCTGATTGCAATAGTTTGGAGGCTTTATAGGGGTTTAGAGGAATGGGATGACTGGAGGTGAGAATGGAGATTGATGTTTATGACACACCTACTCATTGGGAGATCTCAGATGGTTATTGAGTGTTTTGTTGTTAGCCTGGGTAGGAGGCAATATGGGTGAGTGTAGGCCATTTCACAAGAGTTTACTTCTTATGCTCGGTTTGGGGATGAGGAGAGGAAGGGATGGGGGCCAAAGTTATCTTATGCCCTTGCAGCACAGGAGTTGATATCCCTCCAGCCACAGTGCTGGGACTATTTAGAGGATATTGTTGATATGGGGGTGACCCCAGATTATAGGGATGAGTCATTCAAACATCAATTCCCACAATTTATAGATCCTCTAGAGAGAGCTCCTTGGATTGATGAGAGTGGAGATGATGTACCAACTCAGGCATAGGGACAGAGAGTAAATCTACCTAGTTGGGCAGGTGGTGATCCTGGTACGAGCAGTTGTAGGGTACCAGTGACTAGTTAGCAGTGGAGGAGAGGAGAGGGTGGTTCATTGGGTGCAGTCGAAGGTGAGGGAGGTGGAGATCAAGGTGCAGGGGCTAGAGGTGGTAGTGGTGGTGAGAGGGAGATGGGAGAAAGAGTTGTCCCTTGATGGGTGCAATAGCAGAGGGATGAGCTAGCTAAGGTAGGAGAGGAGGATATACCTTAGGGATAGACGCTAGCAGATATGATCTACACACTGAGAGGGAAAGTGAGGACCCTCCAAACATAGCTAGAAGTCATGCAGACCAAGGTTGTAGAGTGTGATCAGGAGGTGATGAGATTATGAGAAGAGTTAGTTGCATCTGGGTGTGAGGTTCTATATCAATCTAGCTGAGAAGCTTATTATGTGGCAACATATAGTGCAACAGTGCCAACAAATAGACATGTGGCCTCTTATTCATAGTATATGGGTAGATCAAAGGGAACACAACCACCTCAATAGTTTGATGTTCAGCAGGAGCCTCCTCCTCCACCAGGCAATGAGGGAGAGATAAAAAGCTAGATTTTTATAGGCTTTGTGTTATCTTGTACACCCATTTTTGTAGTTTATGTGATTCGTGCCTCGATAGACATTATTTATGATTTGATATCGTTAGTACCCCTTTGACATTGATATTTTGATGAGATATATATGACACATGATTCAATCCCATTGTTCTTGTGTTGATTTATAGGAGATGTTTTGTGAGATGTCCTTCTATATGCATTTTTCTACATGATGTTCTAAATGAATGCATTTATTTTCAGTATGTATATAATGTAGATGAATATGGATATTTTTGTTTCTTTTTCATATGAAATAAATGATAAAAATGATGAGCTAATGATGTAAATGTATATATTTTTTTTTTTTTCATGTAATAATATAAATGCAAATGATTGTTGAATGAACTTACGGATCTATATATGATATGCTCATGAATGCAGCAAACATCTCATGTAAGATTTTAGATTCGATGCTCAAGAACTCAATTGTGTTGATAAAGTTAGTTGAGCACTTAGCAGAGAAATGATTATTGTTATGAAGTCAAGCTCTCATTCAAAGAACAAAGAGAGAGATTGTATTATGTTGAAATCACTTGCAATGCACAAAATAAAGAATGAATGCAACCTAAAACTGAGTCACTAGATTTTAATTTTCTTTTTATCATCACTGAGTGGAAATGTAGGAATAAACATAAGCATCAAAGCACGAAGAGCTAGGATGACCTAAATGTCACGTCCTTTTTATTATAGCAAGAAAACATAAGCATCAAGGCATAAAGAGCCAGGATGAACTGAATGGTGCTTGCATGCAAACACACCAGACAAAGCAAAGTTCCTTCTTTGTTTTATGCAATATTGATTATCTTGTCCGCAATGACCATTGTATCGTTCATATTCTAGGACAGATTAAGCATGTATCTAGATTGCATGAGAAAGAAATTTCCTCAAATAGACAAGGAAATGATTCCAACCTCCCTATAGTTTACAAATAAACAAAGTTGAGGTATGTGTGGTGAGTTCACCTTGAAGTGAAGGAACTTATCACAAACACTGAACTTATGAGATGTTTTCAGATTGTCAAAATCATTCCCACTAGTAGAAAACAAAGAAAAGTATCATGCCCCTAGTCCTTGCTCCTCTTAGTCAAGATAGAATTCCTCGAGCTACTCAGAGGGAATAATAATCGAAAACCAATTTAAGAGACAACATTCAATGAAAATTTCAATTATATCTCAAACAAGTTTTCAATGATTGTTTTCAACATTCTTTCTTTATGTGTTTACTTAGTGGTAAAACTCTATAGTGGATAGGAGATAGGTGATTGATTCAAATTGGATGGCTTGGTACTACCGACAGAAACTTGACTTGGTAACACTACTTAGGACATTTAAACCGATTAGTTGATTACCTTAAGACTAGGACATTGATTGGTTTCAAGCCATGAGGATTCCAAGAAGAACCAAGGTGTCATGAAAGTGACTGAAGGATATATACAACCTAAAGCAAAGATGCATAAAAGCGGGAAATAAAGCAAAAAATGCCAATTTTGTGTTGATAGATGGAACACTTTAGTACAAGAGGCACCTGTTTACTAGGTTTTCACCTACTTGGCAAAGATTCTTTCCTTTTTAATACCAAGGTGAATGTTTATCAAGTTTTCACTAAGGAATTTTTCTTTCATATTTTGATTTTTTTGTTGTTTTCTCTTTTCTCTTTGTTTTTTTTTCTTTCTTCAGGACATTTTATGATTTTTAAAAAAAATTTCTCAAGACTCTTTTCAATTTAGGATTCCTTCACGACTTTTTAGCTATATAGATTGCTAGAGGAGAGAATGCTAGGAGTATAATTTATTCAAGTGGACTTGTTCTCCTTTCGATGTTGAGAGTTGATAAGGGCCAGAGCCAAAGGTTACAGTAATGATGTAGGGACCCAGCTAGTTGGGTTCAAACTTCCCCTTTTGTTCTCGAAACTATTGATTTTTAAGATTTTCTCTTAAAATAAGGCCACCAACCTGAAATTCTCTATATCAAACTTTATTGTTATAACCTCCAAACATTATTTTCAAATAATCTCTCAGATGATCGAATGCCACTTCCTGAAATTCATCTAGCAATTAGATTTCTTGCAATCGAGATATTCTATGATCTGCATCAATGACAAGGCCTTACAAAGAAACTCTCAAAGAAGGGATTTCCACCTCTCTAGGCAAGACTGCTTTAGCCCCATATACCAAAGTAAAAGGTATAGCTCATGTAGGTGTTCTGATGCTTGTTGGATAAGCCCACAATGGCAGATTGAGATGCAAATGCCAAACCTTTCTAGATTTATTAATCATTTTTTGTAAGATAGTCAGCAAATTTTTGTTAGATGCTTCAGCTTGTCCATTACATTAAGGGTAATATATGGAAGACTAGTGATGTTTGATTTGAACTTTTTGCAGAGCTCGTCTAGATCCTTGTTTTTGAACTGTTCTCCATTGTCAATCACAACTGAAGAAGATATTCCATACTTACAAATGATATAGTTAAGATCGAACATAGCTACCTGTTTGCTGGTTACTTTGATTATCGGAACCGCTTCAACCCACTTGGTGAAGTATTCAGTGGCAGTTATGATAAACTTGTGTCCATGAGAGGATGCAGGATATATTTGGCTGATGAGATGAAAATGCCCATGCTGAAAAGGCCAATGTGTGATAAAAGGCATTAGCTCTCTTGTTGGAGCATGTATGAGATGCCCATGTAGCTGACATTTCTCATAAGTTTTAACAAATTTTATAGCATCTTTTTCCATATCTGGCCAATAGTAGCCAGCCCTTAGCAGTTTCTGAGCTAAAAGTCCATTTGAGTGAGATCCACAGATACCTTCATGGACTTCAGATAATGCATGTTTGGACTCTTCAGGTTCTAGACACCTAAAAAAAGTACTATCCAAACCTCACCTATACAGATCGTTAGCGATGATGACATACTGTGAAGCGTTTTGGATCATGTTTCTTTTCTCATTACGGGTAAGGTTATCAAGGATAATTTGGTCACATAAATAAGATTAGATATGCCTATAGTGAGATGAGTCATGTCCAATGATAGAATAGACCATCTGGGACTCAAGGGAATCATAAGAAGGATAATGAAGCTCTTCCACCAAGAATTCATAACCATACTCAAATTCTTGTAGCTATGGTATAGATGCAAATGTAGCCATAACATCTATTGCTCTGTTTGCTGATCTTGGAATTTGTTGAAATGATACAAAGGTAAAGTATTTCTTAGAGCCATCAACCATTATTTTGTAGTGAATTAGTTTTTCATCCCGAGTTTGATATGTATCATTGATCTAGTGGATTATCAATCGAGAGTCACCATGGATGTATAACTCAACAACTTTCCATTCAATAGCTAGCTTGATTCCATTTACTAAGGCTTCATTTTCTGCAATATTGTTTGTACAAGGAAAGAGGATCTTGTACACCTTTGAGATTGAGTATCTTTGAGGAGTGATAAAAATAATTCTAGCACCAGAACCTTATTGAGTAAAAGACACATCAAAGAACATTTTCTAGGATTGCTGACTAAGATGCATTATGGATTCATCCGGAAATTCTATGTGCAAAGGTTGATTGTCTTCAAATGTACCATCAACAAGCTGATTTGCAATGACTTTTCCTTTCATATATTTGTATTTTATATATTCAATGTCAAATTTTGTAAGTATCATAACTCGCTTAGCCAATCTACCTATAAGTGTTGCCTTGCTTAGAAGATATTTGATTAGATCAATCTTAGCCACTAGTTTGATAGAATGTGCTAGCATGTAATGTCTTAATTTCTATGATACGAAGACCAATGCCAGACAAGATTTATCAATGATAGTATAGTTCATCTCATAGGACACCAATGTCCAACTGATATAATATATAGCTCTTTCCTTTTTAATCTCATCTTGTTGAGACAAAAGTGCCCCAAATGATATATTAGTAGCTGATATGTAGAGTATCAAGGGTTTGTCTTGAATCAGTGGCATTAAGATAGGTGGATTAGAAAGATATTCCTTGATTTGCTTTAGATGTTGTTCATAGTCTTCATCTCAATTGTAGGTAACTCCTTTCCGTAAAGCTTTTGTGAATGGTTGAGCTTTATTTATGAACAGAGAGATGAAACGTCTTATTGATTAGAGCTGCCCTTGTAGAGTCTTCATTTTACTGACATTCTTTGGAGGTGGCATTTCCATGATAGCTTTAACTTTTTCTGGGTCCACTTCAATTCCTTTTGTTGAAACACTGTATCCTAGGAGCTTGCTAGATGTGACTACAAATGCACATTTCTTATGATTTAGTCTGTGTTGAAATTTTTCCATCCTGTCTAAGATTGGACCTAGTTTTGAGAGGTGTGTTGATCTTTTCATATATTTGAGTAGAGTATCATTGACATAGTCCTTCATTCTTTTGTGCATCATATCATGAAATATCCTTGTCACAACTCTTTGATAAGTGTTGCATTCTTTAAGCCAAAGGGCATCACATTGCAACAGAAAGTTCCCCATGCACAGGTGAACGTTGCTTTTTCTTGATCCTCAGGTGCAATTTTGATTTGATTGTATCCAAAAAAACATCCATCAGAGAGTAAATTTCATAACCAGAAGTCATGTCCACTATCATGTCTATGTTGGGTAGTTGAAAATCATCTTTTGGACATGCTTTGTTTAAATCTCTGAAATATGTGCAAACACATATTGATTTGTTAGGCTTGGAAATAGCTACAATATTAGATATCTACTCAGCATAATCAATTTCTCTAATGAATCTATCTTTTATTAATTTTTCTAACTCAACCTTAACAAGTAATGAAACATGAGGATACATTTTTTGGAGTTTTTGCTTGACAGGTTTAACTCTGGGAGCGATAGAAAGATGATGCATTATAAGGTCAGGATCTAGACCCGACATATTAGCATATGTCCATGCAAAATTGATCTTTTTCTCTGTGAAGAAATCAGCAAATTATTTCAGTTCTTCTGCTAATAAGGATTGAGCTACATGTATGGTATGTTGAGTTTCTTTTGTTCCAATGTTTACTTGTTGTGTATGTTCAATCAGCACTAATGCTCTCTCTTGAAAGTGATCAGCAAAAATATCAAGTATCTCACCTTTAGGTGCCTCAAAGAAGTTTTCAGCATCAAGTACATCCTTTATTTTTACTATTTTTAATTTTGACACCACCATAGTGTGGTTTTTTCCATCATAACACTTATTTTTCTTTTTTTGATTTTTAAGACTAAGATACCTGACATCTGCTTCTATCATGTTCTCACTTTGTTCACTAGTGGAAGAGCTCATTTGTTCAACTACATTAAGATAATAATATAATGTATAGTCATTGGCAAAGGTTCAAGGGTTGATCTTGGAGAGTACAATCAATAAGATCAGGATGTACCAAGGATAAAGATTCAACAGGTTCAAAGGAATTCAGAGTATTGTCATCACAACCTCAGACCGACAGGTTGAGTTCTAGAAGACTACCTTGCGTAAGCATCTCAAGACCAGGTTGAGTTAGAACATGATTATTGAAGTTTATGTTAGTATTTAGGGGATCTAACCCAACAGATCTACCAATAGCACCTTCCTCTACTTCAGACTGGACTACATATCATGGTTCAATAGTAACAGGTTCTTCAGACAGAGTGTTGACATTCATGACAAAGTAGTCATAGTTTGGTGTCAAATAGATGATAGTTCTGATACTTAATATAAGTACAGATCCAATAGCCAACAAGATGAGAGGGGGGGCTGAATCATACAAACTTAATCATCCATAAAAACATCAGATTCAACCTCGGTAACATATATATCAGTCATATAACCAAAAACTATCAAACATGCAAACTCAAAAACATATGAACAATATGAAACTCATAACACCAGATTTAACGTGGAAACCCAAATAGGGAAAAACCACTATGGGAATTCGGACCCACTAAGAAATATACTCTTCTAGAGTATGCTCGGTTAAAAGAAAATCCTGTTAAAGATTACAAACACATTGCTAGATGTGACCCGGTTAAGGGATTTCCCTTAGATCTATTAGGATCTTCACTTTGTTAGAAGTGACCTTGTCAAAGGATTTCAAACAGTCAATCAGAATGTCACCTTGTTAGAGGATTTTCATATAAGACTGTTAAGTCCACTCGGTTAAGAGATTTCCTGTTACTTTCACAAAATAACAGTAATAAAATCTATCTGCAACTTCACATCTAAAATGCTAAAGCAGATTCCTATTTGTTCAATACAATCTAGACATAGAACTAATCTTGTCTATCAGCTGGGCATCAATACTCTATTATTATAATAGGTCTTTAAGCTTCTGTGCTCGGTAATCAATATGTACCATCCCTGTGCATACACTTGCCCGCATACATTGTTTATCAACAGTTTCCTATTTATAAACATCTTCTAACCGCTTAATCTCCTTGATCACATTTCCCATTATCAATCATAGCAATCAAATCTTCAATCTTGTCTAAGTTCATTGTATCTTTCGATCTGAAAATGTTTTACCCCACCTTGGAACTTGCACATTCACCTTGGAACTTGTGTTAGGGTAATGCGGTTCAATCTGAGTTGTAGATCTTCTTGTTGAGTTTCCATTGCCTTAGATTCGTTAACAAACTTCTTCTATAACTTTCCAATCATTGATCCACTCCAGCTCATCAGCATCTTTCATTAAATATCACATGTAAACATTTAATGCATTCTGTTATAGCTCGGTTACAACCTGGTGAATGCTAAACTTCACTCAGTAGACATTCTATCTTCATTAACGGACTACGATAACCTTAGGGTTTACCGACTAGGTTCTTTAGGGTTTACCGCCTAGGTTCTTTTCTTGATAACATAGTATAGTTTTCACCTTTACATTTCACAACATATGTATGATGTTAAAACAATCTAAAACATCAAGATCTCATCATTGTCTGACTTGGTAGAGTTTCCCATTGAATAACTTATCCCCTTATTCATCATATTCTTTCATGTGTCTTTACCGACTTCTTTATAATCTTCATATCATATTTCTTAAGATATGGCAACATCATACTGAATTAGAAAATCAATTTCTTGACATCAATGACAAAATAATAATATCAAGATAGCAAAACATCTCTAATCAGTTATGTCCATAATCATCAACAACCTTCTCAATATCCTTATAATGTAATATTGCCAATAATCTCCCCCTTTGGCATTTATGGCAAAACCGATTGATTTGATCTTTAAAAGATTCGGATTGCTGTGATTCTGAAATGCTGAAATGCTCTCCCCCATACATTAGACTTCTCTTCTATTTTCAGTCTTTATTTCAATCTATAGTCTTCTCTCAATCTTCTCAGGTCTTCCCCCCTTTTGGTAGATCTTTTCCTTCTCAGGTCTTCTCCCCCTTTGACAACAATGCCAAAAAGAATAGAACTAAAACATAATTTCTTTCTATAAGAAGTTATTTCCTGTCGTTGTGTATCAGCTGAGTCTCGGTCAGAGCATTTGTTTACAATTCCTATTTCCTGTATCATTCTCTGTATTATTCCAATATAATTCTAGTACACTTTCAGAAAAAAAACTTTCTAAAGTGTATCAATCCAGCATCAGCTCCCGAAAAGATTTTCAATAGAGTCATCGAAGTGATGCTTTCACCGAACTCGGTCATTGAGTAAAAGATAGGGGTAGGACCCCTAACTTACTTCTGAGATATTCAAAAGTGTCCTTTGGTAGTGGCTTGGTGAAGATATAAGCTATTTGCTCCTTTGTGTTAACATATTCCAACACCACTTTCTTCTCTTGAGCTTCTTCTCTAAGATAATGATATCTGATAGAGATGTGCTTTGTCTTAGAGTGCATAACAGGGTTCTTTGAAATATTAATGGCACTAGTATTGTCACAGAATATAGTTACTAGCTTGGTAACTTTCTCATTTATACCTTCCAATAGTTGTTTGATCCATGCAATGTTGGTACAATTTAGTGCTGCTGCAACATATTCAGCTTTGGTTGTTGACTAAGAAACACATCCTTGTTTCTTGCTAAGCCAACTCACTAGTATTTCTCCTAAGAAGAAAGCTCCTCCACTTGTGCTTTTTCTATCATCAATGTTGCCTGCCCAATCAGCATCAGTATAAACTTTTAAATCAAAATCATTTCCTTTCTAATATACTAAGCCATAATCTTCAGTGCCTTTCAAGTATCTGAAAATTATTTTGATTGCCATCATGTGTATTTCCTTAGGATTTGCAGAGAATCTTGTAACAATACCTACTGCATGTGCTATATCTGGCCTACTGTGAATAACATATTGTAGTTTTCCAATCATGGATCGGTAGAGTGTCTCATCAATAGATGTAGATTCATCATTCTTTGATAGTTTGCAGTTGGTAGTCATAGGAGTACTTACTGGCTTTGAATCCTCCATTCCAAATTTCTTCAAGATTTCCTTTATGTATTTGGATTGAGTAATGAAAATCTCATTTTTCATTTGCAGTATCTATAAGCCTATAAAATACTTTATCTCACTGATTAATGACATCTCAAATTCTTTGCTCATTTCATTTCCAAAGTTCTTGCATAAAGAGTCATTTCCACAAAATATAATATCATCAACAAATATGGCTAAGATTAGTATTCCATTTTCATCATTCTTCATGTACATCTTGTTGTTCTCACTTGTCCTTATAAAACCAATCTTAATCAAATAAGAGTGCAATCTTTCATACCATGCTCTAGATGCTTGTTTCAAACCATATAAAGCTTTGTTTAATTTACATACCTAATCTTTATTATTGTCTTCAACAAATCCTTTAGGTTGTTCAATGAAAACTTCTTCTTCTAATATTCCATTCAGGAATGCAGATTTGACATCCATTTGATATACCTTGAAGTTCTTGAAAGCAGCATATGCCAACAATGTTCTAACTCCTTCAAGTCTAGCAACAGGTGCAAAAGTCTCACCATAATCAATTCCTTCTTCTTGAGCATAACCTTTGCAGACTAATCTTGCTTTATTCCAAATGACCTCACCTTTTTCATTTAGCTTGTTTCTGAAGATCCACTTTGTACCGATTATAGTTTTGTCCTTTGGTCTTGGGACCAATGTCCATGTGTCATTCTTCTTGATTTGATCAATCTCTTCTGTCATAGCATTTATCCAATCTTCACTGTTAAATGCCTCTTTCACTATTCTCGGTTCAAATTCATATATCAAACATGTGTTTTGTCTCAGTTTGTTCCTTGCCATCACTGGATCGTCCTTATCTCCTATAATCTGACTTGGTGCATGGTGTCTTCTGACATACTTGGCTAATACAGGCTCGGTAGGCTCTGTATGATCTTCTTCATCATTCGATAACTGGATATCTTCTTCATTTCCTTCAACAGTTATCTCGGTAGGACTTCTCGGTTGTACATAGACAAATTCATCATAGTCTTCCGGTTCTTTGGAATTCCCTTCATCAATTCCTTCTGCAAATTCATCTATTTTCACATTTGCACTTTCTAATATTTTGTTAGATGATTTGATCAGACATTTAAATGCTTTGCTTTTACAAGAATATCCTAGAAATGTTCCTTCTTCACTTTTTTGATCAAACATGCCATTTCTATCATCTTTATGAAGATAGCATTTACATCCAAAGATCTTAAAGTAACTTACATTAGGTTTCTTGCCATACCAGATTTCATAAGGTGTCTTCAAAGTACCTTTCTTCAATTGAACTCGGTTCAAGGTGCAAACAGTTGTGCTTATTGCTTCTCTCCAAAATTTTTGTGGAACCTTCTTCTCAATCATTAGTGTTCTAGCACAATCCACAATAAATCTATTTCTTCTTCCAGCTATTCCATTCTACTGTGGAGTTTTTGGTGCAGAGACTTGTCTTTTAATACCATGATCATTGCAAAATAGATTGAACTCATCAAATGTGAACTCTCCTCCTCTATCTGATCTAAGACATTTTAGTTGTCTTTCTATTTCATTTTCAACTCTAGCCTTGTACCACTTAAACATTTGAAAAGCTTCTAATTTTTCTTTTAAAAACATTACTGACATCATCCTTGAATAATCATCCACAAATAATATGAAATACTTATCACCATAATAACTTTGAACTTTCATGGGACCACAAAGATCAGTGTGCACAAGATCTAAAATTCCCTTAGAAGTGTAGGACTTACTTGTAAATCTTGATCTTGTCATTTTACCCATCTGGCATCCTCGACACATAGCATTCTCAGGTTTTTCAAGACTCAGTATACCTCTTACTCTGTGCTTCTTACTTATCATGATTAGATTATCAAAATTAACATGACAAAACCTTTTATGCCATAACCAGGTATTATCAATCTTTGCATGCAAACACTTATTGTGAGTTGAGTCAAGGTGAAATGTATTACCTTTTGTTTGTGTCTCGGTAGTAGCTAACTTTCCATTCTTGTCATGAACTTTGACAATTCCTTTTTGAAATTCTATTCAGTAACCTATGTTGTTTAGCTGTGCTACACTCAACAAATTATATTTCAAACCTTCAACCCAATAAACATCATTGCATCTTGCTTTATCAAGAAGTGTTATGGATCCTTTACCTCTCACCGAACATGGTGCATCATTACCAAATCTAACATAGCCTCCATCATAATCTTCTAACATAGCAAACTTGTGTTTATCTCCTATCATATGATGTGAGCATCCACTATCTATAATCCAAGAATCATTAATGTTTATGTGAGATATTAGGGATTTTTCCTCATACCTTTCTTCATCTGATCCATCCTTGATAGCCACATAAACAACTTCTTCTATATCAGTCTCATCTAATTTATCTTTGTTAGATTCTTCATCAACACTTAAGCATGTCTTTCTACCTCTTCTCTTGAAGTCTCGGTGTCCTCTGTAATGATTATCTTTCTATCTGTCATCTCGGTAATCTCTCTTTTCAGTAAAATCTTTGTCAGGATAGTTAGAAGCCATATGTCCAATTTTATCACAATTGAAACATTTCAAAGGTAGTTTTCCTTTATACTTACCTTTGCCTCTCGGTAACCTTCTGGCCAATATTGCTTCAAACTATTCTTGCTTTCTGTTTTCTTCATACAGTTTGTGTACCTCCTCCATGTTTTTCCGAAATCTTTCACTCACTCCACTGTGATCTCCTTCAGAGTACTTATACTTTCTTTCATTGTAATCATTAGATTCATTCAGATGAAAAGAACTAAATGCAGATTCAACTTTATTTACTGAAGACCCACTGTTATCAAAATTACTTAACTCAAATGCATGTAGCTTACCAATAGTAGCATCCAAGGAAACTGGCATATTAGGTACAGACCTCAATTCATTGATTGCAGAGACTCGGATTGCATAGGTAGGTAGAAGAGTTCTTAACAACTTACTTGTCACATCCTTTTCTTCAATAGTTCCTCCTGCTCCTTTGATTTGATTTACAATCTCCTTTAGTCCTGTACTATACTGGGTTATGTTCTCACCTTCATTCATCCTCATAGATTCAAGTTGTTTTCTTAGACTATCAACTTTTTCTCTTTGAACATGTTCATCTCCTCCATATATAGATATGAGCTTAGTCCACATTGCCTTTGCATCATTGTAGCCTTCTAGATCATTAAACTCAGAATCGGTCAAAGCAGATGTTATTTCAATCATTGCTTGAATATGTTCTTGCTTCACCTTTATCTCTTCCATAGTCAATGGATAGGTGCTCGGTGCAACAAAATCATTCTCCAGATAGTATATAGCATATTCTCCAACTCCTGGTAGATGTAGCTTCATCCTTTTCTGCCATGTAGAGAAACTTGACTTATTCAGCTTAGGTGCATCCCTCTTATACATCTTTGGATCTTTAACTCAAGTGCCTTTAAACTTCCCTTTTGGAGTCCAAAGCTCTGATACCAAATGATAGTTCTGATACTTAATATAAGTACAGATCCAATAGACAACAAGATGAAAGGGGGGGTGAATCATACAAACTTAATCATCCATAAAAACATCAGATTCAACCTCGGTAACATATATATCAGTCATATAACATAAAACTGTCAAACATGTAAACTCAAAAACATATGAACAATATGAACCTCATAACACCAGATTTAACATGGAAACCCAAATAGGGAAAACCCACTGTGGGATTTTGGACCCACTAAGAAATATACTCTTCTAGAGTATGCTCGGTTAAAAGCAAATCCTATTAAAGATTACAAACACATTGCTAGATGTGACCTGGTTAAGGGATTTCCCTCAAATCTGTTAGGATCTTCACTTTGTTAGAAGTGACCTTGTCAAAGTATTTCCAACACTCAATCAGAATGTCACCTTGTTAGAGGATTTTCATATAAGACTATTAAGTCCACTCGATTAAGAGATTTCCTATTACTTTCACAAAATAACAATAATACAATCTATCTGCAACCTCACATCTAAAATGCTAAAGCAGATTCCTATTTGTTCAATACAATCTAGACATAGAACTAATATTGTCTATCTACTGGGCATCAATACTCTATTATTATAATAGGTCTTCAAGCTTATGTGCTCAGTAATCACTATGTAGCATCCTTGTGCATACACCTGCCCACATACATTGTTTATCAACAGTTTCCTATTTATAAACAATCTTCTAACCGCTTAATTTCCTTGATCACATTTCCCATGATCAATCATAGCCATCAGATCTTCAATCTTGTCCAGGTTCATTGTATCTTTCGATCTGAAAATGTTTTACCCCACATTGGAACTTTCACATTCACCTTGGAACTTGTGTTAGGGTAATGCGGTTCAATCTGAGCTGTAGATCTTCTTGCCGACTTTCCATTGCCTTAGATTCATTAACAAACTTCTTCTACGACTTTCCAATCATTGATCCACTCCAGCTCATCAACATCTTTCATTAAATATCACATGTAAACATTTAATGCATTCTGTTATAGCTCGGTTACAACTCAGTGAATACTAAACTTCACTTGGTAGACATTCTATCTTCATTAACCGACTGTGATAACCTTAGGGTTTACCGACTAGGTTCTTTAGGGTTTACCGACTAGGTTCTTTTCTTGATAACATAGTATAGTATTAACCTTTACATTTTACAACATATGTATGATGTTAAAACAATCTAAAACATCAAGATCTCATCATTGTCTGACTCGGTAGAGTTGCCCATTGAATAACTTATCCCCTTATTCATCATATTATTTCCTGTGTCTTTACCGACTTCTTTATAATCTTCATATCATATTTATTAAGATATGGAAACATCATACTTAATTAGAAAATCAATTTCTTGACATCAATGACAAAATAATAATATCAAGACAATAAAACATCTTTAATCAATTATGTCCATAATCATCAACAAACTTCTCAATATCCTTATAATGTAATATTGCCAGCAATAGATAATGTCATAAATATATCTTATTTCAGAGTGATCAGAGTCAAAAGATGAAGCCTCTGACTCCTCAAGTGGCTTAGTAAAAGAATGTATACTATCAATATCAATATCTTTTATGCTGCAAGTTCCTTCATGATTTGGTTCAATGATCACTTGTAGTTGACATACTTGTTGGCATAACCTTGATGACTTTGTTAGGATCTGTCTACTTTCCCATTCAACTTCCTCTGGACTGATGATGTGTCCTTCTTGTCTAGCTTCTACTTCTTCATTTGTAGTCCCATATCTAATTTTCTCTATCTCATTAGAGGGAGAGATATTTGGTAAAGAATTTTCCTGTTCTTTTCCTTCTTTCAGCTATTGCTCAATTTGATTTCCTCTATTTCCTTTTGCATCTTCAAGCATATTATCTCTTGTGCTTTGTCTATGATATCATTATGTTTTGTAGGAGTTTCTTCAGTATATGTATCTAAGAGAGGCTCTACTCATTCGAGTTTGTTTCTGAACCCTTTGCTTGCATTCTTCCCATATATGTGATAGGAATGTTTAGTGGTGCAAACATGTTTTTAATTCCTTCCACCTCTTCTCTTATGTCTTTTGGAATATCTAATTCTTGTAGTGTTACTGCTGATACAGTTGGGACGTGATTACAAGATGCTTCTTCTCTCTTGATTGCTAGTTCTTCTTGTTCTTTCTTATACTTGTTCTCAATTTGTTGAGTATTTACTTATGGTGATGTTTGATGTAGTATCTTTTTCCTCCACTTAGGATGTTGATGAGAAGTGTGTTTTTTATTTCATGACTCTTCTAGATGGTAGCATAGTCCAGTTTTATCATTTCTAGACTTAGTTTGTAACTTGATAGGTTCAATGATTCCTTCTTGGCACTTTCCTAGAGGATCGATACCTAAATATCCCATGCGATGAATCATCTTATAGCCTAGACCATATTGTTTAGGAGCAATATCATGGTGTTGCCCTTCTCTATTTTCACTTTCATCCTTGAAAAGCCATTTAAGAATAACCGCCTCTTATATTTTATCTGCAAGGTAAGTAGAGGATTGTACAAAAATACCATTATAGATAACATTTTTAGTTGAAGTTTGTGGCTTCATAGCCTCTGATGGCTTTCCAGACTATCTTGGTGATGGTGGAAGAGACATCAATGAGAGTGCAAGTTCTATCTTGTATCCATCCATGCCAGTACCTATGATTCTCAATTTCTTTTATAAGTCTTTCATCAAAGTTTCTAAACTTTCAGTTGTAGAGGCTGCTCTATTATGAGGAACAAGGGTATCAACACACTTCTTTAAAGCATTATAGGTGTAAATTGTATCAATAGAAACACTGACTTCAACTCCATTGTAGGGAAATTTCAAACATTGATGGTAAGTAGATGGCACTACTTGCATTTTGTGAATCCATGGTTTGCCCAACAAGATGTTGTAGGAGAGAGGAAGATCAAGAACCTAAAAAATAACATCTCGTTCTACAATTCCCACCCTAATCGGTAATACTAATAGATCCTTAGAGGTTCTTTTTGCTTCATCATAATCTTTGATTGTTATTTTCTTTGTTGGATCAATGACATTATCAGAAAATCCCAACTGTATTAGTAAATTATAGGTACAAATATTAAACCTAGCACCTCCATCTATCAAAAAATGCTTGACTTGGTGCTTATCGATCATAGCTTCAATGTGCAATGGCTTGTTATGCACATGATTCAGTGAATTGCCATATTCTACAGAGAAGGACATGTAGTGAGGTGAAGTCAAGTGACCCACCATAGATTGAAATCAACCCAAATATAAGTCCTTAGGGATGTTAGTAGTGAGAAAAGATTTGTCCAGAAAATCTCTATGAGAAGAAGAGATTTTATGTATTTCAAGAATGGAGATTTGAGTGGTAGTTCATTTTAATTATTTAGCAATGCTATAGCCAGAAGAAGATGATGGAGCTAACTATATAGATTTAGTTGTGACCGTATCTGGTTGTTTGTTTGAAGAAGTCGATAGGTTTGATGATATCAATGAATTTGATGATGTCTGATTAGGAGAGTAGCAAATAGCTCCTTTGAGAGTAACCCTTTTTTGAGCACGGGTTACGACATTCACAGTTTGCATTTTATTTTGCTTATCTTTGACTATGATCACATTGTAATATTCAAATTGGGAAGATTCAAGCATGTTGATCACATTATCATTGTTGGCATAGGTATAATTGACTTTGGAACCTCCCTTGGATTTTGAGGAATCACCCTGCTCATAAGAAGGTAAGGGATCTTTGAAAGCTTTGTGATCAGCATTGGTTGCATGATTTCCAAAAACAATTTTTCTAGCAACGATGAGGTCTTGAATCTCGTGTTTGAGTTTTAGGCAGTTATTTGTTGTATGACCCTTGTTTCGATGATATTCACAGTACTCGTTTTCCCTCCATTTAGGTTTGACCTCAGGATCATATGGCTTGGAGTTGTCAGGCAATGTGATCATTTCATTTGCAATAGAGTTTTAAAAGTTGACTCATAGGATTCTCCTAGGGCAGTAAAATCATGCTTAGGTTTTGAAACCGAAGGCTTCTCTTTAAACCACTCTTTTGATTTCTTAGGTGGGTTTTATGTAGCGCTTTCAACAGCTTTGAGGGCTTGTGTTCCGCTAGTCAGATTGAATACTATAGGTTTTGATTTTGGTTTGACATTATCAGCCACTTCGTCATTGACAATATTTCTATTATTATCTTTGTCGTATTTTCAGTATTTGTTCTTCTCTTTGGAACTAGAGCCTTGATGTGTTTCTTGATAAAGTGATATATGTCCTTTCCTTACAAGCACATCTTCCATTTTGAGAGCACTATCCACCATCTTGTTGAATGAAGGGTATACTTGCATTTGGATATTATATTTCAACTTAGAAATCAAATTATTGACAAAGATGTCCATTTTCTCAGAATAAGGAATGGGTCGCGAATATCTAGAGAACCTCTTTCTCCAATATTGAAAGAAAGTGAGAAAAGGTTCTCCTATCTTCTGTTTGGTGTTACAAAGCTTGATCATTGTGACTGGATGATGAATTTTATAAGAGTATTATTGTAGAAACAATTCAACTAGTTCTTCAAAAGATTTAATTACCACAGGCAGGATTGAAAACCATTCCATAGCTTGTCCTCCTAAAATTCTTGGAAATAGGTTCATGAGATAAGTTTGTTTGTGCTTGAACTCCATACATAGAGCACACAATTCTCAGACATGGTCTTGGAGATCCGAGTTGGCATCATATTTATCAAAATTAGGAATTTTTGTTCTGGAAGGAAACAGAGGCATGAAAAGACTCTTGTCAAATGGAAATGGGAAAATTGTATCCAAGGAATATTTCATGGGATATTTGTCTTTGTCTTTCATTTCTTTAATCTTAGTTTCTAGTTCTTGTAATTGTTTTATCACCAATGCTAGTAGAGTATCATCTTCTTTAGTGATAAGACTTTCAACATTGTAATCAGGGTGGAGTTTGGCTCCTTGTTTGACCAATTCTAGAAAGTATTCTTCTTTTCCTTGGGCCATGATAATCTTTATAATCTTTTTTGAAGTCTTTGTCCTTTTGACATTTTACTATAGTATCTTCTCCGGGTTCAGAAACTTAAGAATCACTGGAAGAGGAATCACTATCATTAGCCTGGATGCTAAGGTCATCATGAGCTTTATGTTTACTAGCCTCTTTTTCTTATCTTCCTTTAGACATATTGGAAGATAAGGATTGATCCAAAAGTGGTTTGTCTAAAGACAAAGGTTTGTCTGAGGTTTGTTGTTCAAAAGGTTCGTCAAAGATTGGTTGTTCTTAAAAAAAGGGATTAGTTTGCAATGTTACTATCTCTTTCTTTTTCTTGTTCTTGTTCTTAGAAGAGCTCTTGGTTTGAATAGGCATTTACAACCGACATGATCGAGAGCTTAGATGTGATGCAAATGTCAAGATCAAATCAAAGCTAGTTATGCGTTTAACATAGTTATTGAGTAAGTTTGATAAGTGATTGATTGAACTAGCTAGGTGATGATCAACAAAGTCATGCAACACATCAACAAGGGTACACTATAAAGACTGTTTATGCTTTAGTATTGAGAAAACTCAAATTTAAACTTGCTGCAAACCGGTAGATTCTTGGATTGATAGATCAAAGGCTCAGACGATAATTTTCTTTAACTCAGACAACAATTTGATACTCACTGGATGACACAAATACTCACTCGTATGAGTTGCTGCCTTTACTTGAATGGTAATTTAGGCTCAACCAAATGACAAACTGCTACTGGCTCGTACGATGATTCTATACTAACCAGATGATAGTTTAGGAACCCAGATCGACAGTTTTGAGAAGACAAAATGAAAAACTAGATGACTCGGACAATAATGTAGGTAACATGTATGATAATTTAGATGACTATGATGGTGAACTAGGAAACTTGTATGACCATTCTGACTAGGGACAAATTTTTGACAAGGAAACTAAGTTTTTAACCACTGAATTTGATTTTTTGATTGTTTTGAGCTTTTCCAGTTTTTTCTTTTTCTTCTTTTTCAAGAACAACATTCTATCCCCAAGGAAGTTGGCTGAGAGATAAAACCTTTTTCTTATAGACTGAGGTACACACCCAATATCTAATCAGAATACGACCACTGAGTCTCATGCAATGGATTCTCAATGTTGTATTAGCCAACTCCAAACGCTAATGGGGGCACGATATGGCAAGTATCTTAGGAGAGTTACTACATCTCTTGCACAAATATTATCCCCCTTTTGGAGGTGAACCGGGTAGCTTCTATCTTAGAGTTCTTAATACATATTTCCATTCAAAATTACCCCTTGAAGTCACTTAAGCGCGATTGAGGCCTATAGCCTGACAAGGTACTGAAACAAGTTGTATTCATACAAGTGTGATTGAGATCACGAGGCCCTACAAAATACCCGATATGAGAGAACTCAAATAATCCTATCCTCCAAGGCTTTAATCCCAAAAGGCCTACTTAATATAGTGAGTCAAAATGATTGGGTTTAGCTGTACTCCCTTGGGTCATTCTCACAGGGTGATTACTTTTTCCCACTATGACAGGCCTGCTAAAAGGTACACAAATCTCAAACTTAGAAAACTTTCAAGGGTCTGGATTTCTGATTGTCCTTGCAGACAAGAGAATACTCTTCTACCTCTTAGAATTTTCTTCAAACACAAGAGACAAATTTGTTCATTTACCACATAGAAATTTAAGTGCCTAAAAATGAATTATAGAATACACAATATTTAGTCGATTCTCCTTAGGCAACCTGCAAAACCGACACATTAGTAGTCATATTGTTTTCGACTCTTTGACATGGTGTAAGTTTGATTTGATAAATTATTTGACAGATGTTCTGCAGGAAATTAGTTAGCTTGTGAAAATCTCAGGTAGACAGAAGATAATTCAGGGTTACTGTCAGTAAAATCCAAAGCCAAATCAAGAAAACCCCAAAAAGTATACTGTTTATAAAATGAGCAAAGCAAAAATCCGTACAACAATTCTCACCAAGCAGAATGAGTATTCTCTCTAACCGAACAAATAAACAAAGAATGAAATGACATTAGCAGATACTTGTACGATGATTCTCACAGAGCTGAATGACAAATCTCAGAACACGTCCTGTATGCTATAAAAAATCGTACGACCTTTTGCAGAGGCTATACAAACGAAACCTAAAAATTAAAAAAATGATTGGAAAGCTGAAATATTGAATTTCTGAGCCCCACGGTGGGCACCAAAAATGTGTGTGAAAAGTGGACCTGTATCTATATCTTAACACAGTACACTTCAATTAAGTCATTAGATGCATGGTTGGTAAATCAATAATCAATGAACAATGAAACCATTACAAAGCAACCTATTACCTTATGTTAGATGTGAGTTTAGTTTTTCTCTCAGATTTCTTTATGCAACATTAGTGATTAAACAACACCTAAACGAAGGATTTAATCTATATGAGTATGAAATTGAGCTAAATGGATGGAATATATGCAAGATTAAGCTAACATGATTTAAGCAATTTATCCATCTATATGATTTTAATGAAACTAACATGATTCAAGCAATATGAAATTAAGATAATGCAATATTCTCAATAAACCTAGAGCAAAAACAACATAATAACGATAAATCTCCAAGTTCTTTTGAATGAGAGATGAGAGCCTAAATTTATAAAAAATCCAAAGAGATACCAACGGTCAAGATTGATCAATGATGAATGACAGAGATTCCCCAAAAGGAAGAAAGATCCAAGTGAATTGATGTGATTGGTTGCTTTTCTCAGCTTTAAAGGAAATTGAACTAATTTTAAGATAAAATCAGAAAAACTGATTTAATTCATATTTTTATTTAATTTTGATATTTAATTGATTTAATTGCTTTTTTGATATTTTTTAATTTAATTCTTTTTTATTTTTTACTCAAATTTAATTCCTTTTTCAAATTAATTCCCTTTCTCCAATTTTTTTTTTTTAATGATTTAATAGGAAATTTATTTATTAATAAAATATGCTAGGATTTTTATTTTAAATAAATAGGATAATTGATTTAAATGATTTACTTCGAATTATTAATTAATTAAATAAATATTTAACTAATATAAAATGATTTATTTGCCATGTGACATTTGTTAGGTCCCGGAGACAATTGAGAGGGGGGGGTGGATCAGTTGTCTAATAAATTCAAACCGAAAACCATTTAACCAACTTAATGCTTAATACCGGTAAACCAGTTAAGTATGCTGGTAGACAGTGTTAACAGTAAATTGCTACACCGATAAAGATTAATGCATGAAACATAAACATAAAGTCATCCACAACACATAACACCAATATTTGTACGTGGAAACCCTGTAAGGGGAAAACCACGGTGGGAAACCTTACCCACAATCAGATGATACTACCATAGATAGTAAGTGTACATAAATGGGGTCTGCACATGCAGAAAGGCCAATAGTCTAGAGCTCACTGCTCAATCACAAAATGGGAGTTACAATGACTACAGTTGGATGGTTAAATCCAATAAGAATGTACTGTACAAAATAGCATCTTCATATGATGGATTCAGTACCAGTGTAATGCTGATATGCTTCTACAAAAACCTAGCTTCACCTTCAAAAGATGTCTTCATGTATACCTCTACTTAATCTCGCATATACCTTCTCACAATCTTATTCGCATTACCACATTCAATCTTACAAATAAGATCTTACATTTATGCCATAACCTAAGACCAATTTTAGTAGGTCAGCTCTACAAGATATTACAATAAAAACATTTTACAAACAATATAATATCCGATGCAATAACCGATTGAACATGTCAGCTTAATGCATTTAGAACAATAATAAATCATCTCCATAGCGTGCCATGCTGATCTAGAAAAGATAAACCTACCAGTGTAACCCTAGATAATCCTAGACCTATTTATCGGTAAAAGTAAATATGCAAATATGAATATACCAATGATTAATTCTTTAAAACAAAGTGTCCACATGATGTCTTCGACATTACCAAGTGTCTTCTATATCATTCCAAGTGCCGGTGAACATTATATCCTGTTGGTGAACCATATACTAGTAACTGTGCAATAGTTACTTGTTTTTCGGTGAATGTTGTTGGATCTCCAAAGTGCTAGTGTTTCAGTAGGTGTTGACATCAATGACAAAACCATACCAAAATACCAACAATCTCCCCCTTTGGCATTGATGGCAACACAAGATGGAAAAACCATCAAAGTGTTAAAACAGAAATGCCAAATACCAGAAACCAACAATCTCCTTTAAACAACAATTTCTCCCCCTAGGAGCAACATGTGTTTATCCAAATATTTATTTTCAATACCAATCTCTCCTCAAAAGATAAAGTGTTTTTCCATAGATATCTCTTCCCCTTTGACATCAAATGCTAAAGTTACAAAAATCAAGTTTATATACAAAATACCAATCAATTCTATATACCAACTACTCCCCTTGAGAAGTAGCTTCCTCATCAAAGACCGGAGTAAAAGATTTGTCTTTCAATTCTGCCAATTGATGATAATCATCAACTATCTAAGTCTCTACCGGTGGTGGTATGACTGTAAGCTAATCTGTGAGATATTCAAAAGTCTCCTTAGGCAAAGGTTTTGTGAAAATATCTGCAAGTTGTTCTTTAGTATTCACATAAACCTGTTTTATCTCCTTTTCTTCAACTTTTTCCCTTAGAAAATTCAGTTTGATAGAAACATGTTTTGTTTTATAATGTAATATCGGATTCTTAGATATATCAATTGCTGTAGTGTTATCACAATATATAGTAATAGGTTCATTGCATTTTACCTTTATGTCTTTCAACATTGGCTTAAGCCATAGTACCTGTGTATAGTTAGTTGCTACTGCAACATATTCTGATTCTGATGTTGATAAAGATGTACAACTCTATTTCTTACTCAACCAAGAAACTAATCTCTTTCCAAGAAAGAATGCTCCTCCAGTGGTGCTTTTTCCATCTTCCACATCTCCTGCCCAATTTGCATCTGTGTATGCACATAGATCAAAATTTTCATCTCTAGGATACCATAATCCAAGATTTGTTGTGCCTTGTAGGTACCAAAAAATCCTTTTTACTGCTGATTCATGATTTTCCCTAGGATTACTTTGAAATCTAGAAACAGTACATACTACATTCATAATATCAGGCCTGGTTTGTGTCAAATACAATAAACCTCCTATCATAGATTTGTATCTAGTTGGATTAACAGGTGTAGATTCATCCCTTTAAGATAATTTGTCATTTGTAGTCATAGGCATGCTTACTGGTTTAGAGTTCTCCATCCCAAATTTCTTTAGTAATTCTTTCAAGTACTTGGATTGACTCAGAAATATACCTTTATCAGTCTGTGAAATCTGCAATCCTAAAAAGAATTTTATTTCTCCAGTCATAGACATTTCAAATTCTTGTTGCATTTTAATAGAAAATTCCTTACATAATCCATCTTCTCCTCCAAAGATTATATCATCAACAAATACTTCTATAATCAAGATGTCATCATTAGTTATTTTGTAATATAAATTATTGTCTGCATTTTCTTTAGTAAAACCAATCTTTAAAAGATACTTATCCAACCTTGCATACCAAGCTCTTGGGGCTTGTTTCAATCCATACAGAGCTTTTCTTAACTTGCAAACCATATCATTGTCATTTGTCAAAGAAAATCCATCAAGTTGTTCAATATATACTTCCTCTTCAAGATCTCCATTCAAAAATGCACATTTAATATCCATTTGATAAACTTTGTAGTCCTTGTGAGCTGCAAAAGCCAAGAATAATTTGACTTCCTCAATTCTAGCTACCGGTGCAAAGGTTTCATCGCAATCAACTCCTTCTTTCTGAGAATATCCCTTACACACTAGTCTTGCTTTATTTCTGACAACCTTACCATCTTCATTAGGTTTGTTTCTAAATACCCATTTGGTTCCAATTACATTTTTATCTTTAGGTCGGGGAACTAATGTCCAAGTATTATTTTTCTCAATTTGTCCTAATTCTTCTTCCATAGCTTTAATCCAAAATTTATCTTCCAAAATTTATCTTCACATGCCTCATTGATAAATCATGGTTCAATTTGAGAAATAAGACATACCTCTTCATTTGCCAGTCTTCCTCTTGTCATAACTCCTTTAAATTTGTTTCCAATTATCTGATCTTCAGAATGATTCAATCTTACATACCGGGGTGTCTTAGTTTGTTGTTGTTCTTCAATTACTGTGGAATCCTCTGATGGTACTAGGGTAACTGGATCTTCATTCTGTACCAGTGGATTTAGTGTAGGTTCATTTGTCACAATTTCTATTGTCGGTTCAGAGTCTATACACCTTTAAGTTCCTCTGAATTGTTCATCAATCTTTACATTTGTACTCTCAACAATTTTCTGTAATCTCTTATTAAAACATCTATATGCCTTGCTCTTAGATGAATAACCAAGAAATATTCCTTCATCACTTCTAGGATCAAATTTGCCAATATACTCATCTCTTCTAATATAACATTTACTTCCAAAAATTCTAAAATACTTAAGAGTAGGAGTATTACCAAACCATAGTTCATGAGGGGTCTTACCGGTTTCACCTTTGATGTGAACTTTGTTGAATGTATAGATAGCAGTTCTAACTGCTTCTCTCCAATATACGTGTGGTAGATTTTCTTCAGATAACATACTTCTTGCTGCATCCAAGATAGTTTTGTTTTTTCTTTCACCAACTCCATTCTGCTATGGTGTCCGAGGTGTTGATAATTGTCTTCTGATTCCATTCACTTCATAGAATGTATTAAAGTCCTTAGATGTGAATTCTCCTCCTTGATCTGATCTTAAAAATTTGATTTTCTTACCAATTTCATTCTCAACCATTGCTTTGAACAGTTTGAACTTTCCAAGTGCTTCTGATTTTTCTTTGAGAAAGGTAACCCAACACATTCTAGAATAATCATCAGTAATTAGCATGAAATATCTATCACATTGTAAGCTTTTAGTTCTAGCTGGACCACATAAATCAATGTGAATCAAATCAAGAGCATTATTGGATTTGTCTAGAATACTTTTGAAACTAGTTCTAACTTGTTTTCCAAATTGACATTCCTTACAAATTATATTTGAGGTTTCACAATTTTAGGTAGATCTCTAACTGCCTTAGAAGTACTAATTTTTACCATGCAATCAAAGTTTACATGACATAGTCTCTTATGACATAACCAACTTTCATCTATATGTGCAATCAAGCATGCCTTTTCACTGTTATTCAAATGAAAGATATTACCTCTAGTCTGATTACCGGTTGCAATTTCCAAACCAGTTCTATTCATGATTTTGCATTTTCCATTTTTAAATTGTAACTGAAATCCCTTCTCAACTAATTGACCAACACTAAAAAGATTATGCTTTAATCCTTCAACATGGTAGACATTGTAAGTGTTATGCTTACCATCAAGAGATATTGAACCCTTACCTTTGATTGAAAAGGCTTTGTCATCTCCAAATCTTACTAAACCTCCATTGTATTCTTGAAAGTTCAAGAATTTACCTTTGTCTCATGTCATATGATGTGAGCATCCTGAGTCAATGATCCATTCATCCTTTACTTCAACTTTAGCTACTAGGGCTTGTTCTACCAGTTGAGCAGTAGGTGCTGGTTGATCTTCTTTTATAGCAATAGAAATCCATCCATTGTCTATTGGATCCTCATCAGAATCATCAGTCACACCTTCATCAGTAATGTAACAAGATTTGTCTTTGTTCTTCTTAAATCTATATCTCTGATATTTAGGATTAGGCTTGTATGTTCTTCTAGCATGTCTATCAGGGCATCTTGAAGCCATATGACCAATTTTATTGCAGTTGAAACATTTAAAGGGTGCTTTACCTTCATACTTACTTCCAACTGGACCTTTTGGCATTTTCCTTGCAAATAGTGCTTCAAGTTCTTCAAGCTCTTCATTCTCCCTCCTAGTTTCTTTAAGTTCTCTTGCATAAAAGGCTTTCCAGTCTGATTTGTCAAATGATGGAGTAGATGATGTTGATGCTTTAAAGGCCAAATTTGTCTTTATAGTAGCAACAAGACCAAATTCCTCAATTTCAAAGGCTGAAAGTTTTCCAATCAATGTATCCCTAGTTATTGATGTATTAGGCATTGTTCTCAACTCATTTATAGCAGTAACCTTCATTTTCTATGCCGGTGGCAATCCTCTTAAGATTTTTGAAACAATTTCATCCTCACTCAGGGTTCCTCCACAACATTTAATACCCAAAACAATTTGATTTACTCTTTCCATAAAAGCAGAAATTCTTTCATCTTCTTCCATTTCCAGATGTTCATACCTGACTCGGAAGCTCTCAAGTTTTGCAATCTTGAATGTGGAATCTCCTTCATTTAGTGTTTCCAAATGATCCCAAATAGCTTTAGCAGTAGACCTATCTGATAATCCCATGATTTGTTGATTTGATAATGTGCTCAAAAGTGCTTCTCTTGCTTTGCAATCATTCTCCTCATCTTTAGCTAAGGTAGTTGGAGTAGTCTGACTAGCTACAAATGTCTTTACCAATGTAATTCAGATGTGTCTCCATCCCGATCTTCCATATCTCATAGTTGGTTCCATCAAGTTTAGGACTGTCCTTCCTGAAATATTTAGTAGACATTGGATCTCCTCAAGTTGTTAAACTTCTGCAAAAGAGGACTAAGCTCTGATACCAATTGTTAGGTCCCAGAGACAACTCAAAGGGGAGGGGTGAATCAGTTGTCTAATAAATTCAAACCAAAAACCATTTAACCAACTTAATGCTTAATATCGGTAAACTAGTTAAGTATGCCGGTAGACAGTGTTAACAGTAAATTGCTATACCGGTAAGGATTAATGAATGAAACATAAACATAAAGTCATCCAAAACACATAACACCAATATTTGTACGTGGAAACCCTGTAAGGGGAAAAACCATGGTGGGAAACCTTACCCACAATCAGATGATACTACTGTAGATAGTAAGTGTACATAAATGGGGTTTGCACATGCAGAAAGGCCAACAGCCTAGAGCTCACTGCTCAATCACAAAATGGGAGTCACACTGACTACAGCTGGATGGTTAAATCCAATAAGAATGTATTGTACAAAATAGCATCTTCGTATGCTGGATTCAGTACCGGTGTAATGTTGATATGCTTCTACAAAAACCTAACTTCACCTTCAAATGATGTCTTCGTGTATACCTCTTCTTAATCTCGCATGTACCTTCTCACAATCTTCTTTGCATTACCACATTCGTTCTTACAAATAAGATCTTACATTTATACCATAACCTAAGACCAATTTTAGTAGGTCAACTCTACAAGATATTGCAATAAAAACATTTTACAAACAATTTAATATCCGATCCAATAACCAATTGAACATGTCAGCTTAATGCATTTACAACAATAATAAATCATCTCCATAGCGTGCCATGCTGATCTGGAAAAGATAAACCTGCCGGTGTAACCCTAGATAACCCTGGACCTATTTGCCGGTAAAAGCAAATATGCAAATATGAATATACCAATGATTAATTCTTCAAAACAAAGTGTCCACACGATGTCTTCGACATTAACAAGTGTCTTCCATATCATTCCAAGTGCTGGTGAACATTATATCTTGTCTGTGAACCATATACTAGTAACTGTGCAATAGTTACTTGTTTTCCGGTGAATTTTGTTGGATCTCCAAAGTGCTAGTGTTTCAGTAGGTGTTGACATCAATGACAAAACCATACCAAAATACCAACAACATTGATGACTGAGAATTAATTAATTAGGTGATCATGATTGATTTAATTACCTTTGGTTATGACCTTGGTGATGTAGTTGAGATTAGGAGGCCATGGTTTAGGTGACCATTTTTAGGGTATTACAATTACCATTTAGATATATGAGCTTGGTGTTTAGAACCTATGCAGTCTAGTTGGTCACACGGTATAGGTAGCCCCTAACTAGCGTGACCATCTGACTAGAGGTGTATCTGGTTCATCTGAAATAATGATCTCATGCGAACTATAGTACCACCTTGGCCATAAATTTTTAGTACAAGCACGATAATGTGCTGTCAGTATTTACCACCCATACACGACTTAATAGATTAGAGTGCTAATGACTCTATAATTCATAAGTATTAGGGTTCTTTAATTGACCAAGGTGTGAGATTTTACTAAGATCAAGGGAATAATGAAAGTACACAAAAGAGAGAATATAGTTTGACAAGAACAAACTGTATTCTCATCAATATGCAAAAGTGATCAACTGGATTAAAAAATACAAGAGAGATAGAGTCTGCTTATATAGGCAAGGCCAAATAGATATGTGAGCACACAATCATGACATGTGGCTCAATGAGAAACAAGGGTAGGTAAGAATATGTAGGGGTAGGTAGGAGAAATAATATAATATTCCACAAGAGGTGGATCAACCAAATGTGGAATGTAACAACAAGATAAGAGCACAAAAGGTGGATTTTCTCCTATAAGCACCATCCATATGTGCACACCTCCCTAAGTATCTCATATCCAAACTACGATGAGATGCGTTATCGTAAGTCAACTTAAGTAAAGTTTAATTATATCCTATAGTAATAAATAATTAGACCAACATAAAGAAAAACCCATTGGTTCAATATTCACAATAAAACTAACAAAATGGTTATTAATGACCTTCAAGGAAATTGGATATATCAACCAACTTACTGCTAGCGACAAAGTATAACTTAAACCTCAATCAAATATAAAACTATACAAATAGATATGGATTATCATTTCACACTAACAGGAAATTGAAGATTCAGAAAAACATATGATATATTAACATCACCCCTTTGATTTACTTTCTTAACACAATGAACATAGAGCTAACATTTGAATAAAAAAATCATTTCACATACTTAATGATTCCTTATTTTAGGTGGTTTTACTTCTTTAAATTTAAGCATATCAAATCAAAATCTTAGTTGCATTCTTAGCTATCAAGCAGTAGTATCCCATGAGTATCTAAACATTAAATTAAATGCCAAGAATCTATTAGTCCTCTCTACAGTACCATGGTAAGGTTATGTAGGAGAACTTATAGATCTCTATAAATGCTTCTGATTCTATAATGCATGCTCACCATATTCAAATATGTAATCAAGGATTGGGAAAATTTGCATTCAAGCTTCAGAAAATTGCATCGACAACAAAAGATTTGCATTGACATATTTAAACACAAAACTAAAGTAAGATAAGCAATGGCTCATGCTTGACAAGTGATGCCTCTGTTTGCTACTTCTTTCTCAAAGCACTTTTAGGAATCAACCTTTGATGTGATATTGAGGAGAAATCTAATAATGTGATCCTAGAGAATAACCAGTAATGTGATACCGTTAGAGAATAATTATTCTTCCCTTCCTTCCTTCCAAAACCATAATGAATGTTGTATGTATTAACCATTATAGAGTGTAGAAGTGTAAAATTTTATAGCTAATCTTACAAAATAGAGATTGCATCTAGCTAGAAAATAAAAGAAAAACTTGCATTTTGAAATCTAGAGAAAAGGAACAGAACGAATGCAATTAAATCATTTATATTAATTAAATAAATTTATATGAGCTACAAATGGTTTATAGATCATAGAAGAAAAAATTATACACAAGATGCATGAAATTTCTACAAATCAACAACTATTTGCATGAATCGTCAAAACAAATCTGGTAGAAAAGGAGGAGTTAGAAACAAGAACTCCTTAGGTAGCCTTACATGCACAACTCATATGCACCATCTCTTGTCTATAAATTATTGTACAAGACTAAACATTAAGTGCGCTAACACCTCCCTTAAGTCTAACTAAAGATAGATATGGGTCTTGCAAAAAGGATCGACCAGGAACCCAATTACAAAGAAAAACTTGGAGGAAACCCAATTGAGAAAAAATCCTAATTGCTCAAACTAAAAAAGAAAGCTGCGAACTACAAATGAATCCACATTGCAACAAGATTGTATCAGAGTCATAGAAACAACTGCATGAGTACCTCCAGGATACTTTGAAAATGCAGTTGTGCATATTGTGCATTGCTCAAATGGATAAATAGACAGGTACACAGTCTTTGAATACATAAACTGATCATCTGAAAACAAGAAGATATGAATGTGTAGAAAAGAGATCGAATAACTGCAAGGATGACCTCAGGTTAGGATGATACCATTGTATATCCATTGCTTAATAATGTCCCACTAGAATGAAACTCTTGAAGCACTTGAAGATGTGACTCTAGAATCTCATGTAGTCAGGAAACCTGCTAGAAAGAATCTCTAGGAGCAAACAAAGTTGCAACATTGGAATCTCATGTAGACAAGAATTTAGAGCAAAAGAACACTTTTGGCTACCTATTGGAGGAATCTTATGTAGACCTTTGTTTCTAGAATACCATGGAAAATTTTGCTAACCTTCAAAGAAAGTACAAATCTGCACAAGGATCTAGCTAGAAAAGAAAGAAAAGAAAAACTTGTAGATAATGAAACACTGAAGAAAATTAGAGCTACAAAGAATGAAAATTAAATCTTCCTTGTATCAACCATTGTGTGTCATTTACATTATGCAAATACAAATTTATACAATAATAACCACATAAATGGCGATGAAGATTTCACAGATTATGAAGACTAACTTGATGTTTGCAATAGTTAGCTTATTAAAAAGTGCACATATAGCATGAAATATTAATGCAATCACAAGTTTTTCATAAGTCACATTCTTAGTGTAAGGAGGAGCATGCAATGATAGTTATCCATAAATCACGGAGAGAAGAACTATAGGTAAAGTTGTGCTAACAACCTCCCTTAAGTCTAACTAAGGAGATGAGCCTAATGAAAAGGAAAGAGGAAAGAGGGAAAACCTAGTGGAAACAAAACCCCCCTCAAATTTTTTATTAATTATGCATTATACTTACTATGTTGCCCTTCATTAAAAAAAGGTCTGGCAAAAAGTGAAAATGAAAAGATAGGTGGCATGGAAGACCATGTATCCCTCTACAATATGCAAACAATGTTAGATGATGAAATTCTTGAAACTGGATGCAAAAGATTGTCCACAATCATCAAACAACATTTCTCCTCTTTGGAATAAACAAAATCAAAGATGTATGAATGAAGTCTCCCGAATCTTGAAAGGAATATGTAGGAAGAAATCTCAAGATGTATGATGTGTTTGAAAACCAATGCACATCATAGTCCAAAGACAATAATGATCTCTCCACATGGTCCTTAAATGTCTCTAAGCCAATGCTAAAGTGTGACAAATACTGATAAGATAAATCAAGTACTATAAAAGATTCAAGTACAATGACCATGGATGTATGGTGATAGTTGGACGAATGAGAATTAGGTACTGTCACAATAGAAGCAAATATAGGCAAAGAGAGAACAAGAGGGTATGAAGATGTGCCCATAGCATCAGTAGAAGATGAATCAACCCCATAAGAGCTATTAGAAAAGAGGATATAAAGATCCTCAATGGTGTCTTCCAAATCGGCAATGTGGGATTCTACAAACAAGAAGGAAATGTCTAGTAGAATCACATCTTTCTCATCACGAGGACAAGAATTAACTCGCTGAAGTTAATCGATGGGGCATTCATAGAAGACAAGATCTCTATCAAACTCGTAGGAGACGATACTGTCTCTGTAGGTGGAGAAGGATCAACTTGAGATTTTGAAGCATTTCCAAAAAAGAGTTAAAAGACATTATGTGAGAAATGAGGACAACGTTCATGCCCATGTTGATTGCTCCCATAATACCTACATCTGCAACCCTTATACATATACATGATTCACTCCTTAATATATCTCCAAAAGAGTACCAAAACAACAAACTTCAATATAATGGTTATTCCTATATAAAACAACTCATTCCTCAGTGCCTGCAAATAAAATTGTTTAGCTTCTTCATCCTAGCAACTTGCTCCGATACCATGTAAAATTTTGTAGCTAATCTTACAAAATAAAGATTGGATCTAGCTAGAAAATAAAAGAAAAACTTGCATATTAAAATCTGAAGAAAAAGAGTAGAACAAAAGCAATTAAATCATTTACATTACTAAATTTGTATGAATTACAAATGATTTATAGATCATAGAAGCAAAAATTATGCACAAGATGCATGGAATTTCTGCAGATCAACAACTATTTACATGAACCGTCAAAACATATCTGATAGAAAAGGAAGAGTTAGAAACAAAAATGAACTCCTTAGTTAGCCTTACATGCACAACGCATATGCACCGTCTCTTGTCCGTAAATTACAGTGCAAGACTAAATGTTAAGACTAAATGTTAAGAGCGCTAACAAGAAGCTCTATCTCCATCTTTACTAAAATGATCCTAAATAAGTGTTACTCCCATCCAAAATCATAAACCACAACTAGCTCTAAAGGTAAGGATATAAGTAATGAACGCATTCATGGTGATCACCGCTCCAAGGAGTTCATAGCAAGAAAAACTAAAAGCATGACAGCTCGGGCATAAAGGAGTTGGTGCTAACGTTTCAAAAAGGTGACACAAATATGTCTTCAATCAAATATTACCCGACTTACTAATCGGTATAAAGTTAAAAATAGGATGAAACGTATCAAAACATTAATCAATATAATTACGTTCACCAAAATCATTAATACATGCAAAGCATATTCGTATTTATTTATGCACATCCTATCTATGTACATATATAGATACATACATATAGATGAAATTTTTGTATTTATTAAATAATAAAGCACTTTAATATATATATATATATATATATACACTCATCTACCACGTCCAGGCCTACCTCAATTCTAGTTCATGGTCCCACCTCAATAAAACTATAGATACCGACTATAGTTCCCAACTATAGTTCCCTCTCACTGCCATATATATATATATATATGAAATTATTTAATAAAAGAAAAATAATGAGTAAATAATAAAGGCACAATACCCACTCAAGAAATAACCTAGATACAATGTATACTAACCAACAACTAACAAACAAAGATGAGATGAACATTCCTAAACCAAGGTGGCGACCAATTAAGAACACAATTTATCTCCTGACTCATGGTTCGATCAGAATCAATCTTTTCCAAATTCTACTATCCTCTCTTTGATGATAATCTCCCTCCCTCCCAAGAGTGTCACATATCCTACATCCACTTGGTTACAAAAAAATTAGTTAGTCAAATCTTAACCATTATAATTGAATACATAAAATATCAATATCAATATCAAAATGACTTCCTCATTCAATTTCTATTCATTTAGGGTTTTCATCCACCTGTGAAAAACAAATATAATGTAATTGATTAACTAATCACAAAATCATGGCAAGCATAATTCCAGAGTCAGAAAAGAGGGATGCAACACAGTCATTGCAAAAAAAATTGCTTTGATACCCACTTGGGCAAGCGAAAGCATAAACCGAGAGGATCAAATATTGCAGCACAAATTAGTTGCAAAGAAATAATAAAGAGAATAAAATAGAATAACAAAACAAAACATAAGAGGCCGATTTATGTGGTAAAACCTTGACAAAACATCAAGCAAATGTCCATGGAGCAAGGGCATCAATATTCTTATTGTTCACAGAAAACAATTACAATCCTCACAATTGTTGATATCATAATTGCACTTGCAATTTTACAATTTATTAACTGCTCTTGAAATCCTCAATCCTCAATTTTAGCTTTGCTTTCAAGGCAACAAAGATATATAGATAACAATCACCACTAAACATAGAAAAAACACTAATAACCAATAATACTAACAATTTCTCTTGCAATCCACAATTCTAAAACTGCTCTTACAATCTACAATTCACAACTTTAACAATTTCTCTTGCAATCTACAATTAGAAAACTGCTCTTCCAATCTTTGATCCTCAACTCTACAGATAACAAAGATATTTAGATAACAATCACCACTAAATAGAAAAAAAAATTGTTTTATTCCTTTAAAGAAATTAAGAGTTTCCTCTTAAAAATAAAAACTGTTTTAGAAAAAAGAAAGATATGACTTATTTATTCTTTTATTGTTGTTATAATGGGCATCCACCACAAGATAAAAGAAAGGAATTTTTTCAAATGCTGTAGTTGCAACTATCCTGGTAGACATGTATGCAAAACGTGAAAGAATACACACGACAGCTGAACTGTTAGACAGTCGACAAGCACTAATTATGATAAGGGTGCATGGTTTCAAGGAGCGGTTATTTCCATGTGTATCAATTCAAAGATCAATGATGAGGAGTGATCCCCACAATACGCTAAGTGCGCAATGTTAATTAAAAGAAAAATTTTATCAAATAATTATGTACTTTGACAAATCCTCATATCATGCAGTGTCTATTGATTTGAAAGAGATTAAATGATGATAAAGAGATTGGATCATTAACAAGACAATTTGAACTTCACAAAAATTAAAAGGCTTTTCAAGAAATGACCCACTTACGAGAACAAGCGTCACCGAGCCTCCACGGGTAGCAAGATCAAATGAAGATTGTGACTTGATTGAATGGATAGTAGACTTTTGAGTTCATAGTTCTCTTTCATGATATCCTCATTGGTGAGGTTAAACCTGGAAAATGTGAATTGACGTGTGGGCATGTGGAAGGTGCTGAATTCAAAGTTCATGTCGAGGACTTGGAGATAATGCTGAGCTCACCAAATCTATCTTATATGTATCATATGGAAAGCTCTGTCAATGTGCCTCAGAATCTAAGGAATTCTTGCAAAATGGGCTCTGCTAGTGCCGCCATTATCAATGAGGAAGAATGGCTTGTGGCTATGGAGCTAGGCTTCTTCACCTGCCTCCCTATGGCCATCAACGCTCCAATAGAGCTTGATGCACTATAGATCATAGCCAATGCAGGTGATGGCATTCAAGTTTCCCGTGCTCAGATTGTCTCCCAAATTCCAAATGTAACAAATCCAGAAGCGGCAATTACTCTAGATAGGATTCTGAGAGTTCTAGCAAGTTATTCCCTCCTCAGCTGTTCTGTAACCACAGACAAGAATAGAAAGCCTGAGAGGATCTATGGTCTGACTCCTCTCTACAAATACCTTGTGCGGAACAAGGATGGCCTGTCCTTGGCACCACTGGCCTTGATGAACCAGGACAAGGTGTTCATAGACACTTGGCATTATCTTAAGGATGTTGTTGTTGAAGGGAGACATCAATTCACCAAGGCACATGGGGTGAATGCATTTGAGTACCCCCCCAAAGACCAGAGATTCAATAGGGTTTTTAATAGGGCTATGGCTGAGCACTCTACACTTGTGAAGGGGAGGATTCTGGAGACATATGAGGGTTTTAAGGATTTGGAGGAATTGGGTCTACTCTGAAGGCACAGACTGGTTGTAGTTCTTCAATTCACTGGATGCCAGAAATATGTGATTTAAGCACTCTAGCTGTCTTTTTCATTCCTGAAAGCAATCTTTAAAGTCCTTGCTATGATTGGATGTGTGGTCAATCTTAAGGCAAGATAAGATCATTTTATAGTCTTATAAAATGTCTCCATTTTCTATTAACCCAATTCCTCTGAAGTACACATTTTAAAGTAGTTAAATCAACTCTGCATCAATTGTGAGGTACAATTGTATCTATCAATATAACATAAAGGGGTAAAAATATTATTAAACCAAGGAGACATTACAAAGCAAGGCCATTAAATGGCCCTATCAAGATCAACCAAGTTATCCAATTGATGAGACAAATCTGGGGGCAGATGGCCCCGATCCACCAAATTCCAATCATGCATATGATCGGAAGCCCATTTAGCCAAGCAATCAGCCACACCATTCCATTCACTGGGAATATGGTTGAAAGTAACATGCTCCAGAGATGCACAGAGAGTGAGAATTTGTTCAACAATCAAGGCCAGCTGCCAGCTCACATTATCCATATACTGCCTTTTCAGTAAGTTCACCACAACCTGGGAGTCAGACTCACATATGATCCTTCGCCAACCCAACTGATTGGCCCGCTCCATAGCCACTAAAATAGCCTGAGCCTCCATAAGATTATTCGTATGAAGACCCTTATACTCAGAGAAAATAAACTGAACATCCCCTGAGCTATCACGGCCCACACCTCCAATGCCAGCATGACCAGGATTACCACGAGAAGAGCCATCCGAGTTGATTTTTAGGACTCCCAAGGGAGGAGGGGACCATCTTCCCTCCCTATTCACCTTTGGGGTAGGATGCCTACACCTGTTACGCATGAGTTGTCGTTGCGGAGGAGGAAGATGAAGGCGATTACAACAATCAACATCCCAAGGGTCCACCCGCATAGTCATATCACACTTAGCCACAATAGTTTCCCCTAAGGAGTGTAAAATTTTCCTCCAAAGGTGAGGAGCCATCAGCTGCAAATCTTGAAAGATCCGCCTATTCCTCTCCAACCAAAGATTCCAGATAATAAAGGAAGGCCCAATGGCCCAAGCAGCCTGGAGAAACGAAGTAGAAACAGGGGCCCTTCCCCATCATTCCCAAAATTCCACCAAAGAGGAAACATGCCAGCAGGTCATATTCCACACTCCCCACCAGAAGTGCCAAATCTCCCTAGCATAGGAGCATTGGAAGAAGATATGGGATACACTCTCTTCACAACCTTGACACAAAACACACATAGAAGGGCCTTGAAAACCACGCTTACATAAATTATCCCAAGTGAGACACCGATTTTGGGCCACCAACCACATAAAGAAGTTGCACTTGGGCCATGACAACTTGTGCCAAACATGCTTCCACCAAGGGACCTCAATGTCCCCAAACAACTGCCTACCAATCTGTTTATAACCAGCAACCACAGAGTACTTTCCAGACAAGTCTGAACCATCCCAAGCCAAAACATCAGTTCCTCTCAAAGAATTACAAGCACGGGAAGCCAAAAGTTGGGAAAGCTCACGCCTATCCCCCTCAGACCCTCCTGGAGGCCACTCAGAAGGGTGCTTCCAATGAAACCGAAGAACCAAACCATCATGTTGTGCCACCTTATAATGCTCCACAGTATCCCATCCAGCTGCGCTAAAAACCTCAGACAGAGGCTGGAGATGAGGAAAAGAAGAAAGAATAGAAGGGTGACCATCCCAGGAATTTAACCAAAAAAGAGCCTGTGAACCCGAATGACAGATCCAAAAAAGAGCATCCTTAATCAACTGCGCCCCCACTTTCAAAGTATGCCAGATCATAGAACCACCCCCCTCCAGAGGATAGCGAGGGACCTCAAAAGAAGCAACACCGTGAAGATATTTAAGGTTGAGAATACGAGCCCATAACTGGTGCTGATGGGTGCACCAGCGCTAGTAAAGCTTAGCAGCAAGAGCTTTTCCATTCAAAATAGCAGAGCGTAAACCAAGACCCCCTTCCTGCTTAGGTCTACACACTGATTCCCACTTAACAAGGCTCCATTTTGAAGACAATAAATTACCGCTCCAAAGAAATTGACGAGAAAGAGCATCAAATTCCTTAAGGAAATACATAGGAGCCACTTGAACAAAGCACCTGTAGATGGGAAGGGCCTGGATGACAGAATTAAGAAGAGTCAATCTAGCTGCAGAAGACAACCAACGATGGGTCCAATGAGAAACCTTTCTCCTAAGCTTATCAAGCAACTGCTGCCAAGAAGATCTGGGCAGATGGCCAACAGTAAGAGGAATACCCAAATAAACAAAGGGAAGAGTTCCAATTTGAAACCGCAGAATGGCAACAATCCTATGCTGGATAGCTTGAGGAGTATTAAAGAAGAAAATAGAAGACTTTTGCTCATTGACTCTCTGGCCCGAAGCCGCAAGGTAGATGTCCAAAGTTTTCCTGAAGGAATCAACCTCCCTAATACGAGCCAGACCCATAAGAGAGGTATCATCCACGAATTGGAGATGAGAAAGTGTAGGCAAGCCCATCCCCCACTGCCAACCATGAATCAAGCCATGAGAAACCTGAGATTTAAGAAGACGGCCAAGCCCCTCAGCCAGAATAATAAACAAATAAGGAGAGAGCGGATCCCCCTGACGAAGACCCCTAGTAGCCCCAAAAAGCTCAGAAGGCTCCCCATTCATAATAACCGAAAAGGAGGAAGAAGTCACACAACTCAACACCCAACTCACCCAATCAGAGGAAAAACCAAAGGCCAACAGAATCTTCTGAAGAAAACTCCATTTAACTCTGTCATAGGCTTTGGCCATATCCAACTTGATAAACATAGACCTCTCCTGAGAAGTAGCCATGGAATGAATGGCTTCAGACGCAACCACCACCCCATCCAGAATTTGCCGCCCAGCCACAAAGCCGCCTTGCTCCTCAGAAATAATCATTGGCAAACAAGATTTGAGTCTCTCAGCCATCAACTTCGTAATAATCTTATACGCCACATTACAGAGTGCAATAGGTCTAAAGAGATCAAGTTTGTCAGCACCTTCCTTCTTAGGAATGAGAACCAGAAAAGTAGCATTCAAGGCGCGAAGCATCTGCTTACTATGAAGAGACTCACAAACCACCTCTAACAAATCCTGCTTCACAATATCCCAAAACTCCTGGAAAAACTCAACTGGGAACCCGTCAGGGCCAGGGGCTTTCCCTTTGTTCATCCCAAACACCACCTCCTCCACTTCAGACAGAGTCACCGGGCGAATAAGAGAAGCATTCACCTCATTAGAAATTAAAGAAGGAATACAAGCAAGGACTCTATTTTCATCAGCCTCAGCAGGTACAGAATCCTCAGTGAAAAGATTAGAGTAGTACTGACGAGCCTCTCTAGACAGAGCATGTTGAGCAGAGATTGAAATACCCTCAGAGTTAACAAGAGAAGAGATAAAGCACTTATTTCGACGAGCTTGCACAGAATAATGGAAAAAGGCCGTATTCCGATCACCCTCTTGAAGCCAATCAATCCTAGCCTTTTGTTTCCAGAAAATCTCTTCACGGAGCTCCCACTCTTCCACCAAATTCAGAGCCTGGGATTCAGCATGCCCAAGAGCCTCCGAGAAGCCCAAATCTCGAATCTGACGGGTAATCACAGCAAGGCGGTCCAGCGCTTCTCTTTTCCTAGCCCGAAAATTACCAAAACTCAACCTATTCCATCGCTTAAGATGAAACTTAACATATTGCAACTTCTTAACCAGAGAATACATAGATGTACCATAGGCAGGGGCGCCATCCCGCCACCATTGAGCCACAAGATCACCTAAAGATGGATCACGCAACCACATGAGCTGGAATTTGAAAGGGGGGTTCTTAGGATTTGGAAAAGCTGAAGTCGAAAACTTAATTGGCCAATGATCAGAGCCATGCCAGTCAAAAATCTCAGAGCAAATGACCAAGCTACCTCTAACCCAAGAGCAAGAGACAAGGAAACGATCAAGCCGCTGGGCAATCGCTTCAGGCCCACTCCGTCTATTATTCCAAGTGAAAATTCCATTAGAGGGTTTTACATCCATCAATGCTAGAGAGTCCACATTAGTCCGAAACATATCTGAAGCAGGGCCAAGCCTAGGCAGCCCTCCCCTTTTCTCCTCCAAGCTCAACACAGCATTGAAGTCACCAGCTAAAATCCAAGGTAGAAAGGGAGCACAGGACCTAACATACCTGATATGAGCCCAAAGCTGGGATTTACCACGAATATCAATTGGAGCATAAACATTACTAACCAAAATAGTCTCACCAGATTCCAAAATCGAGGCCACCATAGAAATAGCAGACTGGCTGGAAATCCACCAATGAGGGACAACCTTACGAGGATCCCAGAAAAGAGCCAGACCCCCAGAGGTTCCCCTAGATCCAATACACTGACACTGGCCAGAAAACCAAATACGAGGAGCATGCTGAAACATGAGATCCACCATAAGCTTAGTTTCCTGGATACAAAAGGTATCAGGAGAATGAACAACAATCAAATCTTGAATAGCCTTTTGACGGGGGGTGCTATTCAACCCCCTTGCATTCCATGAGAGAATAATCATGAGGAAGGTTGAGAGAAGTGGGCCTCAAGGGTCTTAATAGCCCCAGATTCCACCAAAAGATCCCCAGCAGATTTAAGCTTGTCTGCATCCTTCTTACGACCAACTTTCGAAGAAAATTCAAAATGTCCCTTCTTGAGAGGGCATTGCAACACCCCCAAGGAAGGAGACGATCCTCGCCCTTTGCCTGAAGAAAACACTGCCTTAGCCAAATCTGCTAAAACAATATCATCCTGCACATCTACAGAGGCCCCAGGAGGCTCCGAACTCCCCTGCACCAATGCCGAAGACAAATTCTGCACAACAATCGCTTTCTCCAGCCCTGTATCCATCCCAACATCCATACCAGAGGCCCCAGCAGAAAGCTCAACAGGAATCCCTTCCTCCACAGCCTGATTATCCAGGACCTCAAACCGATTGAAACCCTGATCATTCTGACTATCCTTAAAGGCCCGCTTGTGCCCCCTCCCTTTATTTCTCTGCTTAACAGGGATAAAGCCATCCTTATCAAGCCCACCCTCAACCCCAGATTCCTTCCCTTTATCCCCTTTCTCCACCGAGGGCCCAGAAGAAGGAGAAGAAGACACCCCAGCAGCTTTGGGTGCCCGAGGACACTGGCGCTGAAGGTGTCCATACTCGTGACAGAAGCGGCAACGAAAAGGGAGGGACTCATAATCAAGCGGTTGAATCCACGAAGCCGAGCCAATAAAAATTTCCAAAGAGTCTGGCAAAGGATTATTTAAGTCAATTTCAACGCAGATGCGAGCATAAGAAAATACCTTTTTCTCCAAAGTATTTTGAGCAATGGCAGCCGGTTTCCCCAACAGAGCAGCAATCCGAAGCAGAATATCCTCTCTCCAAAACTCCAACGGCAGCCATGGAAGACGCACCCAAACAGGAACCCGAGTAGGAAGATCTTCTGTCGCATTAAAACCACTATGCCAGGGCTTAATGAACAAGCCAACATGATTGTAAAAATATGGCCCTCCTTCAAAAACACGATTACGGTCCGAGATACTAGAAAAATCGACCATGAAATAGCCATTTGCAGCTACCAATAAATCAAAATCCCCCTCAACATGCCAGGTTCGACGGATCCAAGATTCTAATGCCAAGAGAGGAATCCGAATACCCAAGAACTTGCAGATCAAAACATGTTGGCTCCAATAAGCGATATCTTCCTGGACAGATTCTGGAGAGATAACCAAAACAGGCCGATCTTGACTCCGCGGCAGACATCCGTTCACTTTCTTGAGCTTAGAGCTCTCCCCCACAAAAGATGACTCCAATTTTTGTGCATGCATAGCCTCTGAAAATTTTTGAGATGACTTCGAGCCTGTAAAAACCAGACTATTGGAAACCACAGCCATGGTCCCACCCAACTCACTCGGGCTCCAGCCAACCCTTACTCCACCGCTTCCACCAGCCACTTCCCCTCCACCGAACAACCTCCCACCAGTCCGTCACCCACCCAAACCCCCGCACCACTCCACACCCAACAGCGAACACAAAGGCGAACAGGAAAAAAAGAAAAGGAAAGAACAGAAAGCCCAAACGCCGCCAAAGGGAGCAGGGAAAGGCACACGCAGGAGCCACCACGCAGCCTTAGAGGCTGCGCATGGCCTTACCTGCGCACAGGAACGCCATCCGCCCGCTACCGAAAACTCCAAAGACCGAGGTACAATTGTATCAGATAGGGAAATTTGAAGGAATTTTTTTTTGCATCCATGTCCATGACATGAGTCGCAATTTTTGTGGGTTTTGAATTCTTAACAGTAAAAAATGGTAGGCATTAATTGTCCTTAATAAACAGTCAACATAGCAAACATAATGAAAAAATTATCTTGTATAGTAAGATTTTGTATTCCGTTAGCATGACCAGTACAATAACCATCCGGACAATTGATAACGCAGCCAGTTTTAGTGTCTTCGTGACATCTGAACATGTAAATTAGATCTGCCCATATTGAATTTGGTATTGTTCTGTTGGTTGGCAGTGCATTTTGCACGACTGGAGTGATGATCATTGTATAAAGCTTCTGAAGAATTGCCACAAGGCCTCGCCAGAGAATGGAAAAGTGATTGCAGTGGATTCCATTTTGCTAGTGGCTGCAGAGACCTCTTCCTATGCCAAGCAAGCATTTCATGTAGATCTTTTCATGTTGGCATTCAACCCAGGTGGAAAAGAGCGTACAGAGGAGGAGTTCAAAGACCTTGCAAAAGCAACAGGATTTGCAGGAGGTGTGAAGCCAATTTGCTGTGTTAATGTTCTTCCAGAAATGATCTCATTATTTCCAAAACGCCCCCATCAAAAGTGACTGTGTTATCCACTATGTATGTGGGCTATTAGGCATGAGTTGTGTGGTTGTTTGCTAAAGATTTATCTTCTTGTTTCCAAATGGTAATTAATATCGAAAATATTATTTATCGAAGTCGTTGAGCTTAATAGACATATTGTATATTGCAATTAATTATAAGATAATATTTTCATGGAAGGGGTTGAGTCTGATTAGTGTGTATGATAACAGGCAATATCATTATTTTCTTATAAATAGAATGTGCTAAAGTGTATTCGGTCGGTCTTTTTAAGAATAGGGATCTTATTATTTATGTAATTTGGATGAATCTATAAAATTTATATAAGAATTTTTTAATTTTTTTTGGGTAGAAATTTATTTTTAATTTAGAAGTAGCTTATGCAATTATAAAGATGTAAAATACATATCTAATACTTTTTTCTCAATATCCATAATTTTAATTGTTTTTAATGAACATAGAGTGTGAATCATCTTCAATTTGTCTCCTCCCATTTGAACATGAACCTTGTCACATTTGAGTTGCTTTTTTTCATTCAGCGTCAATGTTTCTAACATCAAATACTTACCTCTCTCTCTCTCTCTCTCTCTCTCTCTCTCTCTCTCTCTCTCTCTCTCTCTCTCTCGTGCACAACCACATAAATCTAAGACCACATGTGAGCATATGAGATATCCTCCAAGAGAACACATCACAATTCACCATTATTTTGAAACAAACTACACCTACACCTATAGGTATTTTTAGACACTTACAACATATTTCCAAATATTATTGTTGAATCAACCCAAGGAATTGATTATTATAGATCCCCCAAATGTGCCTTAGGCACCAAAGTTGTCCTTTTATACATGTTGGTATAGGAGTAAATAAAAAAGCTTTTGTTAGTTTTTTGAGATAACATAAATGATGATGCTAGACTTATATAGGATGTTGATGCACTTTTGAAAAATACCACAAAACTTGTAGAGACATTGTTTGTATTGTAGAAGACTCCAATGTACTAGAAGGGTGATAGTACCCTTGAGTAGACATGACCCTACCCATATAGATAGGACCATGCAAAATCTACAACATAATTGCTCTTGCTAACATCCTTGACAAAAAAATATTACAATGCAAAAATTTAAATGTGACCCCAATCTTAATACCTTCATCCATCCTATTGGATCCCAAAATTGTTGCTCCAATTCTTAGAACTTAAATCAATTTGTAAGGCTAGGGTTGTATTCATGCAAGTGAAATCATCTCATCAACAGATCATGGAGGGTTAGAGGCCAACTCTATGAGAATGGGTTATATCTCCTACATTTTGAATTGAACTTAGATTCATGAGGGTATTCCTAGAGTAATACCTTAATAGATATTAAATTTAAACAAAATGGACCATTACAAGTTATAACAAAAATCAAACCCAACTTGTTGACTTAGCCTTGAAGAAAGTCATTGAACAAAAAATAGTTTGCTACCTCAATAACCCCTATATAGATCATAGCACTATGCAGGTGTAACCCACATAAAATGAATTCATTCGAGGCTTACTGAAGATGGTTTTTCTAGCTATATATCACTAGGTTACAAATTCATAGAAAGTACTAACCCTAAACTACTCATTGGTTACTTCAACTAATTTCCCGAGGATTTCCTACAAAATAGCCAATTTCAATTTTCAAACCCTTGGATTAGTGGACAATGAATGAGATTTCAATTAGAGGATTGAGTAATCTCCTACTATTTAGGCTCTGCTAAACCTAAGTGGGTATACCTTTAATATTCAAAGTTTCCATATAGGTAATTTGCAAATATTGTATATATAGCAGATATATTCCAATGAAAATATACTAAGGAAATGATTAATTATCTTAGAATGTGGCTGCATTCTTGGTTTATCATCATCAACTTAACAATTGGGAATAAAACCTAAACTAAAGCTAATCCTACAAACGAAATTTAAAAGAGATATTCATAGTTGAGACATTTCTGAAACAAATTTGGAACTAAGATAGATTAGTGCTTGATTCATAGGGCCATGCAGTGAAATAGCATATATTTTTTATATCCAAAATTGATTTAAATCCAACCATCTAATCCCAACACTTATGCATTATACAAATGTTAATTAGATATGCACCTATAAATCTACTCAATGATCACAACACATATACTCATAGTCAGTACAATATCCTTAGAGACGAATTCTCTTCTTGAAAGAAACTTATGAAATGCATTACACAATCACACAAAGAGAACAAAGACAAACCAATATATCCTTAATGTACTAGTTCATGTGAATGAGATAATACAAGTCAAGATAATCCTAAAGAATATTCTCATTAATTTTTCAGAATGGTTGATACAATATCATAGATATAAAATTTTTCTGCAAATTGCATTCCACTACTCAAAGAAAATTAGACTACATACAAGCTACCCATCCAAATGTCTATAATTGAATCCTTTCTCAATGATCTTGATTTCTCATTTATAATACAAGGGAGTGACAAGCTTCAGATCAATTGGCACACTTGGTAAAATTTTATTTGATTCCCTTTGCAACTAAAAATATGCTAAAAGAATCTTTACATTTCTCATAAAGCACAAATATTTACTCAGTGCTAAAGGGAATTTGAAAACAAAACTGCAAAGCCTGATGATGGTGATTTCATCTAACCAACTTGATGACACTAGACATTCCAACAGAAATATTAGAAAACAAATATAATAAAACATATCACATAATATATGGAGAAGATTGATATATTTGAATGCACATAGAGGATACCCCATTTTCCTCACTCTTCAATAAACACCTGTTGACATTGGGTCTAGCAAGGCTCTATTTAAGTGGAGTATAGTCTCTAAGTGTTGTCTCCTTCATTTTGTGCAAGTTAGAAATAAATTCAGTTTGACAAATGTTCAATATACTTTTGATTAGCATATACACCATTGAGGTCATTGACATGCTTCATTCCAAATTCTAGTGAAAACATTTTATTCAATTTAACACTTGTATTCTCAAAAAGTTGTCATTAATAAAGACAATACTTGTGGCCTGTTGTAACATATAGATAATCTCCATTTTCCACTGTTCTAGAATTTTCAAACTACTATCAGTATCCTTAAGGAATGAGGGGAAATGAGTGTCTTTCATTTGATCATATCTATTTAATTCTTTGATTGAAACATATTATTAAACATTTTGTGTACTTTTATCCATTTATCAACTTGTTTCACTGCATGTTTTGACTTCTCATGAACAAGATCTTGTGTGACTTCCTCTCTTTTTTATTATAACCTTCCTTGTAACCTCTCATGCTCTTTACTAGCCTTGTATATTCCAACAAATACAGTGCAACATCTACCAAAGTGTAGCTATAGATTCTCAAATATGTCATTCATTAACTCTATGACAACATTGGCTTTTAAAGCCTTCCACTATTGAACTATCCATTCCTTTCTTTTCTCAAACTTTATTATTTCTTTCCAATAAGACCTCTTTGAAGTAACCTTCATTAGTCTTTTCTCATGATCCGATGCATCAGTTATTGGCAACGGAGTAGTCCCCAACTAAGATGACAATCTATCTCCAAACATCACATTTTCTTCTCTCAAGTATGTTAAGATTAAAATGAGCAAAGAATTGAAAAGAAAACAATAGAAAAGAAAACACAGAGCACAAGGTTTAACATGGTTCGCCATTAAGTGGCTACGTCCACCAGAAATGCAGGGAATTATCTTATTAACAAAATATCCGATACATCTAGTACATAGACTGCATACATATATTTATACATTCATATTGAGGTATGAATCGAATAGGCAGAAAAAAGTGTGGACATGAAAATAGCTGTCCCAAAGATAGAGCGTGCAACTGGATAGACCATTGGTGACAATGAGGCAACTATTGCAGTGCACTCGCTCGATATCCACAAAGACAAACCAATATATCCTTAATGTACTAGTTCATGTGAATGAGATAATACGAGTCGAGATAATCCTAAAGAATATTCTCATTAATTTTTTAGAATGGTTGATACAATATCATAGATATAAACTTTTCTGCAAATTGCATTCCATTACTTAAAGAAAATTAGACTACATACAATCTACCCGTCCAAATGTCTATAATTGAATCCTTTCAAAATGATCTTGATTTCTCAATTATAATACAAGGGAGTGACAAGCTTAAGGTCAATTAGCACACTAAGCAAAATTTTATTTGATTCCCTTTGCAACTAAAAATATGCTAAAAGAATGTTTACATTTCTCATAAAGCACAAATATTTACTCAGTGCTAAAGGGAATTTGAAAACAAAACTGCAAAGTCTGATGATGCTGATTTCATCTAACCAACTTGATGACACTAAACATTCCAACTGAAATTTTAGAAGACAAATATAATAAAATATAACACATAATATATGGAGAAGATTGACATATTTGAATGCACATAGAGGATACACCATTTTCCTCACTCTTCAATAAACACCCGTGGCCATTGGGTCTAGCAAGCCTCTATTTAAGTGAAGTATAGTCTCTAAGTGTTGTCTCCTTCATTTTCTGTAGGTTAGAAATAAATTCAGTTGTGACAAATGTTCAATATACTTTTGATTAGCATATACACCATTGAGGTCATTGACATGCTTCATTCCAAATTCTAGTGAAAACATTTTATTCAATTTAACACTTGTATTCTGAAAAACTTGTCATTAATAAAGAAAGTACTTGTGGCTCATTGTAACTTATAGATAATCTCCATTTTCCACTCTTCTAGAATTTTCAAACTACTATCAGTATCCTTAAGGAATGAGGGGAAATGAGTGTCTTTCATTTGATCATATCTATTTAATTCTTTGATTGAAACATCTTATTAAACATTTTGTGTACTTTTATACATTTATCAGCTTGTTTCACTGCATGTTTTGACTTCTCATGAACAAGATCTTGTGTGACTTCCTCTCTTTTTTATTATAACCTTCCTTGTAACCTCTCATGCTCTTTACTAGCCTTGTATGTTCCAACAAATACAGTCCAACATCTACCAAAGTGTAGCAATAGCTTCTCAAATATCCCATTCATTAACTCTATGACAACATTGGCTTTTAAAGCCTTCCAGTATTGAACTATCCATTCCTTTCTTTTCTCAAACTTTATTACTTCTTTCCAATAAGACCTCTTTGAAGTAACCTTCATTTGTCTTTTCTCATGATCCGATGCATCAGTTATTGGCAACGTAGTAGTCCTCGAATAAGATGACAATCTATCTCCAAACATCACATTTTCATCACTCAAGTACGTTAAGATTAAAATGAGCAAAGAATTGAAAACAAAAAGATAGAAAAGAAAACACATAGCACAAGGTTTAACGTGGTTCGCCATTAAGTGCCTACGTCCACTAGAAACACAGGGAATTATCTTATTAACAAAATATCCAATACATCTAGTACATAGACTGCATACATATATTTATACATTCGTATTGAGGTATGAATCGAACAGGCAGGAAAAGTGGGGACATGAAAATAGCTATCCCAGAGATAGAGCGTGTAGCTAGCTAGACCATTGGTGACAATGAGGCAAGTGTTGCGGTGCACTTGCTCGATATCCACAAAGACAAACCAATATATCCTTAATGTACTAGTTCATGTGAATGAGATAATACAAGCCGAGATAATACTAAAGAATATTCTCATTAATTTTTCAGAATGGTTGATACAATATCATAGATATAAACTTTTCTACAAATTCCATTCCATTACTCAAAGAAAATTAGACTACATACAAGCTACCCATCCAAATTTCTATAATTGAATCCTTTCTCACTGATCTTGATTTCTCATTCATAATACAAGGGAGCGAGAAGCTTCAGATCAATTGGCATACTTGGCAAAATTTTATTTGAGTCCCTTTACAACAAGAAATATGGTAAAAGAATTTTTACATTTCTCATAAAGCACAAATATTTACTCAGTGCTAAAGGGAATTTGAAAACAAAACTGCAAAGCCTGATGATGCTGATTTCATCTAACCAACTTGATGACACTGAACATTCCAATTGAAATATCAGAAAACAAATATAATAAAATATAACACGTAATAGATGGAGAAGATTGACATATTTGAATGCACATAGAGGATACCCCATTTTCCTCACTCCTCAATAAACACCCATGGCCATTCGGTCTAGCAAGGCTCTATTTAAGTGGAGTATAGTTTCTAGGTGTTGTCTCCTTCATTTTGTGCGGGTTAGAAATAAATTCAGTTGTGACAAATGTTCAATATACTTTTGATTAGCATATACACCATTGAGGTCATTGACATGCTTCATTCCAAATTCTAGTGAAAACATTTTATTCAATTTAACACTTGTATTCTGAAAAACTTGTCATTAATAAAGACAATACCTGTTGCCCGTTGTAACATATAGATAATCTCCATTTTCGACTCTTCTAGAATTTTCAAATTACTTTCAGTATCCTTAAGGAATGAGGGGAAATGAGGTTTTTTCATTTGATAATATCTATTTAATTCTTCGATTGAAACATCCTATTAAACATTTTGTGTACTTTTATCCATTTATCAACTTTTTTCAATGCATGTTTTGACTTCTCATGTACAAGATATTGTGTGACTTCCTCTCTTTTTTGTTATAACCTTCCTTGTAACCTCTCATGCTCTTTACTAGCCTTGTATGTTCCAACAAATACAGTCCAACATCTACCAAAGTGTAGCAATAGCTTCTCAAATATGTCATTCATTAACTCTATGACAACATTGGCTTTTAAAGCCTTCCACTATTGAACTATCCATTCCTTTCTTTTCTCAAACTTTATTACTTCTTTCCAATAAGACCTCCTTGAAGTAACCTTCATTAGTCTTTTCTCATGATCCGATGCATCAGTTATTGGCAACGGAGTAGTCTCGGAATAAGATGACAATCTATCTCCAAACATCACATTTTCTTCACTCAAGTATGTTAAGATTAAAATGAGCAAAGAATTGAAAACAAAACAATAGAAAAGAAAACACACAGCACAAGGTTTAACGTGGTTCGCCATTAAGTGACTATGTCCACAAGAAACATAGGAAATTATCTTATTAGCAAAATATCCCATACATCTAGTACATAGACTGCATACATATATTTATACATTCGTATTGAGGTATGAATCGAACAGGCAGGAAAAGTGTGGACATGAAAATAGCTATCCCAGAGATAGAGCATGTAGCTGGCTAGACCATTGGTGACAATGAGGCAAGTATTGCGGTGCTCTCGCTCAATATCCACAAAGACAAACCAATATATCCTTAATGTACTAGTTCATGTGAATGAGATAATACAAGCCGAGATAATCCTAAAGAATATTCTCATTAATTTTTCAAAATGGTTGATACAATATCATAGATATAAACTTATTTGCAAATTGCATTCCATTACTCAAAGAAAATTAGACTACATACAAGCTACCCGTCCAAATGTCTATAATTGAATCCTTTCTCAATGATCTTGATTTCTCATTTATAATACAAGGGAGCAACAAGCTTCAGATCAATTGGCACACTTGGCAAAATTTTATTTGATTCCCTTTGCAACTAGAAATATGCTAAAAGAATCTTTACATTTTTCATAAAGCACAAATATTTACTCAGTGCTAAAGGGAATTTGAAAACAGAACTGCAAAGCCTGATGATGCTGATTTCATCTAACCAACTTGATGACACTAAACATTCCAACTGAAATATCAGAAAACAAATATAATAAAATATAACACGTAATATATGGAGAAGATTGACATATTTGAATGCACATAGAGGATACCCCATTTTCCTCACTCTTCAATAAACACCCATGGCCATTCGGTCTAGCAAGGCTCTATTTAAGTGGAGTATAGTCTCTAAGTGTTGTCTCCTTCATTTTGTGTAGGTTAGAAATAAATTCAGTTGTGACAAATGTTCAATATACTTTTGATTAGCATATACACCATTGAGGTCATTGACATGCTTCATTCCAAATTCTAGTGAAAACATTTTATTCAATTTAACACTTGTATTCTGAAAAACTTGTCATTAATAAAGACAATACCTGTGGCCTGTTGTAACATATAGATAATCTCCATTTTCGACTCTTCTAGAATTTTCAAACTACTTTCAGTATCCTTAAGGAATGAAGGGAAATGAGGTTTTTTCATTTGATAATATCTATTTAATTCTTCGATTGAAACATCCTATTAAACATTTTGTGTACTTTTATCCATTTATCAACTTGTTTCAATGCATGTTTTGACTTCTCATGTACAAGATATTCTGTGACTTCCTCTCTTTTTTGTTATAACCTTCCTTGTAACCTCTCATGCTCTTTACTAGCCTTGTATGTTCCAACAAATACAGTCCAACATCTACCAAAGTGTAGCAATAGCTTCTCAAATATGTCATTCATTAACTCTATGACAACATTGGCTTTTAAAGCCTTCCAGTATTGAACTATCCATTCCTTTCTTTTCTCAAACTTTATTACTTCTTTCCAATAAGACCTGCTTGAAGTAACCTTCATTAGTCTTTTCTCATGATCCGATGCATCAGTTATTGGCAACGGAGTAGTCTCGGAATAAGATGACAATCTATCTCCAAACATCACATTTTCTTCACTCAAGTATGTTAAGATTAAAATGAGCAAAGAATTGAAAACAAAACAATAGAAAAGAAAACACACAGCACAAGGTTTAACGTGGTTCACCATTAAGCGACTATGTCCACAAGAAACATAGGAAATTATCTTATTAGCAAAATATCCCATACATCTAGTACATAGACTGCATACATATATTTATACATTCGTATTGAGGTATGAATCGAACAGGCAGGAAAAGTGGGGACATGAAAATAGCTATCCCAGAGATAGAGTGTGTACCTAGCTAGACCATTGGTGACAATGAGGCAAGTATTGCGGTGCTCTCGCTCAATATCCACAAAGACAAACCAATATATCCTTAATGTACTAGTTCATGTGAATGAGATAATACAAGCCGAGATAATCCTAAAGAATATTCTCATTAATTTTTCAAAATGGTTGATACAATATCATAGATATAAACTTATTTGCAAATTGCATTCCATTACTCAAAGAAAATTAGACTACATACAAGCTACCCGTCCAAATGTCTATAATTGAATCCTTTCTCAATGATCTTGATTTCTCATTTATAATACAAGGGAGCAACAAGCTTCAGATCAATTGGCACACTTGGCAAAATTTTATTTGATTCCCTTTGCAACTAGAAATATGCTAAAAGAATCTTTACATTTTTCATAAAGCACAAATATTTACTCAGTGCGAAAGGGAATTTGAAAACAGAACTGCGAAGCCTGATGATGCTGATTTCATCTAACCAACTTGATGACACTAAACATTCCAACTGAAATATCAGAAAACAAATATAATAAAATATAACACGTAATATATGGAGAAGATTGACATATTTGAATGCACATAGAGGATACCCCATTTTCCTCACTCTTCAATAAACACCCATGGCCATTCGGTCTAGCAAGGCTCTATTTAAGTGGAGTATAGTCTCTAAGTGTTGTCTCCTTCATTTTGTGTAGGTTAGAAATAAATTCAGTTGTGACAAATGTTCAATATACTTTTGATTAGCATATACACCATTGAGGTCATTGACATGCTTCATTCCAAATTCTAGTGAAAACATTTTATTCAATTTAACACTTGTATTCTGAAAAACTTGTCATTAATAAAGACAATACCTGTGGCCTGTTGTAACATATAGATAATCTCCATTTTCGACTCTTCTAGAATTTTCAAACTACTTTCAGTATCCTTAAGGAATGAGGGGAAATGAGGTTTTTTCATTTGATAATATCTATTTAATTCTTCGATTGAAACATCCTATTAAACATTTTGTGTACTTTTATCCATTTATCAACTTGTTTCAATGCATGTTTTGACTTCTCATGTACAAGATATTCTGTGACTTCCTCTCTTTTTTGTTATAACCTTCCTTGTAACCTCTCATGCTCTTTACTAGCCTTGTATGTTCCAACAAATACAGTCCAACATCTACCAAAGTGTAGCAATAGCTTCTCAAATATGTCATTCATTAACTCTATGACAACATTGGCTTTTAAAGCCTTCCACTATTGAACTATCCATTCCTTTCTTTTCTCAAACTGTATTACTTCTTTCCAATAAGACCTGCTTGAAGTAACCTTCATTAGTCTTTTCTCATGATCCGATGCATCAGTTATTGGCAACGGAGTAGTCTCGGAATAAGATGACAATCTATCTCCAAACATCACATTTTCTTCACTCAAGTATGTTAAGATTAAAATGAGCAAAGAATTGAAAACAAAACAATAGAAAAGAAAACACACAACACAAGGTTTAACGTGGTTCACCATTAAGTGACTATGTCCACAAGAAACATAGGAAATTATCTTATTAGCAAAATATCCCATACATCTAGTACATAGACTGCATACATATATTTATACATTCGTATTGAGGTATGAATCGAACAGGCAGGAAAAGTGGGGACATGAAAATAGCTATCCCAGAGATAGAGTGTGTACCTAGCTAGACCATTGGTGACAATGAGGCAAGTATTGCGGTGCTCTCGCTCAATATCCACAAAGACAAACCAATATATCCTTAATGTACTAGTTCATGTGAATGAGATAATACAAGCCGAGATAATCCTAAAGAATATTCTCATTAATTTTTCAAAATGGTTGATACAATATCATAGATATAAACTTATTTGCAAATTGCATTCCATTACTCAAAGAAAATTAGACTACATACAAGCTACCCGTCCAAATGTCTATAATTGAATCCTTTCTCAATGATCTTGATTTCTCATTTATAATACAAGGGAGCGACAAGCTTTAGATCAATTGGCACACTTGGCAAAATTTTATTTGATTCCCTTTGCAACTAGAAATATGCTAAAAGAATCTTTACATTTCTCATAAAGCACAAATATTTACTCAGTGCTAAAGGGAATTTGAAAACAGAACTGCAAAGCCTGATAATGCTGATTTCATCTAACCAACTTGATGACACCGAACATTCCAATTGAAATATCAGAAAATAAATATAATAAAATATAACACGTAATATATGGAGAAGATTGACATATTTGAATGCACATAGAGGATACCCCATTTTCCTCACTCTTCAAGAAACACCCATGGCCATTGGGTCTAGCAAGGCTCTCTTTAATTGGAGTATAGTCTCTAAGTGTTGTCTCCTTCATTTTGTGCAGGTTAGAAATAAATTCAGTTGTGACAAATGTTCAATATACTTTTGATTAGCATATACACCATTAAGGTCATTGACATGCTTCATTCCAAATTCTAGTGAAAACATTTTATTCAATGTAACACTTGTATTCTCAAAAACTTGTCATTAACAAAGACAATACTTGTGGCCCGTTGTAACATATAGATAATCTCCATTTTCCACTGTTCTAGAATTTTCAAACTACTATCAGTATCCTTAAGGAATGAGGGGAAATGAGTGTCTTTCATTTGATCATATCTATTTAATTCTTTGATTGAAACATCTTATTAAACTGTTTGTGTACTTTTATCCATTTATCAACTTGTTTCACTGCATGTTTTGACTTCTCATGAACAAGATCTTGTGTGACTTCCTCTCTTTTTTATTATAACCTTCCTTGTAACCTCTCATGCTCTTTACTAGCCTTGTATGTTCCAACAAATACAGTCCAACATCTGCCAAAGTGTAGCAATAGCTTCTCAAATATGTCATTCATTAACTCTATGACAACATTGGCTTTTAAAGCCTTCCACTATTGAACTATCCATTCCTTTCTTTTCTCAAACTTTATTACTTCTTTCCAATAAGACCTCTTTGATGTAACCTTCATTAGTCTTTTCTCATGATCCGATGCATCAGTTATTGGCAACGGAGCAGTCCCCGAATAAGATGACAATCTATCTCCAATCATCACATTTTCTTCTCTCAAGTATGTTAAGATTAAAATGAGCAAAGAATTGAAAACAAAACAATAGAAAAGAAAACACATAGCACAGGGTTTAACGTGGTTCGCTATTAAGTGGCTACGTCCACCAGAAACACAGGGAATTATCTTATTAACAAAATATCCCATACATCTAGTACATAGACTGCATACAAATATTTATACATTCATATTGAGGTATGAATCGACTAGGCAGGAAAAGTGGGGACATGAAAATGGCTATCCCAGAGATAGAGCGTGCAGCTGGCTAGACCATTGGTGACAATGAGGCAAGTATTGCGGTGCACTCGCTCGATATCCACATACGCTGCCTCCACCGTGGAGGCCTTGAGATAAGTGATCTTCCTTTCCTCGAAAACCTTATAAAACTCGATCTCGCACAGGTTGCGTAGCCCAACCATGCCATCCCTCGCATCAATGCTCCGTATTAAAGCTTGAATGTCCATCTGCACCACTTCTGCCACCTCAACATGCTATCCAAATCTGTCCCTCACGTGCTTGTGGGCCTTCTCAGAATTTTGTATTTCAGTATTCATGCCTCCCAGTTTCTCACCCACAGAAAACATAGGAATCGACTGCATATTTGCATGCCCTCTGGGCTCCTTGAGCGCCTCATTCTCTCAAAATCTTCACAAAGACTCTTCATATCACTCCCAAGTAGAACAAGTTCATATTGATGTTCACTGGCTATATCTTCACGCCGATCCCATTCAAACTTCCATCATGTTGTGGTAATACAAAAAATGGTTCTTGTTGCAGATTTTTAACAAACCCATACCAATCCTCATTAGATGGTTTCTGAAACCCATAGGCGATGTCCACGACCTTTCTTCTGCTAGCTATGCAGTCATTTCTACACTGCAAATCTGTAGACAAAATCTCAGTGTCTAGATTATGCCAACAATCGGCATTTTTAGAATCCTTACGGAAACGCGAATCACCTGTATCGATTTGAATTTGCATGCCCACATTCTCTATCTCTTCATATTCCTCAACGGATTTAACTTCATCTCTACGACTCTTCGAGTATTGTTGACCGTTCAAGTGCTAGGAGGACGATTCAACTCCACCTATTCTCTATATGGTCAATATGTCGGTAGTTCCACGCTAGACAGAGTTGTCAAACTCGTTGATGACTTGGCCAATGCTCTTCAGCGACTCTTGCACTACTGACGCATTGGCTTCCAGCGATTTGGGAATATCTTTCACCACTTGGCTTGCGACTTCACAGATCGCCTCTGTCTCTTTCTTCAGCCTTGTGCAAAACTCATCCAGATCTTGCAGATAGGCTTCAATTACTTGCTCTGATTTTGAAGCAAGGACCTTCACCAGCCTGCCAAAGCTCCAAATTCCCCCGCTACTCTCCTTCTCAGCCGGAATCATATCACTTGCTATGTTTCTCACTTCATCTTCCATGATGTTGTCGTTTAGAATTCCATCTGTATTTGCCAACTACATGCTATCTACGACACCTTCTGAAGCCTCAATAACACTTAGGCTTTGTTGTGCTACTACCTGACACCAATTTGTATCCTCTACTTCTTGAGAGACAAACTCCATAGCAAATTGAATATGGGTCTCGACACGCCATCTCTCTTCAGTAGTTTGGGGTCAATCATCGTTCTCTCGAAATTCTTTGACTTCACTATTAAGCTTATCTTCTTTCAAAAACAAACTCTCCTCATCTTTCTACCCATCCCACCAATGTACACGATGCTTGGTTTTAGCCTTCACTTGCACAATTTTACCCTCCACCGAGTCTAGATTTGCAAGAAATTCTTCGATAACTGAATCAATATCTTCATCTTGTAGTTTGCTTTCAGCCTTCTTGAAAGACCAACAAAGTGGCCTCGATTGCCACAATACCAACAACTAGTTTTTCTTACTTCAAACTTCTGCTTCTTCTCAAGAATTTTCAATCCTCTATCTATCTACCTTTCCATCTCTGCTCAACCTAACTTCACTTAAGCTCTGATACCAATTATAAAGATTAAAACGAGCAGAGAATGAAAAATAAAACAACAGAAAAGAAAACACACAACACAAGGTTTAACGGGGTTCACCACTAAGTGGCTATGTCCACCAGAAATGAAGGGAATTATCTTACTAACCAAATATCCCATACACCCAGCACATAGACTGCACACATATATTTATAGATTCATATTTAGGTATGAATCAAACAGTCTGGAGAAGTCGAATGGTCATGTGACCGTTGGGCTTCATATACCCAACAAAGTGCTCATTTTCTATCTTATACCATGTGTTTTCTTTCACCACTTTTTCAATATGAGCCTTAGTAGATTTTGTTGCATTAAGTGTCAAGTTTGTAGCCTCAATAAGGTTCATGTCTTCTAATCTATGAACAAGATATCCATATATTTGACTTGGATCCTCAATATTGAGAGACCTCTTACGTGGTGGATATAATGCCCAAGTATAATAAGACTTATTATTGGGGTGAAATCTTGATCCAGTGTAGATCTTATCTACAACTCCAACACTCAATTTAACTTTAATGTTCTAATTGGTCCTTAAGTTGTCAAAACCTATGGCTCAGCTAATATCCCATCTAGGTAGGATTAGGACCCCTTCTTCTTCCAATAATCTTCTTCCCTTTTTAGGGATCATCTCTTTCATATCCTTATCTACTTCATCTTGTAATTCTTTAAACACTTGTGGACGTTGTATACACATAAAATTGGCTATGAGCAATTAAATAAATATTTAATATTTATTTAATATTTATTCTTCTATTAAATAGTTAATTTGAAAAGATTAATTTATTTAATTCATTTCATGTCTTTCTATTAATTAATTTAATTGAAATATTTTATTAATTAATTCATCTATCCTATTCTTCTAAATAATTAAATATGTAATATTTAATTATTCTTTTGATCAATTAATTGAATATATAAATATTTAATTATCTCCTTCAATCATTTGAATATCTAATATCTAATAGTTATTCTTCTATCCTATAGTCTCAAAAATTAAATGATTTCCTAAATTATTTAATTTCATTTCCAACTCATCCTTCCATCTCCACTTCATCTTCCCTTTGCCAACTCATCAATCATGTGGCTAAGAAAATTAATATTTCTAAATATTAATTTCATCATTTATCTTCAACCTCCAAACTTAATCAATATTGTGTACGTACACATATTTCATAACCATCTTTTATATTCTCTCCAACACCCCCTACATCTTAGGAAGGACTTGAGTCCACTTGTCCTATCATGCCTAAATCTTCTCCAACCATCCCTAGATTCCCTCAGTTAGCAACCCAGTCAAGGTGAGATGAGTGACACTTGTCTTCTTCTCCCCCCTTTCTCTCAACCTTCACCTTTGCTCATAGCCATCCAAATCTATAGATCTGAGTCACATCATCTTATCCTCTCAAGGTCTATAAAATCAAGAGCTTCAGTTGAGAGAGAGTGAGACTTCAAATGAATTTGTAAGCTAATAATTTGTAAAACTTACACATCTGTGAGTTTTTAATCTTGAAGCAAATAACAATTAGCATTTTAGCATAATCATGTAGTATTGCATATTAGAGCATTTGTGAACTATCAGTTATCAGTCCATTCTTCATATGCCATCTTGGAAAATATCAATGCTTGTCTCAGAGCACACCATCTGCAACCAAGAACATTGGAGTTAGGACACAATGAGACATAAATCATGAAGGTAATATTAGTATTTTTATTTCATATGTATTTCATGTAGTTTCATTGGTTGAGTTTGGGTTTCCTGTAGCATTTTCATTGGTATTTTGTGATATTAAATTGTTGTAGGTAGCATTCTGAGGATGAAATTCAAGTCGACACATTTTTGGAACCCACCATGGGGATCATGGACCTCGCATGTACCTTTAAAAATCTCATAAAAATAAAATTAACACATTTTTAATGCAGATTCACGCATGTGTGAATTTTGACAATGCTTTTATTCAATAGGTTAGCACATTTGCATCTTAGTTTAGCACATTTGCATCTTAGATCAGCGCATTTGCATTGCAGGTTAACGCATATGTCATGTGTAGGTTAGCGCTTTTGTCTGAAAATCAGCGCATTTGCATTACAGGTTAACAGTTTTGTCCTCTAGGTTAGCGCACTTGTTAAAGAAATAACCCTTTTGAGTCCACAGAGTAGTGCTTTTGTAGTGCAAGTTAGCTCCTTTGCTCTGCAGATTAGCACTTTTGAGGTGAAAGATAGTGCATAAGTTAGAATAGCACTTTTGTTTGCAACTAACAAAATTTTCTTGTAGGTCTGAATGTCCAAGAACTTAAATTTTTCAAACTACTAACATGCATGTGCAGGATTGTGTTTAAGGCAAATTTTATGCATTTCCTCACCTAGTTAATTAAAAGCTCTATTTTGGAAAGTAATATATCATGTCTTGCTCATTTAGTTTAACTAAGAGGATAAATTGACAACATGCAACTTGCATTTTAAGTAACTTCTCGAAAATAATTGCATGTAGACTTTTGAAAAGGCTTAAATAAACAACATGCTTGTTAAAGCAACATCTCCAAATAGAGGATAGATCACATTGCCATGGAAAGTTAAAAAGAACACTTATATTTCATGTGTCGAAAGTGGTAGGTATATGCTCTCCCCTTAATTGGGTAATCAAAAAGTCAAACCCACTCTTTTATGCTTTCTTTACTTTCAAGCAATTAAAATCCTTTAGAGGGTCTGCCTTCCTGAGCTGCCTTGAGGGGGCCAGTGAGAGGGGAATGACCCAAAGTGGAAACAGGCTAATACCAACTCCTTCCAATCCACTCTAAATAAATCGTGTTTGTGATGAGAGTCTCAAACAACATGTGTTGATAAGTTCATACCAACACTATGTTTCCCCATAAACCCTATGGAGCATAACCTCTATAGGCTGGGAACCTTCTATATTTACAGAGCTGAAAGTGCCACATGTATGGCCAGATGATCGGACGCCTTTACTAAAAACCAATTGTACTAGTTTCCAAAATCCTTCTAGTTGTTGGTGCAGGAGGTCGGACCTCTGAAGCGGCTCACACACATATGGTTCTTAGTAGAGATATAAAGTTTTCCATAGGGAGTTTTCATGGAAACTAGTGCTTGGCTGCCCTAGAGAAGTGAGTGCTGAGGGTGGAGCTAGTGGGGTCAAGCATCTAAATATCCACTTTGAATAGCGTAGCCTCGGGGGAAACCCCATGTGAGATTCAACAACTATTGTCTCAGCCTGCCATAAGATTTGTACTTGCTTGTGCATTTTGTTTATTAAACATTGTGTCTTCTATGTCTGTTACATGTTCCAAATGGTAAAAAATTGAAGAAAATCATCGTCTACGCATGAGCAAAAATCAAACAAATTGCTAAAACAAAATTGATCAAAAAGGTAATACAAAGGCTCTCTAACATTTGAAATACCAGATCAAAACTAAAGTGTCAAAACATTAGTATCAAAATACTTCTTGAGTAGATTTTTCTTGAAGCCATCACGTATTTTCAAACTAGCTCAACAACTGGGTCACTAATCCAATAGGCTATTCCCCAAAGGTTTCTATAAGCATAAACATTCAACAAGCTACTGATTCAAACATCTTAAGTACAAAAATTCAACATCATTGTCAAGTCTCTCATCACAATAATTAAATCCTCTATCACAAAGCTTGATCAATTTATCCTATGTTCATAATCTTGGATACATCTTTCCTATTTTGAACCTAGGTTATATCAAAATTCTAAATTGCACCAACATTGGAATCAAACAAACTTGTAAATTGTCAGATGCTTATATGACTTTTAAGTATCACCTTAAGAAAAGAAAACCCAGTTATAAAGCTACTCAGAAAATAATAAGATTCTTGTATATCAATTGCAAGATCTTATTAAAACATGGGACATTCCTACACTATTTTCGTCACTACTTAAGTGGTTGTGGTACAGAGTTTGATGGAGAAATTTTGCAAGGATGATCTTTTCAACAAAGAGACGCTTTATCACAATGAACAAACAATAGCGGTAAAATCAACAAAGCATATCTTCCTAAACCAGTAATCACCTATTGACTTTGTCCTTTAGAAATTTCAATTTTTTTGAAATAATCACATGCGACTTTGGACTAGAGCTCAATATGAACAACTGAGAAAACAACAAATGGAGGATGAAGATAATCCTATATTCCAAAGTTTTGGGTATATCGTTGTTGACGAAGAAGCAATCAATAGCACCACTAGAGACCTTGATAAATATTTCAAATTTGATAGGCTAATGGAAAAATTGTTGGCAAAGCAAAAAGAGAAATATATCTTGATGTTGGCAAAATCTGGAGCTAAATTACCTCAAGACTTTAACATAGAAAGCTTGAAACAAGATGTGGAGGCAAGTAAGACCCAACACATAGATGATCCAAATAACGAATATATGAACAAAGAAAGTCATGAAGAGACAAGAAAATAAAGGGATGACACAAGAAAAGAGTGTAGTGATAAAAGAACTTATGAAGAAACAAGGAGAAACTATGTGGATAATCCATTGTTAAACCTTACTCAACAAATGCAAACTCTACAACAACGGATGCAAGGTATGCAAAATGGAACAAGCTCCAAAAAGTATTCATTGGAAGATATATGCCCATATCCTTTCGATAAAAGTTTGAATATGGTACCATTTCCGCAACATTGCGAGATTCCTAAATATGATAAATACAATGGAAAATCCGATCCTCGGGATCACATTAGGGAGTTCTGTACTATGAGCATGGAAATTGCCCATGATGAACCTTATGCATCTTTTTCCCAGGAGTTTAAATGGATAATCAATGGAGTGGTTTTCAAGATTACCATCCAGAATCAAATCTTTTGAAGAACTTGTGAATAAATTTATTTGACAATACTCCTACAATATAAGGAATGAGATAAAAATGTTGGATCTATGCAATGTTAAACAAAAGAATGTTGAATCTTTTATGATCTTCTTACAATGATGGAAACACATGTTTAATAGGTATCCCCGAGATCTACTTGATCAAGAAAAAATGGACATATTCATTGATTATCTTATCAATGAAATGAGTTATTGACTAAGAATGCATTGTCCTCCCTCCTTTGCCAAAATGATCGAGAATGGTTTGAAAATAGAGAATGAAATGGTAAAGAAAGGAGAGCTAAAACTTTATAATAATTCCTACAACAACAACAACAAAAACAACAACAATGGAAAACCCAAGTTCTAGTTAAAGAATAGGAATGTCAGCATTGGAGGAAATGACGATAATAGTACTACAAAACAACAACAACCAATTTTTAATCTATCAAGTCAAATCCCAAGAAATAACAATCCAAAAAACAATAAAACCAATTCCTTCTCCAATCCTCGAAGGAAATTCACAAACATTGGAGAACCTTTGGAATCATCTTTAAAAACTCTACTCGCTAACATATTGATTGTTTTACCAAAAGCAAGAAGTTATGAACCACCAATCAAGCGAAATTGGTGGAATGACAATCTTTTTTGCAATTACCATCGGAATAAAAGACACCAAACAAATGATTGTCAGAGATTGAAACACCTTATCCAAGATCTAATCAATAATGGAACCATCACAGTGGATAGCCATAAGACAAATGAATCACACCTAGCTTTCAAAACTCCACTTCCGAATTATGACAAAGGTGAACCATCCCATTTAAAAGATGACAAAGGAAAAGCCAAAGTGAATTACACTTATGCATATGATGATGTGGTAAATATTATCATTGCTAAAGATAATCCATCTTCAGAGCCAACCAATGTTATTACAAGAAGCAAAGCAAAGGTTACCTTTCGAGGTATAACAAAAGACCCAACATCCACTTCACAACAATGTAATTTAGTAGAGCAATTACAAAGAATACCCACTCAAATATCAATTCTGCAACTTCTCAAGATTTCACCTATGCATAAGGAAATTTTGGAGAAATATTTAGTGAAAACAACAATTTCAAAATATTTTGATATAGATCAGCTTCAAAACATGGTCGGACACCTTATAGCCCCTCATTGCTTATCATTTTCTGAAAAATGATGACGCATCCTTATAACATCCTCACAATGCTCCCTTGCATGTTGAAGTTACCATTAATAAAACTCGTTTCAAATGTGTACTCATAGTTGGAGGAGTCAGCTTAAACATTTGTGCATTAAATTTGATAAAAGCTTTGGGATATTCAGAAAATGCAGTGGACCTGAAAAAGAAAATAACCATCAAGGCTTATGATGAAGCAGAATGTTCTTCTAAAGGAACTGTTGTATTACCAATCAAAATAGGACCCACGGAAAGCAATACATTGTGTCAGGTTTTAGATTTGAACCTCTCTTATAACATTATTCTAGGAAGACCATGGATTCACAAAATGCAAGAAGTTCCTTCTACATATCATCTATGTGTAAAATTTCCTCATGAATGACAAGAGATCACTATAATTGCAGATTCTAGTCAACATTGTAATAATTTGAAGCCAACACAAGATACAAGAGTTCCACATAATAGAGAATCAGTATATCCTACCAAAGAAATTCAAGAAAAGTTATGGGAAACCTTTGAGGAAAAGCTCAAATTAAATGATGAAGGAATGGGAAAATATTCTTTGCATAAGTTTCCACATTCCCCTAAGTCATATGGAAAGCCTACAGATATTCAATCAAAGACATCATAAAGACCAAAATATATGTTTAAAGGAACATTTGTTAGCGCCAGAACTCTTGAAGAAGAAAATGACGACAAAGACATTCTTGGCTGGTTGTACAAGGATGAAGATAAAACTATAGCAACAGAAATAGAAGTCAATATTCTCAATAAACAATATGGCAAAGGTTATGAAATCATGCAAAAAATGTGATATGAAGGAAAATGACCAATTGGTAAGCGACATCAAGGTATTTTAGAACCTATTTGTCCACACTTGCAATCCAAAGAAGATAAATCCGGGCTTGGATATCTAAAATCCAATCTAAAGAAACATAATCATCAACAACAAAAGTGGAGAAAGAAATCAGCCTCTAAAGAAGAAAATTGGCAAGAAAAGCTACATCAAGCGGCAAAAATAGTAACTGTAGTCACACAAATCTGTCCAGCTTAATTAAATGAATATTTCGTATTTATTTGATTAAAAATCCACTAGCCATCAATTAATTAAATAAATATTTAATTAATTCATCCCCAAACATTCTTCTATTAATTAAACAAATTATTCAATTTATTTTAATTAATTCATTAAATCAAATTCCATTCAATTAAATAAATAAAATCAATTTATTTAATTAAATCCCCCTATTCCTCTTTTAAATAAATTAAATAAAACATTTATTTAAATCATTATCCCCACCCCACTTGCATTTTCCTACAAATGCAGCTTACACACATTTATTGAAATAAATGAATTTTTATTTTAAATAAAATCCTATTTTCCCTCACCCACCAAATCCACTTGCAAAATCTAATCCCCTTCTAGATTCTTCTAACCCTTTCCTAATTAGCCTAATCCATCCCCTAAATATTGTCACATTCCTAAGCAAAGGGAAGTCACTTCTCAAAATCCTCAAAGTCTTTGATAACCATTAAAGGCTTTCAACCTTCAACCACTTAAATCCTCAAAGTCTTTGATAGCCATTAAAGGATTCCAACTTCCAACCACTTAATCCCCAAAGTCTCCAATAACCATTAATGGTTAACCCAAACCCTCCTAAATGGTTAAAACATTTGTTTTGACTCAACCTCTACCCAACCCAAGGGTCTCATCAAGCATTTAATGCTTTGACCATGATTATCTCTTAATCATTTGCACAAAAGTTTATCCTTGCATTAACTCCTAATCCAGTGGGTAATCCTAATTTGGGCTTGACCCTTAGCCTTTAGATAACCATGAGGTTTTCTTAGGTCTTTAATGCCTCCAACCTCTTTTCTCAACCCAATCCTGTGTTGACACTTGTCACTATTTTATTGGTGCCAATTGTGCACATGGATCCCCAACTTTCAAGCTTGGCCCTTGATTAAACCTTTCAATCCTGGCCATCCATTGCTCCATTTTTCCTATAAATAGAGCCCATTTCTTCATAATCCACATCTTGAAAACTTGTATGCATCTAAGCTATAGACATTTTAGAGAGCATTTAGCATAAGCAATCTAACATCTTATCATTTTGGTTAAAATATATCATGTTAGCATCAATAGCATAGTATTTAGTTTTTCATTTCATATTTGAAGCTTAATATTAAATCTCAACCCTCCATAAGCATCCATAGTGCAAAAAGCTGTTGAGAGCTACACTATTTTGGAACTTGGAGAGGAGAGGAACAAGGGAGAAGAAGCCAAGAGTATGTTAGGAGGCATTTGGAGATGCCTCATCGTATTTATCTTCCTAGTTAGACATTCTATCATGCTTTTTGTATCTCTTTTGATATGCTTGTGTAGGAAAGTGTTTGGTTTATGATTTCTAACACTAACAACTTGGCTTTTCTTCTTATTTGTGTTATTTTATCATTGACTAACCTGATCCTTTTTGCAGAGCATCATTTGGTGAACCCGACGTGAATCGAACACGCAACCTTCTGATCTTTTTTTGGTTAACTAACATGTTTGATTGTTGAAAGTGCCACACAGGTCGCGCTTCGGCGCTATTGAACACGTTTCAGCGCTACCGACAATTTTTCTTTTAGCGCTATTGTTTTTACAATAGCGCTATTGTAAAAGTTTCAGCACTGTTGAAATCTTTTTAGCGCTTTTGTTGTTATTCTAGCGCTATTGGAAACATTCTAGTGCTTCTGCCTTTCTGTAACTTCTGTTCTTTCAGCGCTACTATTTAAATTAGTGCTTCTGTTCAATGCAGACTAGCGCTATTGTATAAATTAGCGCTTCTGTAAAAACACAGACTAGCGCTATTGCGACAGAGTGTTGTCCAAGTTGCCTTGTAACCGAAAAATTGAGTATCTTAGGCTTGTGGAAGCCCCCCCTTGAACACCGATTTTTACTAATTTGTTTTTGTTGATACAGGTTAACAACTCACCATAAAAATCACAAATTTGTCATTTAGTGCTTAAAAAGGACTTAAAACTACAAAACAAAAAAAAAAAAGTTTCATTGTTTTCTAGTTAGGACTCATCTTTATTTTTGGTGTTTAAAATCAACCAAACAAAGTTCTTTTCTTGTATCAAATCTAAAAATCACAAGCCACACTTCAAATTTTGGTGCAGTTAAAAACCTACAAACCACTTGTTTTTGCAAAAAAATGATTTTTTTTACTTCAAAGGAAACGTGTTTTCCATTAAGTTGACCAGGATTTTCGAATTCTAGATTACAAAACACATTTCTTTTGAAGTTAAAAAAAACACCATGGCTGTTGGAGCAACATCTCCAAATAGTTAGATCACATTTGCAATGATGGATTAAAAAGAACAAGTGAATTTGGTGTTTGGCACACTTGTGCACAAAAGTCGGTCGAGTGGTCCTACTTCTAACACACACTATCCTCTCCCTTGGCTCTCGTGGTCCTAGGTGCAAGAGAAAAGTGTTAGTAACACTCACATTTTATCTTTTTAAGAGAGGCCTGCCAAGGGATCGATACTCTTTGGAACGACCTCAAGCGGTAAATCCTTCGAGCCGCTATAGAAATCAGGTGAGAGCGAAAGCTGTAGCCTTGGGTACAGCTGTTCCTATAGTGTAACTGGCCGAAAGGACAGATGGGCCCCACCACCAATTACAAGGCTCTTAAGTGAGTCACTGTAGAATGAACTTATGTCCAAAAACATCAAACATGACTAAACACCTTTAAGTAGTAGCCCACCTGTTCTATTGATTGAGGATATTTGAGATATAATTTAGTGCAAGAGCATAGATGGTTTTGCTCCCAAGATACTCACCATACATATTTCCTTGAGTAGAAACATAGCTTTTTGAAAAGTCACTTGTGGCTTGATAAAATTGGTGACTCCCCCATCATAGGGATCATCTATTTGTTATGCTCGTGCAAGACTTAGTATATCACATCCTTACCTGCCACGGTGGGATTCATAAGGTATGTAGTACCAAAGTCGAAGAAATATCAAGATGTGGGCTAAATTTATCACAACTGGCCATTTGACCTTAGGGATAAAAAGTGTTTGAAGTGTGTTCTTTTTACAGACGTAGTGCAAATTGAGCCGACTTCAGGCTTTGGAAATACAGCTTAAAATAAATCTAAAGGAAGGGTCAAAAACAAGTCCAAGGATTGGGTTGATCTAGACCCATACTCATTTGTGCCTTTAAGGCTACAATTTTGTGTTTGTGTGCTTGCTTTGTTTTCTTGTCAAAGAAAAATCAGAAAATCAATCCCAAAAACAAAGTATTCATCCAACATCTGTCAACACAACCAAAAATACCAAAAACAAAGTGCAAACAACACAGAGTCACAACTTTTATGACCATTCCTCACATCTTGCGAAAGAAGAAGTGTCATCAGAATATCAACTTGACAAGAAGACCATTGAGCTCAAAGGCTTTAATCAAAAGGAGGAAATTCTTCTATATCAATCAACAAATCTTTGTCTCCCATAGAGTCTTTCTACATCACATGCGTCTATACCTTCAAGGTAAAACAAACGAGTTTGATTCAGAATCATTGAACAGCAGAGCTTTTATGCAATATAGAGCTCTGAGTTATCACAAAAATCAAGGAGGAAAGATTAATCCCAAATTCTTCCCAAACATCTGTATCACCTACAACACAGCTCGAGAAGTGCCACCAACGCCTGAAAGGGAAGAAGAAGAGTTTGTCCCATTTGTGACACAAAGTTTTTATTGAAAGTTGAAAAACAAAACATCTAGCATCTTATTCATACATCATCACTTCATCATCAATCCATCCCAAAACTCTCAAAACATTAAGAGGTTCTTGTCCAAAGATTCCTTTTTAGATATTGCTTGAAATCAAACACATCACATCACTTTTTAGATTGTTTCTACATCTAGGATAAGCTCATCCTAAGAGACACATCTACGCAGGTTAAAACTAGTTCATGAGTGAATCCTCTCATTGCTAGGTAGTCAGAATCTGTAACACATCTCAGATTTCTCTACACCTTATCACATCAAAACTTATCAAAACAAGCAAGCAATTCAAAGAAGGAATTTTGGTTACATCTACCTTACAAGTGCTAGAGATCTACGTGCAACACAAATCATCAACCATCAATCTTTCATTTCATCAAACAACTCATCATCATCTTCAACCAACTTCAACAAAAACTTGTAAACAAAATGGCTCAAACCCGATCACAGTCGAGACAACGAGAAATAGAAAGAGAAGAAGAAGAAGAGGAAAATCTCAATGAATTTCAAGAAGCACTTGGAGGAAATGCAGATAACGAAAACCCAAGTACTCCCACTCCTGCAACAATAGAAAGGGCTCAGCATAACCCTCTCTTTAACAGACTTTTTGACGAAATACTCAGGAGCAATGCGGATGCTCACTTCTTAAGACTTGCTCAAGAAGGAGCCAAACTCCCCTCAGACTTTGATCTTGCCCAATTAAGACAAGCATCAGAAAGACAAAGTCGCCATGAGGAGGAAAGGCGTAGAGATCCCATCAGATATAACATTCCTCGAGGTAACCCACACTCCCCCTCCAAATGAAATGGAGATGTTGCGGCAACAAGTCAAGAATCTCGCCCAACAACTTCATAGTGGTGTCAAGATTAACCAATTCTCACTCAATGACATCTGTCCCTATCCTTTTGATAGGAATCTTTATATGCCACCCTTTCCACGCGGGTTCGAAACACCCAAATTTGAAAAATATAGAGGAAAGGGGGATCCCCGTGATCATGTACGAGAATTTCATTCCGCTTGTCTTGAAGTGGCATATGAAGACACCTACCTAATGCGCCTTTTTCCCCAAAGCTTGGGAGGAACAACCACATCATGGTTTTCCCGACTACCAAGTGGCATTAGAACATTTGAGGAACTCATCCAGAAGTTCCTATCTCATTACTCTTATAATATTGAACGCGACATCACCATGGCTGATCTATGCAACACCAAACAAAAACCAGGTGAATTATTCTCAGTATTCCTGCAACGATGGCGCCAAATGTCTAGCAGACGTTCTCTTCAGTTACCTGAATGAGAACTAGTGGAAATTTTCATTTCCAACTTAAACGAAGAAATGGAATTTCACCTGGATGTCAAAGACACGGATTCTTTTAACGATATGATCACCAAAGGTATAAAATGTGAAAGGGCACTCATCAAGAAAGGACTCATCAAAATCTTTAATGAACCAAAAGATGGTCCTCGCCCGCACTTCAATAGTGATAAACTGAACTTCTGGAACAAAAACAAGAATATCATCAACGATGGGGTTGTGGATGCTCGAACTATCCAGAATGCACAACCTGTGGTTCGGTTTGCAGGACAAAATCCTCCACCTCAGAATAACACAAATGTTCCTTCCAATCAAGGTCGCATCACGTCTCATGATGAGCCAAGACCTCGTCAGCAAAAACAAAAATGAAAATACACTCCCTTAGGGGAACCCATTGAAATAGTGTTGCGACAACTCCTCTCTCAAAATTTGGTCACTCTACCTAAGCTATCAAACTATGAGCCTCAAGTCAAGCCAGCATGGTGGAGAGATACTGAACACTATGAATTCCATCAAGGAAGAGGACACAAGACAAGTAATTGTCACCGATTGAAAGACCTCATTCAGGATCTTATTGATCGAGGAGAAATTGAAATTGAAGGACATGACCCAAAAACAACCAATAATGATCATTTGATGTTCAAAAATCCACTTCCATCACAAGATCAAAGGGATCCTTCCACTTCCAGATGAGGCACTGATACCACTGATTATATGCAGGCTACGTATAATTACACTGTAAATCACCTGTATGATGCCAGTGAACAAATTGCAACTATCACCTTCAAAAATCCCACCTCAAATTGCAATGTTGTTACACGTCGTGGCGAGGTCACCATAAAGGCAGCTCCACAAGGCACCACCTCCATCCCAAAGCAGTACAATCTTGTGGAACAGTTAGACAAAACCCCTGCACTTATATCCATTTTGGAGCTTTTGCGTCTGTCACCCTCTCATAAAACAATCTTGGATCAAGCACTCCAAGAGGCATCAATCCTTTCAAACCTGAACACAGACCAATTTCAAGCCATGGTTGGAAATCTAAAGTCATCCCCTTGTCTCACTTTTTCCGAAAGTGACAACTCTTCTTTCCAACAACCTCATAATGCCTCGCTACACATTGAAGGCTTTATCAACCAACACAGGATCAAGTGAGTCTTGATCGATAATGGAGTAGGCCTAAACATTTGCACACTACAGTTGGTCACAGCATTGGGATATGCAATAGAATCAGTGGATCCTCGCAAGAAGATCACAATCAAAGCCTATGATGATGCAGAGCGTTCATCCAAAGGAGCTGTGGTATTACCAATCCGACTGGGGCCCATGTTAAAGCACATCATTTGTCAGGTTCTGGACCTTCCTCTGCCATATAATCTATTGTTAGGAAGACCTTGGATACATGCCATGCAAGTTGTTCCATCTACCTACCATCAATGTATCAAGTTCCCACATAACGATACAGAGATGACAATCCTGGGCGATGCAAATCCCTTTGCATATTGCCATAATATCAACCATCAACCAGAGATTACTGTTCCTAATAATAGGGAAGCCATTTCCTCCACATCATATGTAAGTCCCACCTCTCTTGCCAGTTCGAACACCACTATGCCCAAGCAAGAAAAGCTTAAAATGAAGGTAGCAGAGGAAGGTCCTGGAGAATATAACTTGAGTCAACTCTTTTGTGTGGGACAAATGGCCACTTCTCCTAGAACACATGGTAAACCACAACAGTTACTCCAGCAACCACTAAACATACCAGCATGTGCTTTGACACCTTTCGTTCTTGGAAAGAGTCAAGAGGAAGAAACACAAGATGAGGACCTAGCGGAATGGATCTATAAGGATCCCATCACCACTGACATACTGCGAGTTACACTTCCTACAAATCAGTATGGAAAAGGTCTCCTCATTATGCAACAAATGGGGTATGATGGTCAGAGTGCTTTGGGATATTGCAAACAAGGGCGACATGAACCTCTACTACCAGAATTCAAACCCAAAGGTAATATAGGCCTTGGCTTTGAAAAAGAGATCCTTCCTAAACTCAGATTCAAAGGAAAAGCCAGCAAACCATTTTGCCCACCTACTGCAAAGAGGACACCTTTCATAATCAAAGCACCATCAAGCACCATCCCCACTGCCCCATCGAGGCTCACAACTCCAACACAACTATCACCAATACCAATCATCCCACCAAGCAAACCAATAATCCCATCAATAGTACCATTAGTAGCAGCAACTGTATCAGAACCCGCAACAACATCTATGGCACCAGCAGTTCTAGCAGAAGTCACTGAGTCAACACTGCCGATACTTCCAGTAACAAATCCTTTCATCCCTATCAAACTTCCTACCACATCGATTACTACAAAGATACATAAACCAATCACACCTGTTGTGTTTAACTCTAAAGACATCCCAGTATGGTATAGCAATCGGATGCTGGAAAGTGATTCAGAGACTGGCTCACATGAATGGGAATTTGATTCCATACAGCTTAATACTTAAGATGAGGAAGACACATTGCCACCTCCCCCATGCAAAGACATACCTGTTTACGGAGAAGCACAGATAAAGACCACTTGGGTTCCTGAGCTGGAAACATCTTCCACAGACCCTACGTCTCATCCTACGCCTGATTCTGACAGGGAAAGTACCATCAATGACCTTCACCACACTGTCTTAACCCTCACTGATACCTCTAACGAACTTAACCTAGTCAATGAAGTAATGCCCATTGTCCACCCTGAACTCATCGAATGGAACCAACCAAATCCCCCATGTCTTGACTTCTTCCAAAATGATGAGGCTATCATTGACTTTTTGGAATTAAGGGATAACCTACCAAGCGGGGATCACAAAGCTGGATTCGCCATTGAACATAATAGCGCAGCATACTTCGGGGCGGATGCTAAACCTTTCAGCTGCAAAAATATAACAATAAAACATGGATCTTCCAGTGAAAACCACATTGTGGCGCTGTTTGATCTGACAAAAGTAAAAAGAAAGAGCGTATCCAACGGTGAAAACCTCTCTGAGGCACCTGAGGATGAAGGGTTTGACATTCTCCCTGCTAATGCACAACAGGAACGATCAACGATTCTCATCGAGGAAACCAAAAAATACAATGTGGGGACTCCTTAAAATCCTCATATCATACATTTGGCATCTCTTCTCACTCCAGAGGAACAGCCTAAATTTATAGAGTTCTTCCAAAAGCGTCAGATCAACTTCGCATGGTCATATGCAGACATGCCTGGGCTTGATCCTGATTTAGTCATGCATCACCTCACTGTTGCAGAAGGAGCCAAACCTGTCAAGCAGAAGCTTCGTAAGATGCATCCCCAGATTGCAGTGCTAGTCAAAACAGAACTCAAGAAACTCCTGGATGTTGGTTTCATTAGACCAATTGATTATGCAGAATGGATCTCCAACATCATGCCAGTTGGCAAACCAAAAGGGGGTATCCACATTTGTACCGACTTCAGAGATCTAAATAAGGCTTGTCCTAAGGATGATTTCCCCCTACCAAATATCGACATCATAGTGGATCTAACAGCAGGACATGCCATGCTTTCACTCATGGATGGCTTTTCAGGATACAATCAAATAAAGATCGCACCAGAGGACCAACATAAGACAACGTCCACCTGTCCATGGGGCACATATTGCTGGAATGTAATGCCTTTTGGTCTCAAGAATGCAGGAGTAACCTATCAAAGAGCAATGACCACCATCTTCCATGACACGATGCATACCATGATGGAAGATTATGTGGATGACTTACTAGCAAAATCACTCACTAGAGAAGGTCATTTGGACATATTAGGGAGAATCTTTGATAGACTGGAACAATACCATGTTCGACTCAACCCAAAGAAATGTGTCTTTGGAGTAACCTCCAGGAAACTTCTAGGATACATTGTCTCAAGCAAAGGCATTGAGGTCGATCCAGCAAAGGTTAAGGCAATCATGGACATGCCACCTCCAAAGAATATCAGTCAGCTAAGGACATTACAAGGACGACTTCAATCCATCTGAAGATTCATTGCACAATTGGCCAATAAGTGTCACCCATTTACACATCTGTTACATAAGAACATCCGCTTTTAGTGGGATGCCCAATGCTAGAAAGCATTTCAGACCCTTAAAAACTATCTCATGAATCCATCATTGCTAATGCCACCAGATCCAAGTAGACCGTTGTTACTCTATATCTCAGCAACCAGTACAACATTGGGTGTACTACCGGCACAACATAAATCAGAAGGAAAAGAGTGTGCTGTTTACTACATCTCTCGCACACTGGTAGGCTATGAACTCAATTACACCCCTATTGAGTGAGCTTGCCTAGCAGTAATCTTAGCAGCCACTAAACTGAGGCACTATCTGTTAACACACAAGGTACTACTCATTGCAAAGATTGATCCACTCAAGTATTTACTCAGCAAAGTGACATTGACAGGCCGCTTGGCCAAATGGGTGATGATTCTAAGTGAATTTGACATTGAGTATGTAGACCGTAAAGCTATCAAAGGGCAGGTCATTGCAGATCAGTTGGCCGATGCACCACTCACAGGCGATCATCCTCTTATTTCCAATTTTCCAGATGAAGAGATATTCATGATCACAACAGCACAACCATGGAAACTATATTTTGATGGTTCATACACTAGGCACGGCTCGGGGGCAAGCATTCTGTTTATCACACCTCAAGGTGATAGCATCCCGAAGTCTTATAGGCTCACATTTCCATGCACCAACAATATAGCAGAGTATGAGGCCTTGATCACAGGACTCAGGCTAGCCGTACAATGGAAATTACAAGAACTACAAGTATATGGCGACTCCCAACTAGTCATTCGACAAGCAACAGATGAATATCAGACCAAGGATGATAAACTCATGCCATATAAGCAAATGGTGGACAATCTAAAGGCATCATTTACTACTATCACTTTTGAGCAGATACCAAGAGATCAGAATCGAGCTGCTGACGCTATGGCTACCATCACATCTCTCCTAGATCTTCCACAAAATTCAACACGCTACGAGTTCTTGGTAGAACAACTTTGGATCCCCGCTTATGATATCCTCGAATCCGAAATGATATGTCACCTTGTTGGTTCCGAATCCCCATGGTATGGTGAGTTCTACACCTATCTCCGTGATCATACCGTTCCTCCCAACCAATCGAATAACCAACGAAAAACCTTCATTCGCCAAACTGCTCTATATACCATTATTGCCAAAACCCTATACCACCGCGGTCTTGATGGTACTCTCCTTCGATGTCTGGAACAAGATGAGATAACAAAGGCTTTGGAAGAGGTACATGAAGGAATTTGTGGGACTCACTCAAGTGGTCTGTCACTAGCCAAGAAACTTCTGCGCAATGGATATTATTGGCCATCTATGGAAAAGGATTCCTACTACTTTGTCAGAAAATGCAAGAAATGTCAAGTTCATGGCGACCTAATACATGCACCAGCTTAGGAACTGCAACCAATCACGACACCATGGCCTTTCTGCCAATGGGGCCTTGACCTTGTGGGTAAGATTCATCCATCTTCATCCAATGGCCATAAATTCATTATTACCGCCACCGAATATTTCACAAAGTGGATCGAAGCTGTTCCACTTACCCAAGTCACCGGCAAGCAGATCGCCTCATTCATCCTCAACTACATCATCTGCCGGTATGGTGTGCCCATGTCCATCATCACAGATAATGGTCTCCCTTTCAAAAATCAGGATGTCCGTGAACTTTGTGAGAAATTTCATATCCAACACTGCTTTTCCACCCCCTATTACCCACAAGGCAATGGTCAAGTTGAAGCATCCAATAAAAACATATTGAGGATCCTAAAGAAGACAGTCAATGATGCTGGTCGTGATTGGCATGTTCAATTGAATCCAGCACTATGGGCATATTGAACTAGCATTCGAACCCCTATAGGTGCAACTCCTTATTCATTGGTCTATGGTGCAGAAGCTATCTTACCTATTGAAGTCGAGATCCCATCACTATGGGTTTTCTTGCACAACCTCATCGATGATGATGCATATAGAGTATCCCGTCTTCAGGACTTGGAGCTACTTGATGAGAAGCGACAAGCTGCATACAATCACCTCAAAGCTTATCAGCAGCGCATGAGTAGAAGCTACAATCACCGAGTTCGATCTCGTACATTTGAGGTAGGTGATCTTGTTCTACGAGAGAATCCTCGCAACCAACCAAACCGAGAACATCAGGGCAAGTTTGAATCAAACTGGCTGGGCCCATATGTTGTCACTGCTATGTTCGGGTCCGGGGCATCTCAGTTGGCTACATCAGAAGGAGAACTGCTTGCAGATCCAATCAACAGCATGCACCTCAAACGGTTTTATACCTAAGGTGTATAGAGCATCAGGCTCCCCTACATACCAGAAAATAGTAAAAACATTTAGAAAAATGTCCTGAAGAAAATACAAAAACATTCAAAAAAGTAAAGAAAAATCATGCATCCAAACGGTGAACAACCACTCTGGTGGCACCTTGGGTAAGTATGGTGGTAAAAACCTGGCAAACAGGCGCCACTCGTAAAGGCTATGGCTCCATTGTCTTTCAGACTTGTTGCGATCACATCTACTTCATACATACATCCATCCATCCAAAAAACCATGGCTTATTATTTCTCTGCAATTATGATAAATACTTCATGCATCTTGCGTCCCGCTTCTTCATAAGTCATGTCTAAAACTGGGGGCAATGCCTTTAAACTATTGATGGAAGTGGATTCTACATTGTCTTATGATTCATTCAGTTCTTCATTCAAGCAATCATCAAAATACCAAAAACATTAAAAAATGTCTCAACAAAATCCAAAAACATTCAAAAATGTCTCAACAAAATCCAAAAGCATCAAAAAACATCAAGAATCACACAAAAACATGGCAACACCTTGTACATACTCATCCCTGCAGATACCAAACAAGCATTGATAAAATACTCACAAAATGACCACTTACCAAACGACCACACAATCAACATCAACAATCCAAACTGTCTTCAACAAGGATGCATCCTTCCTTACCAAAACAAAGACAAGATGACGTTTTCTTTGACAAGAAAATTCTGTTAGGCTATCAAATACTTGGTTGATTTGTGAGTACAATCGTTTGTTTATCTGTATCGGGATCTTTTCAGCATTATTTTGTATCGTTTGCGCATTACTTCCGATCAAGTTCTGGGGCATGTACTAATGGTGTCTACGTGGGAAGTTCACCAAGCTACGTGATCTTATGCCAAATGCAGTCATAAATCATTACGGCTTGCTGACTACAGCGTATACCTCAACCATATGGGCATGAACCATTACCAAGGATCCATATTCTTTATTCTTTATGTATATACTGTTTGTTTGTAGGTACAATGCTTTTTCTTTGGTTCCTCCTACCTCCTCCAAACTGGATAAAGGTTTTATTTCTTAGTACGGTATGCACTTGTCTCAGGATATGATCAACCTAAGATCAAGGAGGACGATCCAAGTCATGCATGAAAGGAGATAATCCTTGTCTGTTCCGCAAGCAATACTCTGGTCGACTTGATCCCTTATATCAAGTCGCTTGTATTAACTTGCTATATAAAAATCCATGAAAGGAATACTAAGGTCATCTTGAATCATTATGTCAAGTTGCTTGTATTCTCTTCCAACATTTTAAAGCTCAATGATGAAAATAAAGCACTATGGATCGTCATTTCATCTCATCTGTTTATATATTGCATTCCATTGCATATCACCCATCCGTTCACTTATTCATATAGAGGTTTTATATGCAAAAATGAGAAAATTAAGCTGGTCTTGGATACAATCATGATCGAGTACTCTGATACATCATCAATGCATCATGCAAAGTCTTACAAACCTTGCATTCCTCATGATCATATCATCCTCACATTTAGTTGCATCTTGCATTAAACATTTAGTTGCATTTTGCATTAAAAATTCATGTCATTTTTTAACTTTGCATATAGTTCATTTTCTTGCCATTTAGTTTTCATTAATCATTTTGTAGCATTGCATCAATCATAAACAATTAGATTCATTCATGGGATTCAATTGTCTTTGATTGTTTTAAATCATTTAAATAAGGCATTCATATAGTGTCGATTATCCATCATCATTTTTTATTATCCTTTATCATTTGTTATTGTATACATTCATCCATTCATTCAGTAAAAAGGTGCATTCATTCATCCATTCCCTAAGTATCTTATTATGCTTATTTTTAGGATCCATTCGCATGGCATTCATTATATTCCTTTTAATTGCATTACGGTGCAGTTATTAGAATCCCATTATCATTTATACTTAAATCATATTTAAAGCATTTAGAATTATAAAATCCATTTGTTTATAAAACATTGGTTCTTAAACATATTATATCCCTTATGCATATGCATTCATTTAACACATTATCATATAAACATTTGTACTTTGCATTTTGTTTATCCATATTGCATTCATTTGACAAACATCTAGATGCATATTCATACATAAACATCATTCATTCAACCATTACATTTACATCATCGCATAAATTATCATTACATAGGAAACATCAAAAACCTGTTCATAAATCATCATAAGCATACATCATCCTCATGGCATTACATACATAAAGCATTGCATCAAACAAATCAAAACCATACATATATAAACCTGCATTCATATGTCAGTATCCAACATCATACATCATCATAAAAACATGCATATAGGAAACATCTCATCAAATGCATACATATACACATATCCATCTAAGCAATAAATCATCATCATGCATAAACATCCATACATAACTCAAATGCATATCATCAAAATATGGGATCTCCTCATATATATCATCTCATATATCAGAGTACAATGACGTCTACAAAATCGGCTACCAAAAGCCATCCAAGATACAGTCCATAAATAACCAATGATACAATATGTATGCAAAAATGCTCTCTCAAATGCCGCTCTGGCCAGATGGTGTACCACCACCACCACCTCTACCTGCTCCACCACTGGTGCCTGCACCACCTGATCCATCTCTCCGTGGAGGCCTCATCAAACCCCCACTCCCTACTGCATCCCCTGATCTCTCCTGCCGTAGAGGACCCATCACACCCCCACTACTCTGTACCCTCTGCGATTGCTCTGATCTGGCCTGCCGCATCTGCGAATAGCTGAGAGCTTGCTGGCTAACTGGTACAACCTGCTCATATAAGCCCCACTAGTAATCTATCTCCGCCTACGCTCGCTGCATCTCCCTCATCACCTCCCCTATAGGACCCTGTGCTCCTACTCCCATCCGAACCCTCTCCTGCAGCTCGGCAAATCTCTCCACTGCAGTATCTCTCTCTCGCAGCACCATCGTTAGCTCTGACTCACGTGCAAATAGCTGCACATCCCTGGCTGCTACTTCCTCCTCTAATCTCTCTATCTGAGTCTGCAAATAAACTATCATATGATCCCGCAGATCTCTAGTCGCTCCCTCTCCTGTGTCCATCGCTGCCTCACCTGTATCACCCTCTCCAATAGGTCCCTCTCCAGCAATACCCTCTCCTCTATCCATTGGGATCTCTCTCTCCATTCCCCTACCACTCAGCTGCACTCCTCCCTGCATCAAAGGTCCCTGTGATATCTGCAGTGGTAGTCCACCTCTCCCTCTCCACTGCCTCGGCATCCCCAATCCTCCTCCTCCTCCACCACCTCCATCTCCTCCCCCACCTCCTCCTCCTCCTCCTCTGCCACCTCCATCTCCTCCCCCACCTCCTCCTCCTCCTCCTCCTCCTTGACCTCCTGCTCTCCATCTCCGTCCCCTCTCATCCTCAAATGTTGGGATCGGCTCTATCGGGTCTGATATCCGTCAGATTGGGTGTGCCGCTCGGTACTGTGTATACTCCTCTGTAACCCCTACATCAACGACCCTCGGTCGTAAGTCCCATGGCCTCGCCTACAGTGTCCGAAACTCTACTAGTGCCTGATCATAAGGTAGTACTGGACCCCATGCATACCGCTCCTGAATCACCCGTGCATACTCCCCTGATCCGCTAGGCAGTCCCTGCTGCCGTCCAAACTGCCTCATCACTCTCCCCGACACCTGTCTCTCCACATGATATGAGGTCCTCCCAATGAGGAATCGGGTCATGAACACATACGACAGTGCCTCTCCGTCATCCTCCCATGGCTCACACTCCAAGTATGGCCACCATATCACTGCATCTAAGTCATCCAATGCCCGCCGCCACCACTCTACCTTCCCCAAGTGGGGCTGACTCATCATGCCACTGTACATAAACATGTATGGCTGGTCCACGGCTCAGAATCTGAGACTCACTGGTCGAGTCACTAGTAGGTGCTCCCATGCCCAAACATGTAGCAGTGTCATGCCCACTGGTAGTGAACCCCTCCCTCGGTACACTACCTCGTGGAGCTCCTGATACATGTGCGCCAGCACGCACGGCCCCCATGCAAATCGGGTCCCCTCGGTCATCATCATCTCTATCACCTGTCCCCATCCCACTGCCAATCCATGTGACCGCCTGTCTGGACACAGAAGTCCTCCCACAATCCCTGACAACACTGCTGGAAGGGGCTCATATAGTGCCGCTATATCCTCCCATGCGATCGAGCCATCGTCAATATATACATCCTCATCAAAAATCCTCTGACATGAAAGCGTCCCCCAGGATCTGTCATATGTGACCAGCTCTCCTCAAATCGGAATCCGAAGGATGCGCCACACGTCCTCCAAGGTCACAGTCATCTCTCCCTGTGCCAAATGAAATGTGCACGTCTCACTGTGCCATCGCTCTGCCAATGCTGTAATCAGGCCGTGATTCATCCAAATCACGGGCATGTCCATCACCTCGTAGAGGCCAGTAGCTGCAATACAGTCTATCTCCGCTTGCGTCAATCGGTCCCGCAACCCCTATGTCGCAGGATGACGCTCACGTAACTGCAACACGCGCAGATCCTCCTGCACATCGACATTCATCAATCACCATCAGTTGTTTTGTTTTCAAACTTTCTTAAGTTTAAACCTAGACTATCATCAGATACTTTGATCAAGTATCTTCGGGTCTCAACAGGTAAGCAATCATGGCCACCTAGACTTCAACAGACATTTATCCTAACAAATGACCTAAGTCTCATCGGGCTGCTATGGTTCAAAACAACTCCCACTTCACCTCACCATCCATCAATCATTGACATCAAGAGATTTTCTTCATTCAAACTGGGGCATCTCTTTATCCTAAGGCAAAAGCGCTATTTTACCTACAAAGGCGCTATTTTTAACAATAGCGTTACAACCCTGACAAAAGTGCTCAATAAGCTATACAACAGCGCTACAACTGTAAAAGTGCTAAACCAGCTATACAATAGCGCTATTTAACATCAATAGCACTCAATTAACCATACAATAGTGCTACTTAGTCCAAAGCGCTAATACTTGCATACAATAGCGTTAATCAACACAAAAGTGATCAAACAAGAGCACAATAGCACCATTGCGGCACAATAGCGCTAGTTTATGGAGCAAAAGCGCCAAAACCAAAGTTCCAGTGCTCTTGCTCCGACTTGACTTGGACTCAGCTAAAAACCTATAAAAAATGCATGAAAATTGAGTTTCCAAATTTGCGTACCGCTGGTCTGTAGTCATCTAGGCGCTGGAACCGTTAGACTCACTCAAATCTATGCTCGGTGATCAGAATCGGCATCGTAGCTACTCCTTGCTCCTCCAAATGTCACTATCAGAGCTCTCATTTTCAACTGGTCGCGGTCACAAATGATCCTGTTTTCACCCCTTTCACCCCATTTATACCCTTCGTGGTCACCGTAACTTCACCCCGCTCATCGCCGTGGTCCCCGTGAACTTCCCGAGCCCCCCATTTCTCCATGTTTCTCCCGTTTTCTTCTATTTTTCACCCATATGCCTAACTTCTTCTCTTCTACCACCCTGCCAATTTTTGTTCTTTTTCGAGAGATCGCCCGATTTTTTGAAATTTTTCGGCCCATCTCTCGAGGGGGCATACCACCCATTAAATTAACATTTTATGGGGCATTTCTTCACACCAGTTTTTCTTTCTTTGAAATGATGCGATAAACCGCACCGTCTCAAAGAGGGGCAAATGTAGTCACACAAATCTGTCCAGCTTAATTAAATGAATATTTCGTATTTATTTGATTAAAAATCCACTAGCCATCAATTAATTAAATAAATATTTAATTAATTCATCCCCAAACATTCTTCTATTAATTAAATAAATTATTCAATTTATTTTAATTAATTCATTAAATCAAATTCCATTCAATTAAATAAATAAAATCAATTTATTTAATTAAATCCCCCTATTCCTCTTTTAAATAAATTAAATAAAACATTTATTTAAATCATTATCCCCACCCCACTTGCATTTTCCTACAAATGCAGCTTACACACATTTATTGAAATAAATGAATTTTTATTTTAAATAAAATCCTATTTTCCCTCACCCACCAAATCCACTTGCAAAATCTAATCCCCTTCTAGATTCTTCTAACCCTTTCCTAATTAGCCTAATCCATCCCCTAAATATTGTCACATTCCTAAGCAAAGGGAAGTCACTTCTCAAAATCCTCAAAGTCTTTGATAACCATTAAAGGCTTTCAACCTTCAACCACTTAAATCCTCAAAGTCTTTGATAGCCATTAAAGGCTTCCAACTTCCAACCACTTAATCCCCAAAGTCTCCAATAACCATTAATGGTTAACCCAAGCCCTCCTACATGGTTAAAACATTTGTTTTGACTCAACCTCTACCCAACCCAAGGGTCTCATCAAGCATTTAATGCTTTGACCATGATTATCTCTTAATCATTTGCACAAAGGTTTATCCTTGCATTAACTCCTAATCTAGTGGGTAATCCTAATTTGGGCTTGACCCTTAGCCTTTAGATAACCATGAGGTCTTCTCAGGTCTTTAATGCCTCCAACCTCTTTTCTCAACCCAATCCTGTGTTGACACTTGTCACTATTTTATTGGTGCCAATTGTGCACATGGATCCCCAACTTTCAAGCTTGGCCCTTGATTAAACCTTTCAATCCTGGCCATCCATTGCTCCATTTTTCCTATAAATAGAGCCCATTTCTTCATAATCCACATCCTGAAAACTTGTATGCATCTAAGCTATAGACATTTTAGAGAGCATTTAGCATAAGCAATCTAACATCTTATCATTTTGGTTAAAATATATCATGTTAGCATCAATAGCATAGTATTTAGTTTTTCATTTCATATTTGAAGCTTAATATTAAATCTCAATCCTCCATAAGCATCCATAGTGCAAAAAGCTGCTGAGAGCTACACTATTTTGGAACTTGGAGAGGAGAGGAACAAGGGAGAAGAAGCCAAGAGCATTTTAGGAGGCATTTGGAGATGCCTCATCGTATTTATCTTCCTAGTTAGACAATCTATCATGCTTTTTGTATCTCTTTTGATATGCTTGTGTAGGAAAGTGTTTGGTTTATGATTTCTAACACTAACAACTTGGCTTTTCTTCTTATTTGTGTTATTTTATCATTGACTAACCTGATCCTTTTTGCAGAGCATCAGTAACCAATAAACAAAAGAAGCAAGAAGAACATAAAAAGAAAGACAAAGAGATTACCATCAAGGGTAAAGAAGAATCTTGTCAACAAGTTCTCGAAATACAAAAAAGTTCAAAATCTGAACAAGATATTCCAGAAGCAGTGAAAACAGAGATGGCAGAAATCAGGGAACTTTTTGCACCATACAACATTCCTGTATGGTATAGTGGAGTAGTCCTAGATCATGATTCAGAGACAAATTCAAATGAGTATGAATGGGGTCCAAATGTCTTATCTACTACATCAAGTAAGGAAAACAATGAAGACCAAGAAGCGATCACAAAGGAAGACTTGTCTATTACAAAACAAAATATGGAGCTAGAAAGAAGGCAAGAAAAACTCAGAATTTAGAGAAAAGAGGCATATGCAAAAAGGAAAGAGAATGAGAAAGACAAAGCAGTAATGCCACAAGAAGTACAAACAGGGATAGACCAAGCATCTGGAAATATAAGATTTTCATCAAAAGAGGAACAAGATGTATCCAGATGTGGCAGAACCATAGAAGAATTAAGAGATAATCAAGTCAAATTGACTATTAGTCCAGAAGAAGTTGAGTTTGAAAGGAGACAAACTCTAGCAAAAGAATCCTCTTTATCATGTACACAAGTATGTCAACTCCAAAATGCAAATGAGGTCAATCGAGAAGGAATTTGCAGTATTAAAGACGTGTGTGTTGATATAATCCATTCATTTAAGGGACAAATGCTAGTTGAAGAACCACTTAAGTGTGAACCACAAAATACTAATACTGATTTTGTTAGGACTAATTAGGAGACGCTTGGGAAAGACAATTCTCAAAAACATTTAATCTATGATAGTACCTACTCTATGCCAGATTATGATAATTATGTCATGAACTTTGAAGCACCTAATGATGACAGTGATTATGATTTACCCCTTCTTCATCCTGAACTAATTGATTGGGATGATTTAGAAAACCCTTAACTAAATTTCCTTTCCAATGATCATGACTTAGCCATGTACCTTAATCCTATCGAACCCATCGCACCTAAGATATCTTCCATTGCAGAATCAAGTAATGTTTCTCATAGTTAGGAGAATGCCAAACTTTCTAGTAGCAAAATTGAAAATAAAAAGACACCTACTATTGAAAACCATTTCATAGCAACACTAGATCAATCAAAAGGGAAAGTAAAGGATGTATCTGATGGCGAAAACCTCTTTGAGGCACCAGAAGATGGAAATTTTGACATTCTTCCTACATATTTTCAGGAGAGATCTGCTATCCTGATAAAACCAACAGAAGCAGTAAACATTGGTACATCAAAGGATCCTAAAATACTTCATTAGGCTACCTCATTATCAGATGAAGAGAGGAAAGAATACATGGAATTCTTTAAGCAAAGACAAATAAATTTTGCTTGGTCCTATGAAGATATGCCAAGACTTAATCCAGATCTTGTCATGCATCATCTTAATATGGATTTAAAAGAAAAACCAGTTAAGAAAAATCTAAGAAAGATGCATCCACACATTTCTCTTCTTGTAAAAACTGAGTTGAAGAAACTATTATATGTGGGTTTTATATGACCTGTTGCTTATCCAGAAGGGGTTTCAAGTATTGTACCAGTGTCAAAGCTAGATAAAACCATAAGAATTTGTATAGATTTCAGAGATCTGAATAAAGCATGTCCAAAAGATGATTTCTTGCTACCAAACATTGATATAATTGTAGACTTATTAGCAGGGCATGAGATGCTTTCATGAATGGATGGCTTCTCAAGATATAATCAAATAAGAACTACACCTGAAGATCAAGAAAAGATAGCTTTCACCTGTGCATGGGGGACTTATTGTTGGAATGTTATGCCATTTGGGCTTAAGAATGCAGGAGCGACTTATAAAAGGACCATGACAACAATTTTCCATGATATGATGCATACATTTATGGAAGATTATGTCGATGATATACTTGCAAAATCTCATACAAGACAAGAACATTTGAACATCTTAAGCAAGATTTTTGATAGGCTGGAAAGATATCAATTGAGATTAAATTCAAAGAAATGTGCATTTGGGGTAACCTCTGGAAAACTTCTTGGGTACATTATATCATCTCATGGAATTGAAGTAGATCCTTAAAAGGTCAAAGCCATCATGGAGATGGAGTTAGCTAGGAACATAAATCAATTGCGAGCTTTACAAGGAAGATTGCAATCAATCAGGAGATTTGTCTCTCAGTTAGTAGATACATGTCTTCCATTCACCCATCTTCTACATAAAAATATTCCATTCAAATGGGATCTAAACTGTGAAGAATCTTTTTTGCAAATAAAAACATATCTTATGAGTTCTCCAGTACTGGTATCCCCAACCAAAGGGAAACCATTGTTGCTCTATATGTCAGCAACAAATGTATCATTAGGAGCTCTCCTAGATCAACATGATGAAGAAGGAAAAGAAAGAGTAGTGTATTATATCAGTAGAATGCTTGTTGGCTATGAATTAAATTATTCCTCAATAGAAAAGACATGTCTAGCAGTTGTATTTGCAACTCAAAAGTTGCGACATTATATGTTGATTCATTCTGTAAAACTAATAGCAAAGATAGATCCCCTCAAATATTTGTTGAGCAACTCAACCATGACAGGAAGACTAGCCAAATGTGTTATGATATTGAGTGAATTTGATATAGAGTATGTTGAACGAAAAGCTATCAAGGAACAGGTCATTGCTGATCAATTGGCTGATGCACCTTTACAAAACGACATGCCTTTGCACATCAAATTTCCCAACGCAAATATTTTGACAGTAAGTACAAAATTATGGGAATTGTACTTTGATGGTTCTTATACACAATATGGATCAGGCGCAGGAATGTTTTTCATCATACCTTAGGGACACAATTCTGAAATCATATAGACTATGATTTTCATGCACCAATAATACTACAGAATATGAAGCATTGGCTAATGGGCTCAAGGTGGCCATTGAATGGAATGTCAAAGAACTACAAGTTTATGGTGATTCACATCTTATCATCAACCAAATAAATGATGAATATCAAACTAAGGATGATAAGGTCATGCCATACAAACAACTGGTAGAGGAGTTTAAAGAACACTTTAAAGAAATATCATTCACCTAGATTCCAAGAAATGAGAATAAAGTAGCAGATGCAATGGTTACAATAGCATCTCTCTTGCAAAATAAGGAGAATCAACATCGTTAAAAATTTCTCATGGAAGATATCTTAACCCCTACCATTCAATCCCAACATACCTACCAAATTTTCCATATATCAAGAACCAGTCAATCCTTATACGGTCAAACTTATCAGTATTTAAAAGAAAATATCCTTCCTCTTGACTTATCCCACAATCAAAGAAGGAATTTTATCCATCAATCCTCTCGCTATACTATTATTGCTGATATCCTATATAGGCATGGTCTAGATGGTACTTTGTTGAGATGACTTGAACAAGAAGAATCTGAGAAAGTTCTTAATGAAGTTCATGCAAGTATTTGTGGCACAGACTCATGTGTTAACATTGGCTAAGAAACTTCTTCATATGGGTTACTATTGGCCTACTATGGAGAGAGATTCATTCACATATACTAGGAAATGAAAACAATGTCAGATCCATAGGAATCTCATTCATGCACCATCACAAGAATTATATTCTATGACAGGATCATGGCCATTTTCTTAATGAAGCCTTGATTTGGTAGGAAAGATAAATCCCTCATCTTCCAGTGGACATAAATTTATTCTGATTACTATTGAATATTTTACTAAATGGATTGAAGTAGTGCCTTTAACAATAGTGATAGGAAAATAAATATCATCATTCATTTTGAATTATATAATATGTCGCTATGGAGTTCCTATGGCCATTATCAATGATGATGAAAGACCATTCAAAAATCAAGTTGTGAAGGAGCTACGTGAACAATTTCATATCAAACATAGGTTTTCTACTCCATATTATCCATAGGGAAATGGTCAAGTTGAGGCATCAAACAAAACTATCTTGAAATTTTTAAAGAAAATAGTCAATGAAGCTAGAAAATATTGTCATATTTAGCTAAATCCTGCTCTACGGGCATACCGAACTAGCATCCACACTCCACCAGGGCCAACTCCATATTGTTTGGTTTATGGATCAGAAGCCATATTACCTATAGAAGTAGAGATACCTTCTCTACGAGTATCCTTGAAAGGTCTTATACCAGAAGAAGAACAACGAGTCTCTCAACTCCAGGAACTTGAACTGACTCAAGAACATCACCAAAATGCAATAGATCATTTGAAAGTATATCAACAAAGAATAGCAAGAAGTTATAACCACATAGTCAAGCCATGCATTTTTTAGATTGGAGATATAGTTCTGAGGGAGAATCCAAGAAATCAGCAGGACCAAGACAAGAAAGGAAAATTTGAACCAAATTGGCTAGGACCTTTTATCATAGTAGCAGCATATGGATCAGGAGCATACAAGTTATCTACCCCTGAAGGTGATTGGTTTGATGAACCTATCAATTCTATCTATCTCAAGAAATTATATGCTTGAGATATAAAGTCCCAGAAAAAATCAATAAAAAGCATATAAAGTCCTAAAGAAATCAGTAAACATTAGAAAATAAAAAAATCCCTAAAAAAGCATAAAATAGTGAAAATCGGGAAAGACAAAAATTAAAAATATGGAAAAAATGCAATAAATTCAGACAGTGAAAACCTAGCAAACAGGTGCTATCTAAAAAGTAAGTTCCTCCATCTATGAGATCGCTTGGCGCACCTATCCACTCCATCCTATCGCATCTATCACTTCCATCCATATTATCTTATCCATTCCATCTTCTGCATCTATTGCTTTGAACCATTTAGCAGAAAATATGCAGCTTACCAATAGTTATCAATCTTTGACATACTTTGTCGTAGCCACTGTCTTAGATTTTATCAGAATCAATCAATCTGCATTTGTATCCTGCAATGGTTTGGATCTTGATCAATTCATACATCCATAATAAAAGTTTGGTTCTATTGGGGGCAAAATCCTAATTCCTTTTGCAAAGGTGATCTTTTGAATCTTTGAAAAATTAAAAACATTCAGAAAATTTAGAAAAACCAAAAACACCTAGGTTTTGAAACAGATAACGAGCAACAAAGCAACAAATATCAAGGCATTTCATCAACAATTGAATCATGAAACTTAGAAAATGAAGAATCAATCAACAAGTAATAAAGGATTATCAAAGATCATTCATCATGATGATTATATCAGTTAATGATCATAAGAACATGTGAATGACATACAAGATTCAGTGTTTATTTCTTGATTTTATTACTAATCATGTACTCTATGCAACTCAAGGATGTCGATGACTAGAGAAGCTATGAGGGGGCATTATTATTTTCTTTTATTGATGTCTGTGGTATATTTGTAACTATGGTATGTACTTATCTCAGGATATCATTGGCAAAAGATCAAGGAGGATGTTCCAAGTCATGCATGAAATGAGATAATCCTTGTCTGTTCCGCAAGCCATACTCAAGTCAAATTGATTCATTATATCATGTTAATTGTATTAACTTGCTATGTCAAAATCCATGTAAAAAATATTTAGGTCATCTTGCATCATTATGTCAAGTTGCTTGTATTTTCTTACAACATTTTAAAAGCTCAATGATGAAATCAAGCACTGTTACAAGATAACATATGAAGAATGGCAGTATAATTTTTACTTAGATCATTTTAGATTCTCATTTTTCATCTGCATTATAAGCATTCATTGTTAGTTGCATTATAAGCATATCATTTCATTAACAGATCAATGGTCATAAGTCAAGATTGAGTATACTTGGATGAACAAAAACAATTTGCATTTGATCATTATAGGTGCATTCATTTTTAGAATCATTTTAATCATTGCATTAATTTCCATTCATCATAAGTGCATTTCATTAATCATGTAGTGTATCATCATTAGTATTTGCATTATCATTTCATCTCATTTAGTTGCATCTTTGCACTTAGACTCATAATCATATTATGCATAAACATTAAAGCAATCAATCATTGCATTTGCATTTTTCACATAATTTTAAAATTGCATCAAATATCAAAAACATTTGAATAACATATTACATAATCATTCATTTGCATTTCCATATAGATCATTGCATTTGCATCATTTAAGTTAGTAATCATTATCATTTGCATCCAAGGTCATAAAAAAAATAAAAAAATAAAAAACATTTATCATTGCATCATATAGATCATTATCATAAAGCAAGGAAAGACAATCATCATCATATCATCATCTATCTAATCAATGCATATAGATCATAAAATAGAGTAACATGCATAATAAAGATCATCATCATATAGAGTCCATGTCTGCATATAGATCATCATAAAACAATAAAAGTCCAAGTATACAATGATATCAGATCAAAAGTACAAATGCCTCATCAATACAAAGTCAAGTCAAGGCTGTCCTGTACCATTACCACCTGACTCTATTCATCTTTGTGGTTGTGGGCGAGAAGACCCTCCAGATGCCTATCTCCCATGATCACCACTCCTCTGAGGAGGTCCCATGACTCCACCACTACTAGTATCCATCAACACGGTGGTATGATAGCTACCTGCTCTCTATCTCTCTACAACTATGTCCTCATATAGTCATCACCAACAGGAAGTCTCCTTCCCAACCCAAACTAGTGCTCTAACAATGTCAGCTGAGAGAGTACCCGATCCAACCTACTGAATATGATCAAGAAGGCCCTAAGTATCCTATTGTCTCCTAATAGCTCTATCCCTCTTAGCCATGAAAGTCTATACCTATGCTTGAAGATATTCAATCTGTGCTCTAAGACTATCAATGATCTCCAACTCTAGCATATCATGCTCTGGAGCATCATGCTTTGGTGAATCCTATTGTGTTGCATGAACCCCAATCCCCTACTCACCACCTACATGTTCATTTTCTCCTCTAATAAGCCATCATCTAATAAGTGGAACATGATCCTCTGGATCCTCATCATCTCCACCATGAGCTGCAATAACCCTAGGGTCTAGCTGATTCTGACCAAAATCAATACGTCTCCTACAACCCCCATCTAGTCTTGTCATCCTACCTCCTCCTATCAATAGCAACCCTCTTGGTGATCTTATCCCTACCCTGCTAGTATCCCACCCATAGGATGTGGTCTCCCAATCATGCCCACTGGTCCAAACGGTCCTCCACGGACTCTCAATCGACCTCTTCTTTGTCTCGGTCTCCTACCACCACCACCACCACCATCCCCACTCTCATCTCCACCTCCCTCGGCCTCCTAAGAAACTCTAAGCTCTTATCTCCATCTCCATCTCCTGACACCTAGATCATCTAAATCATCATCCTCATCTCCTGAGCTGTGAGGAGGATCTACTAGATCAGTAATACGAGGACATGGATGTGCTAGTATATACTGAGCATACTTTGCAGTAACACTAGGATCAAGAATGTGCAATCTCATATCATAAGCCACTCTCAGAGTAGCAAGAAACTCTGTGCGAGCAATCTCAAATGACAAAGAAGGTCCCCAATCTCGCCTATCTCTATAGCACTGAGAATATATCGTCACACCAGTAGGCATAGGCTGAATGATACCAAATTGTCTAAGAATGCAACTAATCAACTATCACTCAATAATGTACGGAGTCCAACCAATGAGATATCTACTCTGCATAATAAATGGTATTTTTTGTGCATCATCCATCCATGGCTCAAAAACAACATATGGTCTCCAAGTGATACTATCTAATGAATCAAGCACCCAACACCAATACTCCATCTTAACCAACTTATGCTGAGTAAGGATACCTGCATATAGATACACATATGGCTGCCTCTCTCCATGAACTCTATGATAGATAGGCCGAGTGATAGGAATGTGCTCCCAGTACTAGATCTGCAATAGTGTGCATCCTGTAGGCAAACTAGCACTCTCATCATACACCACCTGATGAAGATCATGATATAAATGAGAAAGCTTACAAACACCCCAAGCATATCGAGTCTAATGCCGCATTATACTCTGAATAATCTCACTAGTGTAGGAGCACCCTTCTAAGGGCTCCCACCATTTTCTTTTGATTGTGTTCTTGCTTCTTTATGAAGCCATTGTATATACAATAAGAGCCATGTGCTCATTGGTCCTAGTTAGGGTCCTAGTTTGGTCTTAGGGTCATAAGTCAAGATTGAGATTTTCTTGAAAATAGAGGGTATGTGTGCCTTTGAGGTGTTTAGGGGTCCTTCTTAGCATGGTGGTGTCCTTAGGTTAGCCCAATGTGGGTCTAGGAGTCAAGAAAAGCAACATTGAGAAAGTTGCTCAAAAGTTGGATGACAACTTTTAAAAGTTGTCAAGCAACTTTTCCACCATGAGGTCAAAATATTTAATGTAGCATGGAAAACCCTAATATGGGCACATAGACTGAGGCAAAGGTGCTATAAGTAATTGAAAACCCTAAGTTAATGGGTTGGATGTCAGTTATTGTATGGCCAAAGCAAGGTGACTTGACTGTGACTACAATTTTGTTGCTAGTTGGCACAAATGGAGTAAAAGAAGAATGTTAATGGATTGATTTTTGAGCAAAACTATGTGGAGTGTCTTGTATGTTGTATTTACTCTCATTGTGGGCAATTAGACTACATTTTGTTGCGCAGGTTGTGTGTGTTTGTAAATATTTTGTGAATTTGCTTCTTACTGTCCTGTTTGGACTGGTTTGCATCAATGGGCTCAAAACTCCATTCCCCATTGTGGAATCACCATGAAACCATGGGAAATGAGAGTAAAGACCCTGTACTATAATTCAATGCAAGAAGGGACCTTGAAAATGTAAGGAGGCCATTTGAAGACCCACTCCTAGGCGAGACTGGACAATGCCCAACTAGGAAGGGTTAAGTTGCAGAGGTCTTGAAGAGCAAGGAAGGTTAGAGGAGGAGGCACCCTTTGGAGGAGTTGTAGAGGGGTGAGTGAAGCACCATTGGTGTGAAGAAGGAGCTTCCACAAATCCAGACAAGGTGGAAAGAGCACCATACCTACACTGTGACCCTGGCAGGCCTAAAAACCCTCTTAAAAACCTTAAAATTAACCTAGGGCAGTGTACGGACACTTGGAGGCCTAAAACCTGAAAAATCCTTGAGTCCTTGCCAAATGAATAGTAGGTCTTTTGTGAGGTTTCACAAGAAAATGCATCATTTGCAAGAGGGAGCCCTAAAGGACCGGGTAGGAGGCCTAATTGGTCACAATCCTTGTAGCCCTATTTTGTAGGCAAAAGACAAAATTGTGAAATGGGTAAGGGGTAGGAAGCTTGAAACCTCTTGGGGGCACATGAATGGGTGGAAAAACCATGTATTATACCTGACCTATCCTTGCTAAGACCTAGGAAGGTGTGGAGAAAGCCAAACCCTTATTAGCCTAAGTAAGGGTTCTTGAATCTCATGAATAGGTGAGACCTTGGAAGTAGTTTTTCAACTTGTTGGTGGGTGGATTGGGCAAGGTCAGGGGACTCCACAAGTAGGGGAAGTCCTAGAGACCCTAGGGTGTGGCTAGAACACTTGGTGATCCAAGGAAAGGATCCTAGAGCATAGACTAGGCTAGTCTATCCCAAACCCCATCCCATCAGATTGGTATCAGAGCCAAGTTAAAGATTTGGTGGACCGTGTATGTCTTTGTATTCTAGTGAATCAGTAGGGGAAAGCACAATGGTCACTAATGCAGAGATGGCTAGGAAGGTAGAAGAGAAGAAGGAGAAGAATAGAATCCTTGAAGAAGCTATGAGTGAGATAAGGGATAAGCTACAGGAAGTGGTGGATAAGAGGACACAAGGACCTTGGGGCGAAGACACCAAGGATAAAGGCAAGAAAACTATAGACATAGATGAAATTATACCTAAACCAGATCCCTTGTTCAATGAATAACCTTTTGTAAAGGCTATTAAGGCTTTGAATACTAGAGCTTTTGAAGGATTGCCACATTTCAGTGGAAGGATGGACATAGACACTATCATGGAATGGATTGAGGGTATGGAAAACCACTTTGAGTGTGAGGGAGTGATAGAGGATCAAAAGGTTAAGGCTGCCAAATCAAGACTAAGGGGAGCAACTTTGACATGGTGGAAGTATCTGCAGGAAGAGAGAGTTAGCATGGGGAAGCTACCTATTGCCAATTGGAAGGCCATGGTGAGTAAGATCAAAGAGAACTACTTACTAGAGGATTATGAAGTCCAAATTCATAAGAAGAGATAGGGATTGAAGCAAAAAGACCTTGATGTGACCTCCTACACCGAAGAATTTCAAAAGCTTTGTCTTAGATCCAAAGTCCAAGAAGATGAATCTATTAAGGTGGCTAGGTATTTAAGCGGCGTAAAGTGGAACATTCAAGAGGAGATAAGCCTATGGACTCCTACTACTATTCAAAAATGTCATTAGCTTTCTGCCAAGGTAGAAGAGAGGAACAAATGGAAAGGAGACTCCAATAAGAGGGGTAGAGGCAGAGGTAGAGAACCAATGAGTCACCGAGGTGGTTACCAAAGCAAGGCAAATGAGCAGAGGAACCAAGGAGAATCCAAGTTGACTAAACATGGTAGTGAAGCCAATCTTAGAGGGGGTCATTCTAGTGGAAGAGGTGCACAAGGTGGTCCAAGTAGGGATAGAGGTACCGGCAGGGGTAACTCTTACTTTGCAACTATGAAATGTTACAATTGTGGTCAATTGGGACACCCGGCCTATAGATGCCCTGACAAGCCTACCTCATCAAACAATGGAAAGAGGATTTCTTATGCACATGAAGACTCTACAAGCAGCAAGACACCTAAGGTGGACCATATTGAATCAGAGATTGGAGAAAATCTAATGTTCAATAGGTTCTTGATAAGACAGCCAGTTAAGAATGAACCTAAGCATAGGAGAGAATTGTTTAGGGTGAGATGCAAGATCCTTGGTAAATTTTGCAAGGTGATAGTTGATTCAAGGTCAACTGATAACATAATATCAAAGGAGGAAACCAAGAAGTTGAAACTCACAAGGATACCCCACACTAACCCATATAAGGTGACATGGTTGAATCATGAGCAGAGTGTGCTTGTCAATGAACAAACTTGGGTAGAGTTCTCTATTGGAGGATACAAGGATAGGATCCTTTGTGATGTGTTACCCATGGATGCTTGTCACCTATTACTAGGTAGACCCTAGAAATTTGATAGGAAGGTGATATATGATGGAGAGGAGAACTCCATTTCCTTCAAGAAGGATAGCAAGACCTTTAGGATTCAGTCTTTGACAGAGAATGAAGAGGGAACTTCAAGAACACCTAGTGTCTTATTGGCTACTGGTAAAGAGTTCTTACACTTGCTACATGAGGAGGAGATAGTGAAGTGTGCCATCTTTGTGAAGCCAAAGGAGGAAGAAGAAAAGTTGCAGGCAGAAGTACCCAAGGAGGTGAAGCAAATGTTGCAAGAGTATAAGGACATAGTGAGTGATGGTGCACCTGCAACAATCCCACCAAGAAGGTCTATAAGCCATCAAATAGACTTTGTTCCCAGTGCATCCCTACCTAACAAAGCTACATATAAGCTTACACCTGACCAAAACAAGGAGGTAGCAAGGCAAGTGCAGGAGTTATTGGAACAAGGACTAATTAAGAAGAGCATCAGCCCATGTGCAGTCCCGGTAGTGCTAGCATCAAAGAAGGGAGGCAAGTGGAGACTTTGCACTGATTCAAGGGAAATCAATAGGATCACCATAAGGTATAGGTTTCCTATTCCTAGAATAGAGGATTTGATGGAGTGTTTAGGAGGTGCTATGTATTTTACTAAGTTGGACCTTAAGAGTGGTTATCACCAAATTAGAATTAAGGAGGGAGATGAGTGGAAGACTGCTTTCAAGACCATAGAAGGATTGTATGAATGGCTTGTGATGCCATTTGGACTCACCAATGCTCCAAGAACCTTCATGAGGTTGATGAATGAGGTGTTAAAAGACTTCATAGGTAGGTTTGTGGTGGTGTACCTAGATGACATTCTCATCTATAGCAAAACCAAAGAGGAGCACCTTGAGCATTTGAGGTTAGTCTTAGAGAGGTTGCATGAGGAGAAGTTATCCATCAACCTAGAGAAGTGTGACTTCTTGAAAAAAGAGCTAGTCTACTTAGGATTTGTGATGTCTAAGGGAAGCTTGAAGATGGATCCAAGCAAAGTGGAGGTAATCTTTAATTGGCCTGCACCTAGAACAGGGACTGAAGTTAGGAGTTTCCATGGTTTAGCCCAATTCTATAGGAAGTTTGTGAGGAACTTTAGTGGCATGTGTGCACCAGTCCTTGACACCATAAAAGGAGGCCTTAAAACTAAGTTTAAATGGACTAAGTAGGCTGACAAAGCATTTCAATTGTTGAAGCAAGAAGTAGCCACAAAACCTATCCTTCTCCTAGCTAGTTTTGATAAGCTACTCACATTGGAGTGTGATGCAAGTGGAATTGTAGTAGGGGGTGTATTGAGTCAAGAGGGAAGACCTATGGCATTTTTCAGTGAGAAGCTCAATGAAGCAAAGAAGAAGTACTCAGCCTATGACCTAGAGTTGTATGCATTAGTGCAGTCTCTTAAAAAATGGAGGCATTACTTACTTCCAAAGGAATTTGTGGTGTTCACAGACAACCAGGCTTTGAGTTATATTAACACTCAAGAGAATCTTAGCAATAGACATCTGAAATGGATGGAATACCTCCAATCCTTCACCTTCACCATCAAGCATAAGAAGGGGCAACTCAACAAGATGGCAGATGCTTTAAGCAGGAAGTTGTTGATAGTTCAAGAACTACAGTTGCAGAGCATAGGAAGAGAAGGTTTCAAGGACCTCTATGAAGGAGATGAAGACTTCTCATCATCTTACAAGGTTTGCAAGGAGTTTGAGAACCATTTCCATGGTGAGTATGTAGATTACACTCTCCAAAATGGTCTCTTGTTCAAAGGTAATCAGTTGTGTGTGCCAAGAGGATCCATGAGGGAAAACCTCATCCAAGAGAAACACAATGGTATTTTAAGTGGACACTTTGGAGTCAACAAAACCTTGGATCTAGTACAGAGGTACTACTATTGGCCAAAGTTGCCAAGAGATGTGAAGAGGTATGTGGAGCAATGTGGTGTGTGTCAAAGGGAAAAAGGAGGATCAAGCAATGCTGGTCTCTATTAACCATTGTCGGTCTCAAATAGGCCTTGGGAATGTGTAAGCATGGACTTTATAGTAGGAATTCCCAAGACAAAGATAGGTATGGACAACATCTATGTGGTAGTAGATAGATTTTCCAAGATGAGCCATTTCATTCTATGTAGGACTACACATGATGCTAGCTATGTTGCACATCTCTTCTTTAAGGAGATTGTTAGGATTCATGGACTCCCTTTAAGCATTGTTTCAGATAGGGACAACAAGTTCATGGGCCATTTTGGCAAACATTATGGAGGAGACTTGGAACTAACCTCTCATTTAGCTCAGCTTACCATCCACAAACTAATGGTCAAACTGAAGTCATCAATAGAGTGTTAGGCAACTTGTTGAGGTGTTTAACTAAGGAGTATGGACAGACATGGGACCTAATCATTCCTCAAGTAGAGTATGCATATAATGACAGTGTAAATAGGACCACTGGAAGAAGTCCTTTTGAGGTTGTCTATGGTAGACATCCAAGAGGAGTGTGTGAACTTAGGGAACTTGGTTCCATGGAGATGAAGAGAGGCCAAGCAGAGGACTTCACTCAAACCATCAAGGAAGTTCAAGAGCAAGTCAAGAAAGCCATCCTTGAATCCACTCAAAAACTAAAGGCAAAAATGGATGAGAAAAGGAGAGAGGTTCAGTTCAAGGTGGGTGCCTTTGTGATGGTCCATTTGAGCAAAGCTAGAATGCAAAGTGGCAAGCCTACTAAACTACAAATGAAGAGGGTAGGACCTTGTAGAATTCTGGCAAAATATGTTGAGAACGCCTATAAGGTTGAACTTCCTTCAGACTTAGCCATTTCACCAGTCTTCAATGTTGCTGATCTGATCATGTACAAGGGTGGGATAGAAGGGCAGATTGAGAACCAAGCCAAGGTGCTACAAGACTTGGATGCGAATGCCTTAGCTCAAGTGAAGTAGCCTATAGCAGAGGAGATTTTGGAGTCAAGAGTGAAGAAGTCTACTAGACACTATGTCTACATGGAGCACTTTGTGAAATGGGCAGGCCAACCTGTATCTGAAGCTACTTGGGTGGAGGAGAGCAAGTTCAAGAAGCTTGGCATTGATCCTACTCTTCTCACTCCCCTAATTCCTTAGCTTGTTGCAGAGGGGGAGTATGGTGCAGGAGAACCCTTCTAAGGGCTCCCACCATTTTCTTTTGATTGTTTTCTTGCTTCTTTATGAAGACATTGTATATACAATAAGAGCCATGTGCTCATTGGTCCTAGTTAGGTCCTAGGGTCATAAGTCAAGACTATGATTTTCTTGAAAATAGAGGATATATGTGCCTTTGAGGTGTTTAGGGGTCCTTCTTAGCATGGTGGTGTCCTTAGGTTAGCCCAATGTGGGTCTAGGAGTCAAGAAAAGTAACATTGAGAAAGTTGCTCAAAAGTTGTCAAAGTTGCATGACAACTTTTCCACCATGAGGTCAAAATATTTAATGTAGAATGGACAACCCTAATATGGGCACATAGACTGAGGAAAAGGTGCTATAAGTAATTGCAAACCCTAAGTTAATGGGTTGGATGTCAGTTATTGTACGGCCAAAGCAAGGTGACTTGACTATGATTGCAATTTTGTTTCCAGTTGGCACAAATGGAGTAAAAGAAGAATGTTAATGCATTGATTTTTGAGAAAAACTATATGGAGTGTCTTGTATGGTGTATTTTCTCTCATTTTGAGCAATTAGACTAGGTTTTGTTTTGCAGGTTGTGTGTGTTTGTAAATATTTTGTGAATTTGCTTCTTACTTTCCAGTTTTGGACTGGTTTGTGTCAATGGGCTCATAACTCCATTCCCTATTGTGGAATCACCATGAAACCATGGGGAATGAGAGTACAGACATTATACTATAATTCAATGTAAGAAGGGACCTTGAAAATACAAGGAGGCCATTTGAAGACCCACTCCTAGGTGAGACTGGACAGTGCCTGACTAGGAAGGGTTAAGTTACAGAGGTCTTGGAGAGCAAGGAAGGTCAGAGGAGAAGGAAACCTTTGGAGGAGTTGTAGAGGGGTGAGTGAAGCACCATTGGTGTGAAGAAGGAGCTTCCACCAATCTAGAAAAGGTGTCAAGAGCACCAAACCTACACTGTGACTTTGGCAGGCCTAAAAACCCTCCTAAAAACCCTTAAAAACCTTAAAATTCACCTAGGGGAGTGTACAGACACTTGGAGGCCTAAAATCTAAAAAAATCCTTCAGTCCTTGCCAAATGAATAGTAGGTATTTTGGGAGGTTTCACAACAAAATGCATCGTTTGCAAGAGGGAGCCCTAAAGGACCAGGTAGGAGGCCTAATTGGTCACAATCCTTGTAGCCCTATTTTGTAGGCAAAAGACAAAATTGTGAAATCGATAAGGGGTCGGAAGCTTGAAACCTCTTGGGGGCACATGAATTGGTGGAAAAACCATGTATTAGACCTGACCTATCCTTGCTAATATTTTTCACCAAAAGTGATAACCCAAGAACACCTGCAATTGATCTATGAAGTAGCTAATTCAATCTATGAAGAACCTTGGGGATTGGACAACTTGACAAGGATATGAATCCTTCTACTCTTTAGACTTACTTAGAGTCTAGGTGGGTATACCTCTGTGAACTAAATTCACACTTTCAAAAGATAAATCCATAGCAAACCAATCCAGAAAACTAGTGGATCTAATCACCTTGAAACTAACTGAAACAAAGGAATGAAAATTATACTCATATTCAGTATTTGACCCACAAAACATGTAATAGACAACCTCAATTTTTCACTAGTGCCTTATCCAAGGTCACAAATTCATCTAAATTCAAACAATACTCCCCAAACAAAATATCTCTACACATCCCATTGGTTCGACTTCTGTTGATCCCTATATATGCCTAACACACATAAGAATTTATGCATACCAAATTAAACTATGCTCATCAAGATTCAAAGTATCCTACAGAGAATTTACTAGTAGAAGTGATCCTTGCATATTTAATTTCCCTCCTAAAGAGAAAAGCTATCAAACACATCTACTGAAAGTTACCTTACAACCCTCTTCAAACAAAATAACCCTAGATTATTCAGAATGAAATAGTAAACAATTGCAAACACATTTGAAGATGACACAAAGTTTTACTCAAAACTGATGGTCTGTATATTGATATATTCTTCAAGGAAGTATTACAAAAACTTTTGAATATTCTCCATTAAACTTAGAAAAGCTCAGATATAAATTTCTACAGTGTTTTCTTACAATTCTTTGCGATCATTCTACTCTTAGTCCTGGTATCCATTTACAACACTATGGATGCACATAGCTTCAGAATTTCCTAGGCAAATTTGTTACAATCCTTTCTTTTCCAAAAGAAGTTACAAAGCCTTTTACAAAAATAGTTACAAGTCCTTTTCGACCTTTATAGCTTCTTCTACTTGTTTTCCGGTTGCAACCTCTTCTAACTGTTTAGGAGCACCCTCTAACTGCTCTACATCCTGAATGGCATATTTTCTTGTCCATTCATTGTACACATCATCAGTTGGCCATGCGCAATTAATCACTTTTGCCTTAGCCTTGGTCAATCTTTTCCAAGAATTTCTCATCTTGTTGACTTCTAAATTGAGAAAACCATAATGAGATTTGATTTTCTCTATCTCCTGAATTTTCACAACAAAGATGGAAGCATCATCTAAATCAACAATTCCTTTAATTCTAGTTGATAGTTTGGCCTCTAATTTCTTGAGCCACACTTGTTTGTCCTTTAGTTGATCTGGGCTAACAAAAACTCCTGGGAGCAACTCAAAAACCTGATCAGCATACTCCTTTTTGTACAAGTTAATTTTCCTATCAACATTATCCACCTCTTCTACTAATTTTATTAGGTCTTTGGTGGTTTCACAAGTGGATTTGATGATAGATTGGCCCCTGCTTCATCATAAGATGCATAAATAAGCTCCAAGTCCTGCTCTCTAGGCCTCCACTTGTAATAAATAGTTGTCAAAATGGCCTTATCTCCATTGAGCTCATTCCACATATCCAAAATCTTGCTTATATTGTTATATAGCAGTGAGGCACTCATTGTATCTGCAAAACTTGAAACAGTAGCCCTTACTCTTTCCTCATATTTCTTGGCATAGAAGGCCCGAGCCTGTTTTAGATTCTCTAATTCTTGAGGAGGAATCTCAATCATCTAGGAGCTAGAAGGTGTTGGAGATGGAGGGAACTCAATGATGGGGCTACTAGGTGGAGGTCTTGCAGAAGAGGAGGAGATCATCAGTGTTGAAGACTCACCTTGATGGTACTATCTTGTTAACTGGCTCCGCAACTTAGCAATGATGCTATCCTTACCTCTTACCTCCTCCTTAGCACTGTTATAAGCCTTCAAAATTGTCTCCAACTTGACTTGGAGGTCTGCTTTTTCCTTGGCATCTTTTTCTGCTACTGCAACACTAAATTTTGCAGTCTCTAGCATAGTGTTAGTAGCTTCTACCACCCCTATGTTCTGCACTCTCTTCACTATCATCCCACCAAGGTAGCTTGACCTTGGGGTATCTTTACTTCTCTTATTTTCATCCCTCTTGAGAGACCACATAATGAGTGCAGCATTATCTTTGCTAAAAGTGATTCCCTCCATGGGCTTGGTTTCCTTTCTCACTGCCTCCAGTACTAGGGCATCTGCTATGTCCCACTCAAGGAGAATGAGCACTCTATCTTGTGCCACCATATCTCTTCCTTGCTCAGGAGTGATAGTCTTGAATTCTTCCATCATTTCTTTCTTTATTTCCTCCTCCACCAAAGCTGGATCTTTGTGAGACTACTCACCATTTCTCTTCTCACATCTTGCATTGTATTTTTCTATATTTTGTTTCCATACAAACTACATAAATGCTCCTGATGTATCAAAATTGTTATCAGCTAAGAAGTCAACAATGGACTGCTTGATCTTAGGATCCCACTCCTAGCCCTTAAGTTCATTGGTAGTGATGTTCATTTCAGCGGCAAGGGGCTCTTCTAGCATTCCTTCCTCTACTTCATCATATGTATAGGCAATTTCTCCTAGACTGCCTAACTGTATCAGTTGTTCAGCTGCTCCCTGTTCATCTCCTATGTGAATAGGGGATTGGGATGGAGAGTACAAGGGTGTATCAAATTGTACTTCTTTTCCTACTCTCTGCTTCTTTGGGCTCTCTTGGATGTCAATGATATTTTGTATCTTCGTCTTTCCTTTGGAGGTAGAGGGCTCCACTGTTGTAGGCATCAGCACACTATAACTAGATTTCTTGTGCAGTGTATAGTCATAAGGAGGGATTGCTTTGGTGGATGCAGACCTACTTAGAATCATTCTTTCCTTTTAAGGGTTGCTTTTAATCCTAGCTTCCCTCTTTTCCTTCAGGGTCTGCATTACATCCTCAAAGCAAACAATTAGGAACTTTATTTTCTCCTCAAAAGGGAAAAAGCTAGATAATGGGTCATAGCTGGAATCAAACTGATGTACAAAATCTAAGGCTTTCTTATAAGCCACCTAGTTTTCCTTCCTCAGTTCCTACTCATCTAGATCAAACTCATTTCTAATGAGGTCTTCAGGAAACTGAAATTGATGGGGTCTACCTCTGCACACTGCTCTCTTTCTAAACATGCCATTGAAGAAGTCTTCTGGATCAGCACACCTGGATATTGTAGTTGACAAATGATAAGGTTTGAGAAAGTCTTCAAAACAATTCCAACCTCCTTTGGCTTTTATAAATTGGTGGGCTATAGTAACTGTAGGGAAAATAGTCCCTTTACCCCTGCCTATTAGCTCTACCTCTTGTACACTACCAATTTATCTGAGGACTTCTGCAATTCCCACTTTGAGAGGGACTTGATAGGGAAACAAGAATGGAGTGCCTCTGAAACGAAAAACTCTAAAAACTATTGAGACTGGGTATAGGTAAATATCACCCCAATTATGAACAATCTTTATACTTTTTGCAAATTCTTTTGGTCTAACAAATTCGTAAAGAACCTTGGGGATTCTTCGGTTTTCTAAGTAGAGGAGAGTCCTAATCTTTGATGAAAAATATTTATCAAATTTTAAGAAACTAGCATCTTCTCTATCCTATGACAACACAGTACTCCATAGTTGCACTAGCATCTTTTCTCCCTCTTTCTCTTTTATGAGGTTCAGTCCACTTGCAAAGTGATCACCACCTTTGAACAAAAATAGATGCATAAGGAGTGAATATCATCTGAAAGGCCTATCAACCTTCCCATTTTTTATTCTTGTCAACCCTCCATGGATAGCATTAGTAATGAAAGAAGCATAATCAAAGGTTACTGCAAGAGAAGGATTCAAAATCTGAGAAATCATTAGCAAGTAGTGATTGGGCATATTTGCCTTAGCATCCTCTCCTAAAATCTGCCAGAGTGACCAGTACAGTCCCTTAGCCCTAAGGGTGAATAGATTCAATGAGAAGGGATCTTCAGTGTTGGGTCCTACAACTATCAACCCTCCTATCTTAACAAAAAATTCCTTAAGAGGCCCATTTCTAAGGTGATTCCTTTGTGCACTGTATACTTGAGCTAATGATTTCAAATTAAAGGGTTCCACAAAATTTGTAAAGTCATTAAGCCCAAAAGAATTTCTGAATTCTTCATTATTGATTTCAATAAGGGCCTTCCCATTTATGTTCCTAATGCTTCTTGTAACTAGGTCGTAATTATGTGCAATTTGAGTCAATAGATCCATGGCCATGAATACTCCTGGAACTATCAACTTCCCTACATCTAACTCCCAGATGCTATTCTGAGGGGCTGGAGAATTTCTCATTCCAAATCCAACTTTGAATAACCCCAACCCAGAAAACCCAACCTGTGGATCTCTCAACAAATTACCCTTATCATACAACCCTTCTCCTATCTTCAAGCAAGTATCTCTAGGCACTAATTCTTTTACCTTTGATACCTGATTAGTTGACAACGTCAACTGCTCAAGAAAATCATCACAGATGGCCCTCTCCTGATAATTAACTTTCCTGAAAAATTCTCTCTTAGGTGCCATTTTGAAATTGTAAGCAATTAAAATACTTCTCCCAAATGGTTTTGTGACAAATCAAGACCTTAATTAAAACACCACAAAGAAATTGCCACACAAGAGTACAAGAAAACCTGTTTTTAGCTCAAAGGAATCTTCTCTGCAACTGAATTGACTATCTCTATATTTGAAGACAATAGCTCTACATCTCCTCTTCTACAACAATTCTTTTGAATGATACCTTTACTCAATCGACAGGAGATCATATATGGTACCCAGGCTCTTAACTGCGACATTGATTCTGCATGCTTCGGTCATCCCTTCAGAATTGAATTCCTGAAAGAATTTGAATTTTTTCTCCAACGGGGCACGACATTCTTGCAATTCTTTCCTTTCACTCTTTCGCTGTTTCATGAAGCATAACCTTCAGGCAATTTCGTTAAATGAAATCACACCAACCGTCCAATCAAAAGAAACTTGATCAACTGTTACACTGACTTAATAGTCTTGCCTTTGTGCTGGGCCCCACCTCCTTTTCGCCATTTCGTAGGCTTTATCCTTCGAACACTTCTCCTTCGTGAAGCCGCGCTAGACATTAGATGCAATTTTAACTGCTTGGCATTTAACTCTTACCGAAACCATCAACATCTTTATGAACCGCACCTTTACCTTGACTGCTAGCGGTCTTTCGCCCTTTCGTGAAGCTTAAACATCTTTCAACTTCAGGCCATGAAACAATGTGAGGCATTGGATCAGATTGGAGATGACCATCCTTTAAGGGAAACCCTTTATGGTTGCTTTACTTACACCACCTTTTCATTGGTTACTGACTACCACATGGCACTCAACCATTGGTTTTAGAAAACCGTTCAAGCCTAGTTCAACATTAGCCATGTGTCTCTCCATTTTATTGCTAGTTACACCTTGGCAGACCCTCAACGTCTTCTAAAACCATGTGTCCATGGACATGTCACCATCTAGCTTGACACCTGGATATCCTTTCTTCTTTTTGCTATTTCGCGAAGCATATCCTTCAACCACTTTGTAACTGCGAAATAACGCCAGCCATTGGATCGAAATGAAGTTGATCCTCCTTTAACCTCGTGTTTTATCTGCCTTTGGGGATGAAAAACCTTTTCACCATTTCGCAAGGCATAAAGCATGAGCACTTTACCTTTGCGAATTCATGCAGGCCGTTAGATTATTTTTGACTTGCTCGATGCTTAACAATCTGAACTGACTCCGACAGACGTGGGCCCTTCGACTCAACCTCAAACACCTGGCATCTAGTCACTTTCAAAGCTGACATGTCAGTCTTTCATTTGCTGGGAGAAAACACTGGGTTCCACGTCATCCTTGCCACCTGTATCTACCATGTCACCTCTTATCTCATGACATGACTCACCTCTGGGACCCACCTTCTTTTAACCCTTAGACCCACCTTGCTGACTATTGTGACCTCTACCATGTACCATCATCTTTCTCACCCTCTCAACTAGCTGGACCGTCTACTTGGAGTGCCATGTCATTTCACCACTTTGCAAAAGATAACTGTCGAGCATTTTCATCCTGCGAAATAGCGTGAACAGTTAGATTAGATTGGACTTGATCACCTTTTAGTCACTTAGAAAGTCCTCGCATGCAGGGCCCCACCAAACGCATTCGCCATTTCATGAAAGGTATTTCACTTCCAAGTTCAGGCTGCGAAATAACGCCAGTCGTTGGATCTTGGACAAGATGAAGCCTCTTTAATCCAGACCAAAAATGCCATTTAGAATGCTTCTCCCTTTCACCATTTAGCAAGTCTTAAACTCATGGCATTGTCCATTACCAATTTAGCAGGTGTTCCAAACCCAGTTATTCCATTATCCATCAAGAAATCAATGACAACCTTACTTGTAGCTCTTCTTGTAGGAATAGCTTCTATCCACTTGGTGAAATAGTCAGTGGCTGCTATGATCCATCTATGACCTCTTCCTGACCTCTCAACAATCTCTCCAATAAAATCAATGCCCCACTGGACAAAAGGAGCTTCCACAGATACTGGATTTAGGGGTAAGGCTCCTTCATACTTCAGCTTGGATGAAAATTTCTGACATGGGTCACATTTCCAGACATATGCATGAGAATCTTTGAATAAAGTGGGCCAGAAGTATCCAGCCTGGATTATCTTACTAGTAGTTGTCTTGGTAGAGTAATGACCCCCACATACTCCATGCATTTCAGTCAATACTCTTTTAGCTTGGAATTCATCCAAACACATTAGTAATTCTCCATCTCTTTTCCTCCAGAACAGATCACCTTGAATGAGCACATATTTTTGGGACTTGAGTTTCAAAGTTCTTTTCTGATTATGTGTCATTCCTTCTGAGAATGCAGCATCTCTTAGGAATCAAACTATCTCTGAGTATCAAGGTTGCCTTTCAATGCTAGTGACTGAAGCATCTATGACTTCAACATTATGTATTTCTACATTCATAAGATTAGACTCAGTCATGAGCTTAGCCAAACCCAAACCTCTCACCAATTTGGTGATCTTTATCTCCAAGTCAAATTCTTGAATTCTATTAATCCATTTGCATCTTTTCCCTATAACCTCAGACTGGGACAAAATATCCTTAACTGTAGCATGTGGGACATAGGCAATGATATTTGCATTTACCAGATATGGCCTAAAAGCCTTGATAGCTTTAACTAAAGCATAAGCTTGTTTCTCCATGGTCTCATATTTTAATTTTGCTTCTTGCAAAGACTTGTTGTAGAAAGCTATGGGATGTTCATATCCCTCATTATCCTTTTGTAACAATACTGCAACTACTGTATGATATGAAGCAAAAGAAAATAGAGAAAAGGGCTTACTGTAATCAGGAGATTTTAACACTGGTGCTTCCGAATGGCCTTCTTAATTTCAGCAAAATCCTTTGAGGCTTCTTGGTCCCAACAAAATTTGGTATCGTTCTTGAGCAACTTGACAATAGGCTTCACTATCTCTGCAAAGTTTGCAATGAAACTCCTAACAAAATTTACTTTGCCTAGAAATGATTGAATACCTTTTACATTCTTTGCTTCAGACACCTTGTTTATTGCTTCAATTCTTTCGAGGTCTATCCTCACCCCTTCTTTAGAAACAATGTCTCCCAATAGTTTTCCTTCAATGACTCCAAAATGACATTTCTTGGGATTTAGTGACACACCGAATTCCAAGGCTTTATTGAACACCTTTTCCAAATGTCCACAATGATCATTAGCCCTCTTAGAAAAATAGGTTAGATCATCTTGATAAACCACCATGATGATATTGATGAATTATTTGAAGGCTACATCCATGGCTCTCTGAAATGTAGCTCCAACATTTTTCAATCCGAATGGCATTCTCACATAGACATATGTTCCCCACAGACTAGTGAAGGCAGTTTTAAACTATTCAGATTCCTTCACTAACACTTGATTGTATCCGGAAAAACCATCCATCATGGATAAAAGATCACAACCTATTACTCTCTACAACATGGCTTCCATATTTGGGGAAGAGTAGTTATCTTTCAAAGAAGCAACATTTAGATTCCTAAAATCCACACACAATCTAATGTCCCCATTCTTCTTTCTTACTGGGACCAGGTTGGAGACCCATGAAGAATGTCTTATAGGTTTAATAATCCTCCCTTCTCTTAATTTAGTCAACTCTTGTTGCATCTTAGTTTCTAACAGGGGATTGATGGGTCTCTGTTTCTATCTAAAAGGCTTATCATCTGGAAGTAAAGGAACTTCATGCTGAAAAAGATCTTGTCTATACACCTTTAGGTCTTCATAAGACCAAGCAAAAACATGCTTGTATTTCCTCAATAAATTAATAAGGTTAGTCCTAACATGAGGGGGTAATTTCTTCCCAATGTATACTAACTTAGGGGATGATTCAGTCCCCAGGTTTACCTCCTCTAGTTCTTCCAACTTGGTGGTAGATTGCTAATGTAAGTGACTGTCATTGTAACTGAACATACTTTCCAGCTCTACCAGCCCTTTAGGTATTTCATTGGTTTCCAACTGGACCAAATCATTTCCAAAAACTGTTTCTCTATTATCAACCACCTCCACTAGTGTATTGCAATCAATCTTTTGTCAATCATAATCATCAACACATTGGATGAACCTAAGAATGTCTCCATCATCAGCAAAAACTTGCCAATTGTACACATTATTAGGAATAGCAAGCCTAGATTTTATTTCCATAGTGGAAATACCGGTCAGTGTTGCATCATTATTTTTCAAGGCAACATTAGCTAGGAAATCTGTCGTAATGTTCTTTGATCGCTCTATCCAATTAATAGAAAATGCACTAAAATGCTCAATAAAATCCCAAACTGCATGTTTATATCTCTTTAACCTATCATTCTTGGATGCATATTTGGATCTTACCTAAGATACAACCAATTTTGAATCCCCTAACACTATCAATAGCTAGATTCCATGCTTCTTTGCAACTTTAAGCCCCAGCAATAGAGCTTCATACTCTGTAGTATTATTTGTGCACTAGAAGGCCAATAAGAATGAATACTTAAAGGTTATACCTGATGGGGATACAAAAAGAACCCCTACTCCAGATCCTTCTTTGGAGCAAGCTCCATCAAAATACATTTGCAATAATCCATATTGTTGTGCTTCTAATTCGACCATAATGGGGCCAGTATTCTTTAATTGGGGTAAAATTGGTTGAAGTCTAAAATTATCAAGATCTACATCAATCATACAATTGAGCATATTAGGGTCTACATTTTCAATTACCCTAGGAGCATGTGGCTCTCTATACAATTTGACCTGATTTCCATTGATTGGAATGGTGGCATAAGATAAGTCCAATTGAACATTTCCTCCTACTATTGATGCCCATTGCCTAGATAGTAACATACCATAATGGGGCTTGGTATCAGTAACAATAACATCCATTTTATAAGTTGCCTCAGGGAATGCTACTATTTTTACCTCAACATCTTTCATTGTACCTATCACAGATACTTCTCTGTTATCCATAGCATAGCATTTTCCATATACAGTGGTTACTGACAGTCCTAATTCTTTCATAACACCATAGGGCATTACATTAGCAGTAACTCCTGGATCTATCATGCAGTTTTTTATCAACCGGTTGTTTACTAACAAAGTAACATAGAAAGGATCTACCTGTGAAGGCTCTTGAGTGATAGTGGTTCCAACATAAACCTGTGGGGTTTGGAACTCTTGATCCTTTCTAATTCTAGCTGAACCGGTGGGTAAGACTGTGTCACTATCAGATATACTAGAAAATAAAGACAAAGTTGCATCCCTATGTTCTTCAATCTTCAGTAATTCTACTAATGGGATAGTGACCTTCATCTGAGTAAGAGCTTGAGCCATGTCAAATGTAGAACTATTGCTTGTTTCAGTACAAGCTCTAACTCTTTCTATCTTGAGCTGACTTGCCTTTTTCACTATGGCAGCTTCTTGTATATCACCAATGTTTTTATCATTTGTACCCTTGGGTACATCTTTAACTTGTTCCCCTTTTTCTTGACAAATCTTAGGAACAGTAGTAGCACTAGTTGCTGCCCCCTTTTGAGTGACCTCTTTTATGAACATGGAACCAAGTTCACCCTAATCAGTGTCTCTCTTAGTGCTCCTCAAGTTATAGTTGTGTTTTGCTTTGGCAATGGCAGCTTTAGTGAGATTTTTAACTTCTTCCTCACTAGGCCTTCTAAGATGAACCTCTTCATCCTCAATTGTTACCACATTCAATGTAGGATGCCAATTTAAGGTTAGTTGTCCTTGAACAAACCTTTCATTATCTAGCACATCACTGTATTCACTTTGTATAGACTCCTCATCACTTTCTATGATGGTTTCAAACATATTGATGTCAGGCTCAGCTTCTTGTCTCATAGATTCTTCAAGAGCCTAAGCTACTGCACACTGATGAGGATAATGTGGTCCATCACAAGCAATACAATAGGGAGTATTTTCTATATTATGGATAGTCTTCCCTTTCAAGGGATCTGGAGTGTCCTGATTCTGAGCAATTTTGGGCTTCTCATTTTGGGGTTTGCCATCTTTCCAATTGGTATTATATGGCATGTCATGCAATCTAGGGGGTCTATCTTACTAGTTATAATGAGGTTTGTCATTTTTGTTTACCTTGATAGTCAGATCCTTCATTGCAATAACAAAATTCTCTATCTTATCTTCCTCCTTAGCAACTTTATTAGGTTGTTGTTTTGTCTCTTGCCATAATCTACCATCTATCCTTCTTCCCAACTTCCCGGATGCTTTTCTATTACTTTCTACATTTATGGCAATTCTAAAAGCATCTCTCAAGTTATGTGGATTTTTATCTCTCAGGATGTAGGCCATCTTAGAATCAAATGCATTATAGTAGGTATTTAAACACATGTTATCATCTAATCTCATCACCTGATACAATCTATGCATGGCCTTTTGGAATCTGGCATTGAAGTCAGTGACCATTTCATTATCAGACTTTCTGATGTTATTGAATTCATTGAGCATGAAGCTCACATTAGTCTTATCACCATACTGCTCTTGAAAATAGTTTTTAAAATCCTCCCATGACCCTATGCTTTTTACTGGAAGACCTCTATACCAATCTCTTGCATCATCAACGAGGGATTGGACAAACAGTTTCATGATAACATCTTCATCCACTATCTCATAATCGTTTATTAGGTCCCCAAAAGACTTTAGATGTTCCTCAGCACTAATTGCATTGTTTCCAGCAAATTTATGGAGTCTGTCTCTTAACTCAGTAGGAACATGATTGGGATATCCTGGGATCCCATCAAAGAACAATTGTCTATATTGTTCTAAATTGATTGGTCTCCTTTAAAAGGGGGTAATAGCATTACTGTTTCCCATGGTCATTTTAACTTTTGGGATTGGAGATTGAGATACTTGGGTGTACTGACTATTCATAGGGATTTGACTCACTAAGGCTATATTAGCAGGCACTATGGGTTGAATTTTAACTGGGGGAAGGGAAATTTGTTGAGGATCAGGCTTACTAAGGTCTTCTGATGGAAACATGATAGGGGGAGCCTTTAAGAAACTGATTTTTCTTTTTACTTCCTGATTTGCCGCTTCCAATTCAGCTTTCTCTAATTCCATTTTTTTGTTGTTCACCAAAAGTGATAACCCAAGAACACCTACAGTTGATCTATGAAGTAGCCAATTCAATCTATGAAGAACCTAAGGGCTTGGACAACATGACAAGGATATGAATCCTTCTACTCTTCAGACTTACTCAGAGTCTAGGGAGGTATACCTTTTTGAACTAAATTCACACTTTCAAAAGATAAATCCACAGCAAACCAATCTAGAAAACCAGTGGATCTAATCACCTTGAAACTAACTGAAACAAAGGAATGAAAAGTATACTCATATTCAGTATTTGACACACAAAACATGTAATAGACAACCTCGATTTATACCAGTACCTTATCCAAGGTCACAGAATCATCTAAATTCAAACAATACTCCCCAAACAAAATATCTCTACACATCCCATTGGCTCGGCTTCTGTTGATCCCTATATATGCCTAACACACATAAGAATTTATGCATACCAAATTAAACTATGCTCATCAAGATTCAAAGTATCCTACAGAGAATTTACTGGTAGAAGTGATCCCCACATATTTAATTTCCCTCCTAAAGAGAAAAGCTAGCAAACACATTTACTGAAAGTTGCCTTACAACCCTATTCAAACAAAATAACCCTGGATTATTCAGAATGAAATAGTAAACAATTGCAAACACATTTGAAGATGACACAAAGTTTTACTCAAAACTGATGGTCTGTATATTGATATATTCTTCAAGGAAGTATTACAAAAACTTTTGAATTTTCTCCATTAAACTTAGAAATGCTTAGATATAAATTTTTGAAGCGTTTTGTTACAATTCTTTGTGATCATTCTACTCTTAGTCCTGGTATCCATTTATAACAATATGGATGCACATAGCTTTGAACTTTCCTAGGAGAATTTGTTACAATCATTTCTTTTCCAAAAGAAGTTACAAAGCCTTTTAAAAAAATAGTTACAAGTCCTTTTCGACCCCTGCAGCTTCTTCTACTTGTTGTCTGGTTGCAACCTCTTTTAATTGTTCAGGAGCACCCTCTAACTGCTCTACATCTTGGATGGCACATTTTCTTGTCCATTCATTGTATACATCATCAGTTGGCCACGCGAAATTAATCACTTTTTCCTTAGCCTTGGTCAACCTTTTCCAGGAATTTCTCATCTTGTTGACTTCTGAATTGAGAAAACCATAATGAGATTTGATTTTCTCTATCTCCTAAATTGTCGCAACAAAGAAGGAAGCATCATCTAAATCAATAATTCCTTTAATTTTGGCTGATAGTTTGGCCTCTAATTCCTTGAGCCACACATGTTTGTCCTTCAGTTGATCTGGGCTAACATAAACTCCTGGAAGCAACTCAAAAACCTAATCAGCATACTCCTTTTTGTACAAGTTAATTTTCATGTTAGCATTATCCACCACTTTTGCTAATTTTACTAGGTCTTTGGTGGTGTCACAAGTGGATTTGATGATAGGATTGGCCCCTTCTTCATCATAAGATGCACAAATAAGCTCCAAGTCCTGCTCTCTAGGCCTCCACTTGTCAAAAATAGGTCTCAAAATTGCCTTATCTCCATTGAGCTCATTCCGCATATCCAAAATCTTGCTTATATTGTTATATAACAGTGAGGCACTCATTGTATCCACAAAACTTGAAATAGTAGCCCTTACTCTTTCCTCATATTTCTTGGCATACAAGGCCTGAGCCTATTTTAGATTCTCTAATTCTTGAGGAGTAATCTCAATCATTTGGGAGCTAGAAGGTGCTAGAGATGGAGAGAACTCGATGATGGGACTGCTAGGTGGAGATCTTGCAAGAGAGGAGGAGATCATCAGTGTTGAAGACTCACCTTGATGGTACTGTCCTGTCAACTAGCTCTACAACTTAGCAATGATGCTATCCTTACCTCTTACCTCCTCCTTAGCATTGTTATAAGCCTTCAAAATTGTCTCCAAATTGACTTGGAGGTCTACTTTTTCCTTGGCCTCCTTTTCTGCTACTGCAACACTAAATTTTGCAGTCTCTAGCACAGTGCTAGCAGCTTCTACCACCCCTGTGTTCTGCACTCTCTTCACTATCATCCCACCAAGGTAGCTTGACCCTGGGGTATCTTTACTTCTCTTATTTTCATCCCTCTTGAGAGACCACATAACGAGTGCAGCATTATCTTTGCTAAAAGTGATTCCCTCCATGGGCCTGGTTTCCTTTCTCACTGCCTCCAGTACTAGGGCATATGCTATGTCCCACTTAGGGAGAATGACCACTCCAGCTTGTGCCACCATATCTCTTCCTTTCTTAGGAGTGATAGTCTTGAATTCGTCCATCATTTCTTGCTTTATTTCCTCCTCCACCAGAGCTAGATCTTTGTGAGACTACTCACCTTTTCTCTTCTCACATCTTGCATTGTATTTTTCTATATTTTGTTTCCATACAAACTACATAAATGCTCTTGATGTAACAAAATTGTTATGAGCCAAGAAGTCATCACTGGCCTACTTGATCTCAGGATCCCACTTCTGGCCCTTAAGTTCATTTGTAGTGATGTTCATTTCAGCGACAAGTGGCTCTTTTGGCATTCCTTCCTCTACTTCATCATATTTATAGGCAATTTCTCCTAGACTGCCTAACTATATTAGTTGTTCAACTGCTACCTGTTCATCTCCTATGTGAATAGGGGATTGGGATGGAAAGTACAAGGGTGTATCAGATTGTACTTCTTTTCCTACTCTCTGCTTCTTTGGGCTCTCTTGGATGTCAATGACATTTTGTATCTTCCTCTTTCCTATGGAGGTAGTGGGCTCCCCTGTTGTAGGCATCAGCACACTATAACTAGATTTCTTGTGCAGTGTATAGTCACCAGGAGGGATTTTTTTTGGTTGAGGTAGACCTACTTAGAATCATTCTTTCCTTTTCAGGGTTGCTTTTAATCACAACTTCCCTCTTTTCCTTCAAGGTCTGCATTACATCCTCAAAGCAAACAATTAGGAACTTTATTTTCTCCTCAAAAGGGAAAAAGCTAGACAATGGGTCATAGCTAGCATCAAACTGATGTACAAAATCTAAGGCTTTCTTATAAGCCATCCATTTTTCCTTCCTCAGTTCCTACTCATCTAGATCAAACTCATTTCTAATGAGGTCTTCAGTAAACTGAAATTGATGGGGTCTACCTTTGCACACTACTCTCTTTCTAAACATGCCATTGAAGAAGTCTTCTGGATCGACACACCTGGATATTGCAGTTGACAAATGATAAGGTTTGAGAAATTGTTCAAAACATTTCCAACCTCCTTTGGTTATTATAAATTGGTGGGCTATAGTAACCGTAGGGAAAATAGTCCCTTTACCCATGCCTGTCAACTCTGCCTATTGTACACTACCAATTTGTCTCAGGACTTTTGCAATTCTGACTTTGAGAGGGACCTGATAGGGCAACAAGAATGGAGTGCCTCTGAAACCAAAAACTCCGAAAACTGTTGAGACTGGGTATATGTAAATATCACCCCAATTATGAACAATCTTTATACTCTTTGCAAATTCTTTTGGTCTAACAAATTCCAAAAGAACCTTGGGGATTCTTGGGTTTTCTGAGCAGAGGAGAGTCCTAATCTTTGATGGAAAATATTTATCAAATTTTAAGAAACTGGCATCTTCTCTATCCCATGACAACACAGTACTCCATAGTTCCACTGGCATCTTTTCTCCCTCTTTCTCTTTTATAAGGTCCAGTCCACTTGCAAAGTAATCACCACCTTTCAACAAAAACAGATGCATAAGGAGTGAATACCATCCGAAAGGCCTATCAACCTTCCCATTTTTTATACCTATCAAACCTTCATGGATAGCATCAGTAATGAAAGAAGCATAATCAAAGGTTACTGCAAGAGAAGGATTCAAAATCTAAGCAATCATTAGCAAGTAGTGATTGGGCATATTTGCCTCAGCATTCTCTCCTAAAATCTAGAAGAGTGACCAATACATTCCCTTAGCACTAAGGGTGAACAGATTCAATGAGAAGGGCTCATCAGTGTTGGGTCCTAGAACTTTCAACCCACCTATCTTCAAAAAAAATTCCTTAAGAGGCCCATTTATAAGGTGATTCCTCTATGCACTGTATACTTGAGCTAATGATTTAAAATTAATGGGTTCTAGAAAATTGGTAAACTCATTAAGCCCAAAAGCATTTCTGAATTCTTCATTATTGATTTCAATAAGGGCCTTCCCATTTATGTTCCTAATGCTTCTTGTAACTAGGTCGTAATTATGTGCAATTTGAGTCAATAGATCCATGGCCATGAATACTCCTGGAACTATCAACTTCCCTACATCTAACTCCCAGATGCTATTCTGAGGGGCTGGAGAATTTCTCATTCCAAATCCAACTTTGAATAACCCCAACCCAGAAAACCCAACCTGTGGATCTCTCAACAAATTACCCTTATCATACAACCCTTCTCCTATCTTCAAGCAAGTATCTCTAGGCACTAATTCTTTTACCTTTGATGCCTGATTAGTTGACAACGTCAACTGCTCAAGAAAATCATCATAGATGGCCCTCTCCTGATAATTAACTTTCCCAAAAAATTCTCTCTTAGGTGCCATTTTGAAAATGTAAGCAATTAAAATACTTCTCCCAAATGGTTCTGTGACAAATCAACACCTTAATTAAAACACCACAAAGAAATTGCAACACACGAGTACAAGAAAACCCTTTTTTTAGCTCGAAGGAATCTTCTCTACAACTAAATTGACTCGCTCTATATTTGAAGACAATAGCTCTGTATCTCATCTTCTGCAACAATTCTTTTAAATGATACCTTTACTCAATCGACAGGAGATCATATATGGTACCCAGGCTCTTAACTGCGACATTGATTCCCCATGCTTTGGCCGTCCCTTCAGAATTGAATTCCTGAAAGAATTTGAATTTTTGCTCCAACGGGTCACAACATTCCTGCAATTCTTTCCTTCCGCTCTTTTGTTTTTTCGCAAAGCATAACCTTCAGGCAATTTCGTTAAATGAAATCACGCCAACCGTCCAATCAAAAGAAACTTGATCGGTCGTTACACTAACTTAACAGTCTTACCTTTGCGCTGGGCCCCACCTCCTTTTCACCATTTCACAGACTTTATCCTTCAAGCACTTCTCCTTCGTGAAGTCGCGCTAGATGTTAGATGTAACTTTAACTACTCGACATTTAACTCTTATCGAAACCATTGACATCTTTATGAACCGCGCCTTTACCTTGACTGCTAGTGGTCTTTCGCCATTTCATGAAGCTTAAACATCTTTCAACTTCGGGCCATGAAACAATGCGAGGCGTTGGATCAGATTGGAAATGACCATCCTTTAAGGGAAACCCTTTATGCTTTCTTTACTTACGCTACCTTTTCATTGGTTACTGACTACCACGTGGCACTCAACCATTGGTTTTAGAAAACCATTCAAGCCTAGTTCAATGTCAGCCATGTGTCTCTCCCTTTTAGTGCCAGTTACACCTTGGCGGGCCCTCAACATCTTCTAAAATCACGTGTCCATGGACACGTCACCATCTAGCTTGACACCTGGATATCCTTTCTTCTTTTCGCTATTTCGCAAAGCATATCCTTCAAGCACTTCACAACCACGAAATAACACCAGCCATTGGATCAAAATGAAGTTAATCCTCCTTTAACCTCATGTTTTATCTGCCTTTGGGGACGAAAAACCTTTTCACCATTTCGCAAGGCATAAAGCTTGAGAACTTTACCTTTGCAAATTCACGTGGGCCGTTCGATTATTTTTGACTTGCTTGATGCTTAACAATCTGATTTGACTCCAACAGATGTGGGCCCTCTGACTCAACCTCAAACACCTGGCATCTAGTCACTTTCAAAGCTGACATGTCAATCTTTCATTTGCTGAGAGAAAACACTGGGTTCCACTTGTATCTACCAGGTCACCTCTTATCCCACAACATGACTCACCTCTGGGACCCACCTTCTTTTAACCCTTAGACCCGCCTTGCTGACTATTGTGGCCTCTGCCATGTACCATCATCTTTCTCACCCTCTTGACCAGCTGGACCGTCTACTTGGAGTGCCATGTCATTTTGCCACTTCACGAAAGATAACTATCGAGTATTTTCATCCTGCGAAATAGCGCGAACCGTCGGATCAGACTGGACTTGATCACCTTTTAGTCACTTAGAAAATGCTCGCATGCAAGGTCCCACTAGATGCTTTCACCATTTTGTGAAAGGTATTTCACTTGCAAGTTCAGGCTGCAAAATAACGCCAGCTGTTGGATCTTGGACGAGATGAAGCCTCTTTAATCTGGACCAAAAATGCTATTTAGAATGCTTCTCCCTTTCGCCATTTTTGCAAGTCTTAAACCATGCGCAACTTTGCCTAACGAAATAGCGAAAACCATAGATCTTCCTGAGAATTGCGCACAACTTATCGAACTCGACAACATTAGGAAGAAAAGACATAAGGCATAAATTTTTCAATTAATTCGACAACCGCCTAGGCACATGACAAGGGGGGACACTTCCTACGACCCTGAGAGCCATTACTGAAGTGGATAAAGTAACGAAGAAATAGAAACCAGAGGGTTTTTTGATAAAACATTGAACAATTTACAATTAAAGCCCTAAACACTTAGGACCTAACATAGAGCTGAAGCAATTGATAGCATGTCTAATTCAAAATTTTAAAACTTAACCGATTTATGCGAAAGGAAAACCCATTTTTTAAACAATGATAACAGTTAAGACCTAGGAAGGTGTGGAGCAAGCCAAACCCTTATTAGCCTAAGTAAGGGTTCTTGAATCTCATGAATAGGTAAGACCTTGGAAGTAGTTTTTCAAGTTGTTGGTGGGTGGATTGGGCAAGGTCAGGGGACTCCACAAGAAGGGGAAGTCCTAGAGATCCTAGGGTGTGGTTAGAACACCTAGTGATCCAAGGAAAGGATCCTAGAGCATAGACTAGGCTAGTATATTCCAAACCCTATCCCATCACTCACTCCATCCAACAACAAAACCTCATGATCGCCTATTAGGACAAATGAATCCTCCAATCAAATCAGCAAGAATCATAGGGAGAGTCTCGTAATACATAACCATATCCTCCCATCGGATCTCTCCTCTAGAGATGCTCTCATCAGAAAAAATGACTCTACAAGCCATTGTCCCAACATGATCATGAACATCATACTACACTAACTCGCCAATCACTGGCATGTGAAGAATCCTATAGACATCCTCGAGCATCACACTAATCTCACCCATGTGCAAGTGGAAAGTGTTATGCTCATTGTGCCATCTCTTAGCTAACGTCGTCAACAATCCTCTATTATGGGTAATCTCAGGCATATACAACAGATAGCGTAAACTGCAGGCATCTATATGTCTCACCTCTGCCTATGTCAGCTCTGGCACTAAATGTCATACTACCGGTAATTTCTCCTGACACTGGGGAACATCAAGTTTCTCCTATTTATCAAGAAAATTAGATCAATCATCACTTATCAAATCAATCAAATCAAGCTGAAGCAACTTATGCTATCAAATTAATCAAATCAAACTGAAGCAACTTACGCTATCAAATCAATCAAATCAAACTGAAGAAACTTAAGCTATCAAATCATTTTAAAACCTATCATTCATGGTTTTCTATCAATCATTGAGTTAAATCAAAACTCTGCTGAGCTCCTACATCAGAAACTAAATCAGTTTCTTAGAGCTAATCTATCTAAACAAATCAAATAGATCTATCAAATCAAATCGATCTATCAAATGACATCAATCAATCAAGTCCCTATTCATCATACCCATGCATCAAACATGTTAAATCTAATCAACAAAGTGATTTTTGGCCTTTGCATCTATCAAAAACATTAATTTAGAGCATATGTGCTATCCTATTGAACATAAGAACTAAATAAAGCATATGTGCTAACTTTTTCAACAAATATGCTAACCCTAAGCACGTATGCGCGAAACATGCAAATGCGCTAACACACAATGCATACGCGCTAACAAATGAAACATAAGTGCTAATCAATGCATATGCACTAACATACTTATCATATACGGTAACAAAATGAGCATAAGCACTATCATGAGCAAAAGCGTTAAACCTAATTGCATATGTGCTAAATCTAAATACAAAAGCACTAACCAAATGTCAAAAATTGCAAAAAAATTTCAAAAATTCAAAAACGTGCCTAAAAACATGACAAGTTGCAAGACAAGTTGAAAACAAAGCTCGGGATATGATACATATAGGATAACCATACTCAGGAGGTCGCTGATATCGTCGAACATGCTCAAATCAATGGTTCTCCACAGGAATCACCATTTCGCCACCTCACCTAGACAATTTTCTTCACAAGCTGACAAGGATGAAAATGAAATTCAAATTAACCTTGGTTAATTTTATATTTACTATTTGAAAGAGTAATTAATGCTTTTCAATGGGGCAATTTAATTTGTTTTTTACAAATGAATTTAATTGACAAAATTTTTTATCACTTATCATGAGATCAATCATTCAAACCAAATTTTTCAACAATTTCACAATCAATCTCCCGAGGGGGCACACAATTAGGATTTTTATCTCTATCACGCACACTATCGAGACTTGATTTAATCTCTGAAAAAATGTTGTCTCGACATTTCAAAGAGGGCCAAAATGTACACACATAAAATTGGCTATGAGTGATTAAATAAATATTTTTTATTTATTTAATAATTATTCTTCTATTAAATAGTTAATTTGAAAAGATTAATTTATTTAATTCATTTCGTGTCTCTCTATTAATTAATTTAACTGAAATATTTTATTAATTAATTCATCTATCCTATTCCTCTAAATAATTAAATATCTAATATTAATTATTCTTCTGATCATTTAATTGAATATCTAAATATTTAATTATATCCTTCAATCATTTGAATATCTAATATCTAATGGTTATTCTTCTATCCTATAGTCTCAAATATTAAATGATTTCCTAAATTATTTAATTTCATTTCCAACTCATCCTTCCATCTCCACTTCATCTTCCCTTTGCCAACTCATCAATCATGTGGCTAAGGAAATTAGAAATTAATATTTTTTAAATATTAATTTCATCATTTATCTTCAACCTCCAGACTTAATGAATATTGTGTATGTACACATATTTCATAACCATCTTATATATTCTCTCCAACACCCCCTACATCTTAGGAAGGACTTGAGCCCACTTGTCCTATCATGGATAAATCTTCTCCAACCATCCCTAAATTCGCTCAGGCAACAACCCAGTGAAGGTGAGATGAGTGACATTTGTCTTCTCCTTCCCCCTTTCTCTCAACCTTCACCTTTGCTCATAGCCATCCAAATCTACAGATCTGATCATGACTGTTGATCTAGGCCACATCATCTTATCCTCTCAAGGTTGATAAAATCAAGATCTTTAATTGAGAGAGAGTGAGACTTCAAGTGAATTTGTAAGCTAATCATTTGTAAAACTTATGCATTCATGAGTTTTTAATATTGAAGCAAATAAAAATAAGCATTTTAGCATAATCATGTAGTATTGCATATCTCAGCATTTGTGAACTATCAGTTATCAGTCCATTCTTCATATGCCATCTTGGAAGCTATTAGTGCTTGTCTGAGAGTACACCATCTGCAACTAGGAATAGTGGAGTTAGGACACAATGAGACATAAATCATGAAGGTAATATTAGTATTTTTATTTCATATGTATTTCATGTAGTTTCATTAGTTGAGTTTGGATTTCTTGTAGCATTTCCATTGGTATTTTGTGAAACTAACTTGTTGCAGGTAGCATTCTGAGGATGAAAATCAAGTTGACACAAATGCATTTCTGGGTTAATGTTCTTCACTTGTTCTCTTATTTGTCTTCCTATATACTCAAGAATCATACATGCTTGGAATTCAGGAGAATATAGAAAAGAATCATAAAAAACAAATGTTTGGCTAGCAAGATGTCTAAAATCATCAGATAGCTAGTTAGAAGTTTCAAATAACAACCTAGTTTCTATCTTCATCTCATGGCTTCCTATGATTACAAAAACTACACAAAATGGATTTGTTGAAATTTACTTATAAAATTTTAAGCAAATGCATTTGACATATATAAAATGAATCTCTACAACTTTTTCTTACTTTCTCCTTGCTTGTACCAAAATGAGAGATCTAGAATAGGTTATGGCATATATCACAACTACACTAGTATACATGCATGCATAATATCACTAATACATTTGGGGTCAAATTCTGATGGACGTTTCCGATGGACAAGGAGCATTGTGTTAAAATTTGATTTTTAAAAAAAAAAATGCTCGTGTTCGTCAGAATTCCAACGACCTCGGGCATTTTATTGAAAAAAAAAAAAAACAACGCATTTTCATTTTGAAAGCAAACCGAAGCAAGCGGCGACCATCTTGCCTCCTTGCCCCCCCCCGCCAGAGCGATCTCTGCACAAGCAAGGTAAGGTTTTTTTTGCAATCAAAGGAACTCTTTGTTTTTCAATGAAGGGCAACTGGTTTTTTTTTGCGAATTAATCCATTTTGTGCATATCCTGCGATCTTAAAATTCCATGAAATGAGATCTCTTTGAGTTATTCCGTCATACAGTTCACATGCCATGTGTATGCTACCCCATTTTGTGATTTTTGTTATTGGAGCATTTGCAACTAATTTCTGACAAAAAACCCCCTTCGATTATGCTTTGATGGATGTCTATACCTTGTTCCAAAGCTCCTATTTTGGCACATGCAGGGAGGATGTTGGCAAACGTTGCATTGAGATAAACATGATTGTATTTCATGAGGATTTGAACTCAATAATATGTTAGATTCTCCCAAGGATGGATGGACTATACACTTGAAAGGTAGATGATTAAGGATGATGACAAGGTGAATTTTCCTTAGAATGATAGGGTTGATTTTCCTAAGAACAAGTAGATTCATGTAAACTAGAGGATACAAATTTGGACAAAATAATGGAAGGAGACTAAAACTAGATAGATTCACCTAAATGGGAGTGTAGTCATCTAAGGATAGGAAAAATTCACCATTTGCATAAGAAAGATGGATAAGATAAATGATTTATGTGAAATAGATTCACCTAAGAGAAAGTAGATTCACATAAGGATAGGTGGATTTTCCTAAAGATGAAGGGATAAAACTTAACAAAAAGAGGACTTAGGATGATGACAAGGAGGATTCATTTAAGGATATGGAATATTCACCTAAGGGATAGTGTATTCTCCCAAGAATATGGAAAAATTATTGATTGGTGGAATGACATACTAGATCAAGGAATGATACAAGGGTAGATTCACCTAAATATAGGGTAAATTCAGCTAAAAGGGTACCCATGAGTACCTATCTATGGATGGTGTATTTGGATACAAGTATGATGAAACCATGCTTGTGTATGATGAAACAAAGTCCAGATCTCTATTATAGGTCCAACATAATCTCTATTATTTGAGACACCATTTTATTAGCATATCCAATTAGGGTAATTTATGGGTTTAATTATGGACCATGTTGTCTATTTCCATGAACTATTGAACTTATTTGGATGCATTGTGATTATTTTAATTTTGAAGTTATAAATAAATTATGTTTGTACCTTAGAAAGGGTAACTCCAATTGATGTTTGGGATGTTTATTTGAAAAATTATGGTGATTATTGCCATATGTTATGTAATGGAGTTATTTTTACACTAAGTAATTAACTAGAAAAATGGATTTGTATTGTTGTACAAGTATGATGAAACCATCATTGTGTGTTTACATGTTTGTGCATCCTATTGAGAACCAACCTCACTATTGAGGAACTCAATAAATGTGGTGTTAAGTAGAAGAATGGAAAACTCAAGAAGCTATGGTGACATATTGTGGCATTAGTAGGGATTATCTCTATTGACCACACCTTTCAAGGATAGTATCCCCTAGTTCTCCTCATAGAATGGACCATTGGATGGCTCATAGTGGTATCCTATCCTACATTTATCTTGATGGCATTTCTGATAGTTGGCATGTGGTTCTTGGTATGGGTTTCCTCTTACCCTATGATCTTATTTATATCTTTGTTCCAACATGTGGAGATTGATTTTTGTCAGCTATGATGATTTTCATGTTTGCATGTGTTTTGACATTATGCAAATAGATATGATGTCACACCATACTTATGTTTTGATATAGTGTAGGTGATGGTTACATGTTGTTGATGGTAGCGATTTGGGTTCAAAGACACAATTCCACACACACACACAAATATTTGAAGATGCATTCTATATTATTCCTTCTTAGTGGCGATTAGTGTTGGAAGATTTGCACACATGTAGAGAGGAACTCATGTTAGATACAATAGGTTGTGTTTGATAATATATGAATGTGCCTCATGATGTATACATATAGCTTTGGTGTGTGACATGCATGCACATTTTTCCATAAGACACGTTGCTATGTGGCATGTGCCCTATGCATGTCTTCTTTGTGAGGCACGTTGCTATGTACAATGTGGCCCTAGGTGTGTCTTCTCTATGAGGTGTATTGCCATGATATGTTAGGATTTGTAGTGGGCGGGCCACAAATGTATGCATGACGGACTATTATTATAGTCATGTTTTTTGGGCATGTAGCCTAGGCATGTCTTTTCCATTAGGTACATGGCCATGCCATGTGGGAGTTTTTGTGTTCATGCCACAAATGCACACATGAGGGACTATTATTGGAGTCATGATGAATCTTCATTCTATTTAGCCATAATTTCTAGTCATATAGTTATGTAATGTGCACTTTTAAGGATTGTGAAGTTTCCTTCAATTATTGATGATCTCTCATCTTTGTTGCATGGGCCAACAATTTTATTTTATCTTGTTTGAATTAATTTAATCACTATTGTGAGTTTTCTCTATTGTGTAGTTATTGTGGCTATGTTTGATTTGCTATTGAAATTGAACACATTTATTTGACTTATTATTGGTACTATTTTTTCTTTCTTTCAATATTTATGATCTTTGGTAGTTTAGTGAAACTATTGCTATTTTTAAATGTTGCCTTCTTTTTTGTGATGTGATTCCTCACCAAGATTGACATAGATAACCTTGGATGAGTGTATATAAGGAATCAAACATTGGGAAAATTTGAGGATAGGGGTAAGTGTTTGTTGTATGGGTAGCTACGATCCACTTGTACATTCTTAGTGATTATTAATGGCTATGTCTTGGAGGCTAATCCCATTAAACAAACAAGGGGGAAGTCATACATAATCGTATGGATCCTCCCTAGTTGTGTGTGGATTCAAGACCATCATTTCATATGGTTCTTGGTTACTTTGTGAGACCATGGCATCCTCTTAGACCAATATGTGAGCCTTGTATTGTTATCCTTGTAGTGTGGATGAATAAGTGTATGTTAAAATAAATGCTTTGCATGCCATATAGTTGCATATGAGTTGTTCACATCACCAGATCATGATTTAGAATATGTGAATTCTTTTATCCATGTGAAGTCGAATGATTGATTATGAAAATGTGTTATACATTCAAGCATAATCTATAAGATGTTCTCTTCAAGAAAAAATATTTATGCTTTCATAGTGAAATGTTGACAAAATGGGGTCCTAGTCTAGGAAAGTAAACTACAAACTTATACATTCACCATTTCAAAACATTTTATTGGGGAATAGTCAATTTGGTTCAATTTAATTCCTCTAGGAGAGACCAGCAATATGATTAATTGTTCCATCTTGATGTGATTGGATATGATTAGATATAATTTCATTGAAGATGCAAGAACTAAGTAAAATTATGCAAAATTGACAAGATTAACCATAAACAGGCAAATAATAAAGCAAAAAGCTAACATAGAGGTGCATATTTGGAAATAAGACTCTAAAATGAACCTAATCAGTTACCTATAGGGAAAATGAGGTTAGAGATAATCTACCTATATGGAAAGTGGTTAAACTCTACCTCTAAGTGGCTCATCTTGAGCATTGTTGATATATGGGCATTGATGGCATATTATATCTAGTTCTATCATTTTTGTGGGTGCAAAATTAACAAGGCAAAATAGTATTAGTGGGATCATGATCTCATCAAAATGGTTTTGGCTTTGCATTTATGATAGCACATTGATCACACCTTACAAAAGGTTCCAATCTCATACATAGCATCCCAAAGTAAGGTCAATAATGATGTAACTTAATTCTTAAACTGGAGTTTTGTGTAGTCATATACCAATCATTTCTAGGATTGATGCTTAAACTGGAGTTCTGGGTAGTCATATACCCATGGCATAGGGTAGGGGTGACCTACAAACAATGCTAGTTCTAGATGCCTGTTTGCTTGGTGTATAACTTGTCAAAATTAGATCGATTGGCTACAGGTCTGCCATAAAGTTTCCAACTTATCACTAGTGAAACTACAAGAACCAAGGCTTAGAATACTCAAAAATGTCTCTCAAAAAGTCTACAACAGGCAAACTTTTAGTAAGAATTTGCAGACACAATGCTCAAAAATTCACACAATCAGCTACATTAAATACTTTCTCTATTAAGTTCAATGTTTTAAGATGAAAAAGAAGAGTTAAATGGTTTTTGTTTGATTTTCATTTTTTTTGAAGCTTTTGCACTAAAGTTTCCATAGCCTGATTTTTTTGCCTATGAAGAAAGACCATGTCAGATAATATCAACGAAGAACAAAATAAGGAGACAATTGCCAGATTATGGTCTAATTTGAAAAGAAAAGGTGATGGGAAATGTTATTGTCCTTGCAAAATTTGTAAGGGCTTAAAGACTAGAAGACTTCTAATCAAAACAACTAAGAAACATTGTAGGCAGCATGGTCATGTTGAAGGGGGACCTGATTATCATCCACTGGTAAGTTGTTCATTATATCATTTTAACAATTTATATACATAAGAAATCACTTGATAATGAGATCATGATCATGGTTTATTTATGTTGATCATTTTTATATAGATCGAGCACCCTAGGGGAAGGCATATGAGCCCCTTTACAAAGGCTCCCAAACAACTCTTCTCTCTGATGTATTGTTGTTGGTGAAATTGAAGGCTATGAATGGTTTATTCAACATAACAATCTCATGTATGTTAAGGTGTGTCATACATGTCATTACAGTTAATAAATGGTGAATCATGTACCATTAATATTCTTTATATTAACACCTCAAACTTTTTTTTTTTGTTGTAGATTGATAGGTGATTTTTTCTTACCACCATCAAATATTCTACCTCGCTCATACCGAGAATTATCTGCCATTATGAAAGATATTGGAATGGAGTATCAAACAATAGATGCTTGCCCCAATGATCATATTATATATCATAAACAACATGAATTTGGAACAGAATGCCCTGAATGTCATATCAGTAGATATCGAATAGATCAAATAACAAAAAAGGTGCCTTGCAAGGTTCTTCGTTATATTCCCATTATTCCACGTATGCAATGATTATTCAGGTGCACTAGCTTGGCACAATTTATGGATTACCATGCATGCAATAGAAGTTGAGATGACATTATTCAAATTTCTATGGATGGTTCAACATTTATGGACATAGAGGAAAAGTGGCCACACTTTAAAGAAGAACCTGATAATCTTAGGCTTTCATTGGTAGCAGATGGTGTCAATCCATTTGGAGAGTTGAGATCTGTTTACTCAGTGTAGCTTATTTTTGTTATCAACAATAATATTCCTCCATGGATGTCAATAAAGAGGGAGCACATAATGTTGGCAATGATTGTTCCAAGTATTTAATCATTTAATAGTCATCTACATTTAATTATAAATATTGCAATAAAATGGTCATAATAATTATGTAATGTTTTTGTTCATTCCACTAGGCAAGTACCAAGTTAAAGATATGAATGTATATATTGAGCCTCTTATCGACGAGTTGCTGGAGTTATGGAATGGTGTGACCATGTATGACATCTCTAGATGAATAGGACAAAGACAATTTCAATTCCATGCAATGCTTGTATGGACAATACATGATGCCCCAGGGCTAACACATTTTTGTGGTACGTTAGTGTTCAAGTTGCACATGATAATTATAATTATAAAAATTAACAAATTTAATAGAATTATACATTATCTTGTAGGTCTTCAAACAAAGGGAAAATTTGCATGTCCAGTTTGTGGTCCAAAGATGAAATCCCATCATTCAAAAAGTTTAGGAAAGCAGGTGTTTGGTGAGTATAGGCACTTCCTTCACAAAAATCATAAGTACCGGAATACTGGAAAACATCTTTTCAATGGGAAAGAAGAGACTACGTCAAAACCACGAAGAATGACTCCTCACTTATGGAAGTTGGAATATAATAGAATTAATCATCAAGGTAATGTCATTCCATCTAATGGTTTATGTTCAAAATTTGAATTTTTCTATCATGTTTTGTTTACTGATGATGTAATTGATGATATTGAAGGTCATCAAGGCATGGATGACCACCTTCCAAAGCGACTAAAAAGTTATTCCAGACAATTCAGTAGGTTGCCTTACTACGAACAGCTACAAATTGTGCATTTGTTTGATACAATGCATATTAGAAAGAATATAACAGAGACATTATGGAAAATATTGGATGGAAGGCGTGACAAAGAAAAAATTATCAAAATTTGTAGTGACATTGTGGAATCCAATCATGCAATGAAAAATGTCATTCAATCAAATAGCAATGGAGATTAGATTAATATAAGTGCCCTTCCTTGGTTATTAACGGAGCAGCAAAGCAATTCTATAAAATAAGTCATACAAAAAATTCGATTTCCCACAGAATTTGTTGCGAACATAAACAATCTCATATCAAAGAAGAGTGAATTTGGGCCAGGGATGAAAATGCATGATTGGCATACCTTCATTAAGGTAATTCATGTTCTTGTATATTTACTATATATTTGTATACTACGCATGTACTTTTCATTGTATTATGTTAGAAGACAATGAAAAGATCATTTTATAATTGTTGCAGTATGTTCTACCGCTATCTCTCCCAGACCACTTCGACAATAATATCAAGCAAGTCATATATGATCTTGGAAAATACATGAGGTAAGTAGTGATGTTTGTTCAATTTGTTGTATAGATATTATATTTGCCATTTGTTTTACTTGTTATGCAATATATTGTATATTATTTTGTAAAGTCTCGTTTATATATTTTTGCATCTTCAATCTCTTTTAGGTGGTTGTCATCTAAAGAAATCCATAAGGAAGATATAAAATATTGGAAGAGAAAAATCCCTCATCTAATGTGTGAAATGCAAAAGTGTCTACCTTCAACTTTTTTCAATGCACAAGAACACTACCTCATACACCAAGTTGAGCAGATCGAATTGTGTGGACCTGTACACACTAGGTCAATGTGGATGGTTGAGAGGCACTTGAAATTTTTGAAGGCTTTGGTTTGACAAAGAGCACATCCTGAGGGTTCTATGGTGGAGGGATATATGGTATACCAAACTATGGTGTACATTACTGAATATCTTCCTAAGTTTGCAGCAAAAATCCACGTAGATCGCATTTGGGATCCCAGCCCCATTAATAAATTCGAAGAGGAGCACTTGATGGGGAAAGGTAGATCGAAGAAAGTGAGAGGTAATTATAAGATGTTATTGTAGTAAATTAATTCTTCATCTTCTAAATAAATCAGTTGTAAGTGGTCTATTAATTATTTGTACAGTTGGTCGGGAGTGGGATGCGCTACATTTGTATATTGCAAACAATCTTGATTGGATGACGGTGTGGATTGAATGATGTCAACATTCTGGTCGCACATTAACATGGGATAGTGTCGCTTCATTAGTTAAAGAAGCTCATCGTAATGGAGATTCTAATGTTACACAAAGGGAAATTGATTTAGCATATGGTCTAAGAGATCAACAGGTACGTATAATTTTATTAATCACCAATATGTTTATCAACTCATGATGAAATAATTTTAATATATTAGACATATTGCAGGTCAAACACCACAAGGCTATGTGCTACAATGGTCATAAGTTTCACATCAAATAGCTGGATGACATGAAGAAAACTTGTGATTCTAGGATAACTGCAGTCTTTGAGGTGACCAATATTTCATCTAGAAATGACATACATCCTCAAGAGTCTCAAAATTGATACTATGGCATTTTGGATGATATACTTGAGTGTGACTTTAATTCCTTCAAATTAGTTCTGTTCATCGTCAAATGGTATAGGCTACGACTAAATAAAAATGATCCTGATAGAACTGTTATCGAACATGATAATGGATTTACAATGGTTAATACAAGGTTGTTTGAACGAGTTGGGGATGAGCCCTATGTTCTTCCAAGTCAATGTGAGCAGGTATTTTACTCGAAGATTCCACATAAACTGGGTTGGTCATTTGTTGTTAGACATGATCCAAGAGGAAGGTCGATAATGTATAATGTGATGGAAGAAGAAGATACCAAAGAAGTAGAAGATGATATAGATGATGATCACGATCGACAGTTAGTCGATGATGTTCCTGACGGAAATGTACACGAAGAAGAAGCTGATGATGATGATGCTGCTGCTGATGATGGTGATGGTGATGGTGATGGTGATGGTGATGGTGATGGTGATGGTGATGGTGATGACGATGATGATGATGAACACAATGACGATGACGATGATGACAACGAGGATGACGATGATAATGATGATGATGATCATGATCATGATCATGATGGTCATGATGATGAGTTGGATGAAGAAGAAGATCGATGACATGAATGAAATGTATGAGATGCGATTATTATATTATCTATTTAATATTGATATCTTGATAGAAATTTATTTGACTTATATGGTTACATAAATAATTCATATGTTTTGAATTCTAATGCCATTACTTAATTAATTCATGATGCACCTCTAGCTATGTGATAGATGGTGATTTAAAAGACATATGTGATGGATTACATGCTTATGATGATACAAGTGACATTTTTTGAACTTTGTGTTTATTTATGGAATGTGGACTACTTATTAGCTATGTGATGGATTTCATGTTTATGATGATACATATGTGATTCTTATAATGCTCAATTACATATATGATGATACATATGTGATGCTTATGATGCTTATGATACTGCAGTATTTATTGTTTATCAAATTACAAATGTAATGCTTATGATGCTCAATTGTTGGTGTAGGAACCTGAACCCCTTTGACAAGGATCTTGCACAGTCTCATGGATCGACAGGTATAAGTCAATACACCTTATAGAAATAATATATATTTTTTAAATTACAAGAAAAACAAACTTCCTCAGTGTTTCAAACCTCAACATTAGCAGCAAATCTAATACAATTATCAACACTTGAGGCCTCAGTTGGACTTACTCAAATTTTAATCTCAACATCAACTTTATGGCCGACTTCTTCATCAATATTACCCTCATTTGCAAAATATCTCTCTCATTTGATGGTGCATAGGTATCACCAAATAGGTATTTGTCAGATGTGTCTTCCTCGAGTGAGGGAAATGCAGGAATAGAAGAGGAAAGTGAGACATGTAGTATTTCTCAAATAGGGAGATCAAGTAGAGGTCAAAAGATTAGAAGAAAATTCAATAAATGCACGGAATTTTTTCTTGCTCAAGGGGGGTCATGTTCTTATGATGATGAGACCAGAGGCGACATTGAGGTGCCCGTGAGGTACAAACATCTACTGAAACAATTTTTACACAAGGAACTTCCTCCAATAAACACTATTTTTTGTGTTAATGAGAGGATATATCGCCGTTACATGGTTTGGGCCTATTTTCCATGGACAACATAAAGGTCTGTTACAACAAAGTTGCTAAATTGATGGAGTTTGTTGGACCTTGTTACAATTATAATGATTGGATGCAGATTGTTCGATATAAAAAAAGTATGCATAGGTATACATTGTTAGCCAATTATATACAACAAAAAGATAATGATCAAAGTAAACAAGTGGCTGTATACATTGATTGAAGGCCAAAAGCAATAGGGAATATTACAAGTTTTATAAATAGTACACGACCTGGGTCAACTAATAAGCAACCCAATTGCATATTTGATGCACGTGAGGGAAATTGTGTGTTTGTATGTGCGATAAAATCAATAAGTGTAGGGGAAGAGCTGCTAATCGATTACAATTTGAATCGTATAGATACAAACAAACTTACTATCATGAGGGTGGTACGTACTATATATATACCATTTAAGCCAACTTCCAATTAATGAATCCAATAAACCATTGTATTATTAAGTTTTTTTGCTAAGTCTATTGGTTTCATTTCGCTAACATTTTTATTTTTTTTCTTTGTCACAGGGCCACATGGATCCACCACATAGCACATATAGGGGTGTAGGTCCTGACACTTCTACGAAGCAAGTAAACCTCATTGTAATTGTACAAATTAGATAGAAGAAAAATATTACATTTTGATGTTTTCTTGAGTGTTTTGAAGTAATTTTGATAGTGTTAATTATATTCTTATCACAGATGGATGTTTGTGATAAGGGAAAGGAACCTGCAGTACCTCAGCATCTCTATAGGGATGTGGGGTGCTCGACAATGTTATGTGCTGATGACATCGCACTTAGCGCAAACCCTATACAATTGGTACAAACAAATATTAGAAAAATTAGCCAAGAGATTGTTGATTTGGCAACCATAAGCCCTCAGACTGATGAGATAACAGAGAGGGTGCAACTATTGTTGCGGACAGTGGAAAACTTGCAAGTAAGCAGTAATGAAAGCTTTAATAATAACAAAAGTTCAATAATGGTTTATATTTTTTTCTCTTTTATGTCATTAACTAAAATATGTATGTGTTGTTTTTACAGAAATTTATAAGGGCTCATCATCGTGGTGGCAATGATCAGGGTATTGCGGGTAGTTCAGGTGATGACCATGTTATATATATTTAAACCACTCCTTTGGACTTGTGAACTTGCTTTTTTAATGTTTTATATATTTAATGTATTACTCTTCAGGTGCTGACATGGGTCCGAGGTCGACCCCAACTATATTGTCGACTGCAATGTCGGCAACACGTAGCATGCAGACATTGTCTACTGCACCGGCTCGTGTTGACCTGCCCACTAGTGGTAGATCCTTCTTTTTCTCTCTCTTTCATTATGTGTTTATTACCCTTGAAGTGTTCTTTCTTGGAGACATTTCATATTGGATTCATTTACTGTGGCAAGAGATGCGAATGAGGATGCACCAGAGGCGACTACTGGTGATAGCATACCATCATTTCCTGGATCTTCTCGTATTGCTAGTATGGGAATGTTGCAGGCCACATTGGTGGTGAGCGACGAAGAATTGATTCCCTTGAAGATACAGAAGGTTCCAGGTACTTTAAAATTATTATTATATATAGTCTAATTGTAATTTACTTACTGATCACTCATTTTGGACTAATGATCCCATATTTTTTTTGCAAGAAATAATTTTTTTTTGCAAGAAATAATATTTTTTATAAAAATCTTAATGACATTACATTGCAGATATTTGGGCCCACCATACGTAAAAGGTGGAACAGCATACGTGAACTAACCCTTATCCACTATTTTGATTTCATATCATTGCTAGAATAGTTTTCCTTTTATCCATTTCTTGAACTATATCAAAGGTAGCTTTAGTTTCTTTCTAAATCTAATAGGTCTGTTTTTGCTTTAAAGGTGGAATGACCAAGAAAAAAATTTAAAAGATGAACTCACAAACCATATGGTAGGGTTGTTTGGAAATCACACATTCGAAAAGACTAAGCTCCTGGAAAACGCTGGCACATATCTAAAGTATGTGAGGGACCAATACAGGACACATTTAGAGAAGAACGTAAAGTATGAGCACCCCCCCATGATTCTAGAGAGGGAGTGGAAGGACCTGATTTTGGATGCAAAGGAGAGAATTGAAAGGAAAAAAGGAAATACACCACCAGATGCCAGAAGAAGGTATGTGATACTATTAAGAATGTGAATATGTACTAATTATTCATTATATTTATATAATCTAACATATTTCAAACTTTTCATAGATTGAGTGACACGTCAAAGGCAACCGAGGCAAGACAAGAAAAGCATGGGCAACACAAACTCGACTCTTGTGGTTATATGAAACTTGCCGCACGAATTGTAAGAATCAGTAATTTTTTTTTGGATCAAACAATACAAGCAAAATTCACAATACTAAGAAAAAATGCAGGGCTCTGAATTCAATAGAGCGCCCATAGAAGATGACAAGAGAATTGGCTACCAGCAAGGCTATATAGCCATGGCTGAATGGCTATGAGAATTGAGTGGGCAAACATGAGATTCTGATGCATCTGTCACAATGATAAATAAGCTAAATGAAAATTATTACAAATTGAATACTTAACCAATAATCTATTTGATGTTAAGTTTCAACATAAAGTGACTATATTTTTTTTAAATAAGCAAGCAATGATAACACTGGTGACATTGGAATGCAGCATGATAATCATGGAACATAACCTGTACATGAAGGTCTGGATGTGCATCCTAGTAGTGGAGGTATTCATTTGCTATTCAAATTTTTTTATGTAATTATTAATACAATTAAACATCTTAAATTGAAAATTAGTGTAGTAATTAATGTAACCTTTATTGTTAATATTTTAGAGCATGTAGCTAGTGGTGACCAAGTGGAGCATGATTCGGGTAGACAACATCAAGAACGTGATGTTCCCCAATCAGGTAAAGAGGACCACTGTTATTCCTTTAAACAAATTTAATTGCAATTGGTGTATTGATTAATGTAACGTTTCGTATTTCAACTCTAGAGGATCTAGAGGGTGTTCAGCATGTCGAGGTTGAGGCTAGACAAAATGATGTGGCCCCATCAGGTAAAGAGTGTAACAGTTGTGTTCTTTAAATTAATTAAATACTTGTAACAATAATAAAAACTGTTTTGAATTTAACCCAATTCTTTGTTATTGCAGAGGACCCCCCTTTGGTTCAGCATCCTCGTCCTTTGTATAGGACTAGGCATACATCAAGAGCACGAGAAGAGGGTAGAACATCCAAAGATGGGGGAAATGATGAAGAAGACGATGCTCCACTTAGACTTTACATAGCTTCAAAAAAAAAAAAAAAAAGAAATGATTGTAATCTACCTTATTTGATAATGACTGATTTTTATGTGTTAATGAATGTAATTATGTGCTAATGAATGTTCATGAATGATATGTGTTGATGATTATTGATGAATGTTGCGTGTTAATGAAAGTTAATGAATTTTATGTGTTAATGAATGTTATGTGATAATGAATGAATGTTATATTTTAATAATGGATGAAATAATGAATGAAAGAATGAATGAATGTTAGATGTTAACGGGAAATTTAGAGTGATGTTAGGGGGGGAGGGGCCAAATGAGATTCCACCTTCATGTGGTTGGCCCTGTTAAGTAGAGAATATTAAACTATTCTCGAAACAAAGCGAAGCTCAATAAGATAACACACTTTTCAATATTTCATTATGTTGCACAGTTAATCTTATTGAATAATGTACGTATATTGAATCTTAATTGCAGGGTCCAACAAAGCCAACACGAACAACACCATGGTGCGACTGCAAAAGTTGTGAATATGCCTCATCATGAATAAAGCTAAATTAGCACATTCTCTGTAAAATCTCAAATTCTCTATACTTTGGAAGTTTTGAAATTTTTATGATCATATCGATCCCCTGCCTAAAAGATTTTTTCCTTGATTTGTTTGTGATGCACATTGAGAGATTTTTGTTTTCCTTTTATTTATGCATGTCTTAACCATTCTCCACATGCTTCCCATTCTTATTTAGATTGTTGTATTTTTACATATCTTGGAATCTGTAGTTCCACGTACATGTTTTCTATGTTCTTTGTAACTGTATGAAAAGGTGTAAAATGTGGGTATAGTCCAAAATCTTGATTACCAACAAGCTATTGTTGTTTAATAGTTCTAGTGTTTGTATTAATTGAAACAGTTTAACCCTTTTTACATGTTTCATAGCAAACGTGCACTTTGTATGCAATCTTATTGTTACAGTTCAATTACTGAGGTGATTTGATTTTCAAAAGTATTTCGACGAAAACAAAATTGGTTTTCATTTATCTATTTTATTAAAATTTTAGAGTTTCCTTGTGAACATTAAAACTTAGAAGGATTTAAAAATTCAATACAAGAGTACTGGACATAATTTCTGGAGATAGAACTGAAACTCTCTCCCATGACTTCAGATTGTTTCCATGCTCTCTAGGCTAGTAGCTTTTAGACACAAAACATAGGTCTTCTAGATTCTGTCCCAACATTAATTAGTTCATTTCTCTTCTTTTTCATCCTTTTGGAAAGAGAATTGGAAATTGTTAGGAGTGAACATCTTCCTAGGTGATTTGTTAAAATACAATGGGGAACTAAATCAAATTTTAATTCACTTCATTTTAAGTTATTATCACAATTCATTGAATTATACTTACAAAAGGCTTATATTTCCAAGGTAAAATATCAGTATCTTTTGTTAAATCATAAACAAACACAAGCTCAAAAATTGTGTGACCAAGTACGCTTGGAACCTAGCCTGTAACTAACTAGTTCATATTAGATATTGTTTGGGTATGGTATTCAATTCTATTAGAATCTACAAAATAAATATTAACCTAGAAATTAATGTAAGTGATAACATTTTTAAAATTGTTAAATATAAATGATAATAAAATCAAAATAGCATAACATAGTTGATTTCATAAGAGAGAAAATGAAAAAGTTCACAATATCTTCACTCGATATCCAAGATTTTTAATCCATGAGGATGAAGATGAGGATGAGATAGAAAACCAAAAGACAAGGAATTGTTTATCCAAGTTTCCAAATTTTTGAGGATAAGGAAAAAAACATAATCCTATGAAAGAAGGAGAATGTGCAAGTCATTATCTCAAGTTAAAAGAAATTACTTAAGTAAACTAAACAAACAAATGCAATATCATACTTACGATAAAACATATCCACTTGGTGAATAAAATGGTACATTGGCACACCCCCTTAAGTGCAATTGAGGTAAGAAGAAATGGGTCACAAGGTTAGGTATCCATGTAAAATATGAAATAACCCCAAATTATAAAGAGAGTGTACCCTCTCGAAGTAGAGACTAGAAAATCCATACGACAAAACTCCATCCCAAGTGACATATGTGAAGGATAATATAGACCCACCCCATCCCCTAAAGTTGGTGCCTCCACAAAGAAGAGAGAAAAGCAATGAAAAATTTTCAATGGTGAATGTTGTAGTAGGTTCATTTGCAACAAATGATGCACCTTCCTTTCACAATATGGAAATCTTGAGTTGTCAAATTGTTGAGTTCCCATTCAAGTGGAATATAGAAAGGAATTCAGATGTATGGTTTTTGAAGCGACTCATGTGTCTTGATGTTGATGTTAATTTGTGATTGTTCCATAGAAGATTTAGGGACTACAATCATTGAAGTCTGAGACCTTAATTAATGTGAAATAGAATGTGTCATGTTGCATAATATGGTGGGGATAGAACAAGTGAATTTACAATGGGAGGGGATGTAACTCGATGGGCATTGTCATCAATGAGAAGACAAATATTCTCAATTGTTTCATCAATATTTGAAAGGTGAGAGTCCACAAATAGATGTGAAATGTTTAAGTAGGCCTCCCAATGAAGTGGATCTCATAGACATGAAGAATCCTATATAGAGAATCATTGAGAGCCCTTGAAGAAGAAAATTTGAACTTTGATGAAGCAATACATGATGGAGGAATATCTTGCAAGAGGAAATCAAAGTCATTATGGTGTCATCTAGATTTGAAATGTGGTCTACTTTTCAAAAAAGTAAAGATGCTTGATAGGAATGTGTCCTAGTGGGGTGAATCTAGAAGACATATAATCCTATTGCAAAGAATCATGGAAAGTTATAGAAGAAGCAACTTTTAATTCTTAAGTAGCAATGTGTATAAGAGATGTTCTGATTTGTAGATGGAGTATCAAGAGGAGGATCACTAGTCCATGGACCATGTCATTGTTGTTAAATACCTATGCTTTTGTTGATAGTCACTTGGTGTAGGAATGAATTCAATGAGATAGGGTAGGAGATCCTACATAATGTAATTTTTCACTATCCCTTGTTTCGAGTACAAATGGTTCTCTGAATTTATCTTGACAATAGAATGTCAGAATTTAATACCATAATCCATGATGAAAACTGCCAAAAATGGAAATTTATCTTAGTTCGCAATTACAAAATGCTTTTGTATAGGCCTCTCGAAGATTAAGTACATCAAATTGAGACTTTATAAATTGAGTGTATGTATTAGCAATCTCCCAAATTGTTCAATGGTCTCCAAACCTTGTCAATTTTTTATTTTTATTTTAACTCAAATATGTATGGCATAGGCATATCATTGGTTGTGTGATTTTTTTTTTTTCCTTAAATGCTTCTATGACCAAAAGAGACAAGTTTTAGATGAAAATGGGGTCTTATGGGCCTTTTTGACATAATGGTAGGTTCTTTAGACCTGAAAATGCCCCAAAAACTAGTCGATTGCCTTAAGTTACAAACAAATCCTTGTTTGTGAGCATGCTTCTTGATCTCCAATTTTGGTGGAATGAAAGATAATATTGAATTTATCAAGCCTTTTGGATGCTTTGAAACCACCAAAAAAAAGCTACTTTGATCATTGAAATGTTGTAGTGACTTGGATAAAAAAAGAAAACTAAGTCTAAACTTTAGAAGATAGTTTTTTCTTGTCAAATTGTTTTCAATTTTCAAATCATCCAAGGATGCAAGAGGAGTATATTTTGTTATGACAAGATAAAAAAAAACTTAGAATATTTTGAAACCATTGAAACATGGGGACCCCTTCCCCCCCTCCAAAATCCCTATTTTTTCAGGATGCAATACTTAGGGGAAACATCCCCTTGCCGCACCACTTAGAGACGTCCTAGGGACTCCAAGGAGTCTCTTGACCATCTTGAGGATGCCTATGAGTCTCCCATGGCCCCCAATTAGAAACTCCAATTCTAAAAACAAATGGTGAAATTATTGTGAAAATTTCATCCGTATTAAAGGTCTGGCAATGCCCCCTAACCTTGATGGGGGCTCTGCCCCAAACCCCCCACAAGGGGTACTACCCATTGACCCCAAACCTATACCCACCATTCTTATTGTTAATGCAATTGTTTCCATTTTTTTTATGTTGACTAGTTTAAACACTTAGTATGCCAAAGTTTCATTTGCAATTCTTATACTTATTCTTAGTTTGTTCCCAAAGTTCCAAAACTCACCACCATTGTTAATGTTCAAATTTTAATGCAATCATTGACATATTTTTAATGTTTATTGTAAAATTTACATAGTGCAGCAAAGTTTTATTTATAGTTGTTATACTTATTCTATACACATCCTTTTATAATTAATTTTTTAAGTTGTATATATATTTGCATCCCACCCCGCCCCCTTTGTCAACCCCTTGTCGTCCCCAAACTTAAGCCCTTGGTATGTTAAGATATGAAAGCTCACAATAGTTTCATTTGATATGTTAATCAAGGAAAAACCTACAATATATAGCTTCCAAGATTCCAAATCCATGAGGATCATGAAGAGGTATAAAACCCAAAAAAGAAATTGCTTATCCAAGTTTCCAAATTTGTGACAAGGAAAAAGTAGAATCTCAATCAAAGAAGGAGAATGTGCAACTCATTATCTTATTCTACCTAAGTAAAAATATTACCTAATTAAGCTTTTTAATATTGGAATATCACACTTAGGATAAAACATATCCAAGGTAAATAAACGATTACATTGATAGGCTTCTTTGGTTTCTCTAAAAGTGGTGCCTTATGAATTATGTTCTTGGATACTAAAGTTTCCAAATTCTGGGCACTCTTGATAGCTTCTCATAGAGATTGTGATTCGAAGGCTTTAACAAAACCTTTCAATGGTTTTTGTTGATGTGTTTTTTATGCACTATGCAACACAAAATAAAATACTAAGTATTCTATCCTCTCTTGAACAAAATCCTCCCAAGTGCTAAACTACGTGATCAAATGGGATGACTCCAAGATTCCAATAGTCAGGTCTTGACTTTATATTGCAGATAGACTCAATGATTGTGATGTGATATCTGTTGGAATCACAAGGGGGACTTAAGTTGCTTGGGTCAAGACCTATCCATTCTCATGTTTCATGATTGATTTACACTCCATGATTTAGGTCATCCTTGAGCAACATCTTGACTTAGCCAAATTTTCTTTTTTGTACCCTAATTCTTTAATTTTGACCCCTTACTAGCATTGCCCTAGGTTTTATTGGAATTCTTGCTTCTCTAGCATGGGCACATTTTTAGGGTTCATTCGCACAAATTGCTCTTGATGAACAAGCTAGTATCATGACCATGACTTAAACAAAATTTTAACTTAGTCAAATTATCTCCTCCAAACTTGTATGAGTTCATCGCCTTCATTCTTCATCATTTGGATGTCTTTTGTCATTGGAAGGTAATTCTTGACCACCATACCTCAATCTTGACCTATGCTACCCTAAAACCCTATAACCTAGTCATGTTTACAATTGAGATCTTGGTGACTTGATCACTTAATACAGCTTAATCATGCAGGTGTCATCTAACTCTGACTCCAACACTTAAGCAAATCAACCCTAGCAACCAAGTACTTTGGGAAATATCTTGCAACTTGACAACATGGGTAATGATGGAGGAATGGAAGGTGAGACCTATAGAGGTGAGAGAGAGAGAGAGGGTGAGAGGAAGAGATAATGACTTGGAGAGGGTAGAGAAAGAGAAGTAGAGAGGGAGAGAAGAAGAGAGGGATGGAGAAAGAGACCTAGAGAGGGGAGAGAGAAGAGAGATAATAGAGAGGGATAGAGAAGAGAGATAGAAGAGAGATACCAATGTCAATCTTTTTCTATAAAAAAAAATTTCCGAAAAATCGTCCTATTGTCAGAATTCCGACTCCAAAGGGTAAAATTCTGACAGAGGAGTGTCGTTGGATGCATAGCATCCTCATCAGAACTCTGCTGGAGGCTGTCATAATTACAATGGCCTCCAGGAGATTTCTGACGAGGTTGTTGTGCATCCGATGACACTCCTCTATCAAAATTTTACCCTTTGGAGTCAGAATTCCGATGATAGGCCGAGTTCGTGACGGTATTCTTTTCCATGGCGGCCGTCGGAAAGGTTGGAGGTGATGTCAGAATTGCGATGACCTCAAGGATAGTCACAAAGTTTTCGATGGCTTTTTTTGTCGGTAGTGTGACGAAATTGTGTCGGAATTCCGATGATTTGCCGTCGAAATTTTGACCTGAATGTACTAGTGTATGGAATCATAAACCTGTCACTTTTACTATTAGTCTCTCTTTCCCCTTCTACCTCTTAGGCTTTCTATTTTTCTACCTCTCTCAATTTCTCTTTTTCTTCATCTCTCTCTTTGTCTTTCCCCATCTCTACTTGTGGCTTTCTCTATCTCCCTATCTCTCTATCACTCTCCCTATATCTCAATCTCTTTCCATATCCCTCTTTATCTCTTTATATCACCCTCTATCTATATCTCTTCCTCTCCCCTTCTTCTCCCCATCCTTGTTAATCTCTCCCTTTATCTTCATCTCTACCTCTATCTTCCTCTCTCACCCTTTATCTCTAGACATATCTCCCTCTCTTTTACATCTATATCCCCCCCTCTATGTCTCCTTATTCCTATATCTCTACACCTATATCTCTTTGCCTTTCTATCTTAATCTTTCTATATATTTTTTTCCATCTCTCCCTCTATCTCTATTTTGGTATCTCTCCATCTCTCTCTACCACTATATCTCTTTACCTCTCTCTATGTCGCTTCCTATCTCTATCTTGATCTTTCTATCTCTCTCACATCCTCCCCCCTCCCTCCCTCTATTTATATTTATCTCTTCCATCTCTATCTATCTAGTTGTCCCCTCTCTCCTTATCTCTCCCCCTCCTTCTCCACCTCCATCTCCATCTTATCTCTAACCTCCTTTCTACCTCCATACCTTATTTCTATCTCCTTAACCCCCCCTCTCTCTTCCCCCCTCTATCTCTCATTTCCATCTTTATCTATCCCTCTCTCTCCTTCACTCCTTATTACAAACATAACATGATCCTATTGGCAATTGATCTTGATTATCTTCCTAATTTAAAGGCTTTATTTCAATCATGTTCATATCCCTATAAGCATATGCATAGTTGAATGGGAGATATCACTTCTCTATTAAGACCTTTGTTGCATAAAAGTCATCTATTAATTGACCACATGGACTATGAAAATATATGGAAAAACTATACTTTCTTCCTAAATTGACTTTCCACACCTCTTTGACATCGCACACTAAAGTGTGATTGCTACTTATTAACAAGATTTTAATATGTATCTATTTCTGATTAATTTAAAATGAAGTTAATATATCCATTACAGTGGCCACTATAATTAGTAAAACCTTATTAAAAAAATTATAAATAGAAAACTACGTTTTAACTTATAGATCCGATCGATGCTTCCATTACCCTTGTGGGTGTGACTACTAAAGCCTTATTTTAGAAATTATCGAATAAATAACCGAGCTCGAAGCAAAATATTTGTTCATAATTCTCTAAGTTTATCTTCTTATTTTGTGGAGCGAAATTGCGAATCATTTTGTCAAGTCGGGAATGGAGGCTCATATATCAGGAAAGAGAACTTGTTATTGTTGTGGCAAGCTGGATCATTTAATATGGGATTGCCCAGCCAAGAGAATGAAGAATGGTGCACAGTTCAAGCCCAAGAACCAACAAAATTACTATTTGGACCAGCGACCTGTAATGGGTATGATTCTTTTCTTGGTCTTCATTTGCTTTAACAATTAGCATGTTTTCTGCTTGAACAAGAGGAGCCGAATATTACTGTTGAAAGATTTCAAGCTTTTGGAATCCATAATGTTAGGTTTACATGTTCCTGATAAATTGGATACAAAAGTTTCCCACCATAAAATTGGGTACACAAGTTTTAAACAATCTACAATCGGTACTACATATTTTGTGGCCAAACAGTAGGATCAAATTAGATCTAGAAATCAAACAAATTGAAGGTCAGTTTAGAGATTTACAAGAACCTAGGAGCTATTGTGAATCGGATTATACTACCAACACTTTGCTAGAAGATGGTGCAATGACTGAAAGTCCCATTATTATTGGATCTTCGATTTATGTCGATGGACTAGAAAATGTTGATGCCATGCTTGCATTGGAGGAAAATCTGTCCTTTGAATTAGATTCAAGTTGGGAACATATTTTACTTGAAGATGGTGCAATGATTGAAAGTCCCACTAAAATTGGATCTCCAATTGATGTCCATGACTTAGAAAATGTTGGTGTTGGACATATTTTGGTGGGCCAAAATCCATGTTTGGAATTAGATTCAACATGGGAGCATATTGACTTCAATGAAGAAGATCATATTTAATTCTTTGATTAAAAAATGTTTGTTAATTTCTTACATTAGATTCACAGTCCATCAAAGTGTCTCTATCTCTTTTCACACCTTTCATCACAAGAAACTCATTCTTTTGTGTCATTAAAAAATCATTGAATTTTTTTTTTTTTTTTTTATGCACTAGATTTCAAGTAATCTATGAGGAGAAAAATGATTTTCTTTTTTTGGTGATGTCCCATCCACCTCATTGTTTTCTAAAATTTTAGAAAAAAAAGATAAATCCAACTATTTTTAAATGTATCGTATAAACTACATCAATAGTTCTACATTTTAAATTTGTTTACATCATTTTAAAATTGAAATAATAAATGTCACTTTTAGGTGGTTGAATTTGAAAATTTGTATGTGTATTTATTTTTTTCTTTATAAAAGTGTGATACATATGTGTAGTATTTCTATTTTTACCCATTATTTTTTTCTATGTCTTAAATAATCTCTTATTAATGTATTTTACCATCACAAATGATAGTATTGATTTGACATTTCCTTTATGTACTAACTCAACCTTTCCTTTATCACTTTACTTGGGTCTTGACATTGGAACCAAGATGTTGGAAACCGTAGGCATAGGTCAAGGATATGGGCTTGAGTCTCTTAAAAATTTGAGTTAAAAATCATTTAGACAAGAAGATATAAATAAAATTGATAATTTGTGACTATTCACAAGAACATTACATCATATAATACATTATACATGGAGTTAGGTCAACTTGTAGTATTGTATATTCATCACATCCTAAATTGTACATGTATATTAGTGATATAATTTTCACTTATATCTCAATGTTCTTTCTATTATGGTCAAGACACATTTTAAACAACATGTCATTAATCCATTTAAACCTACAACTCTTACAAATTAGTTTCTTTTTTTGTTTTGAGCTAAATTGAGAAGGACACTTCCGTGTCACCAAATAATTTACAATATCAACCAAGGTGATTGGATAGAAATGGAAAACAAATGCTCATCTAGAAATGTATCCTTGATTGGTTCATCATTACCTTATAGAATCATTCTTGATAGAAAATCAGCTATGACATTATCTTTTCCTAGTTTATCAACAATGGCTATGCCAAATTCCTGAAGTATTAGTAACCATTTAATAATGCGTTCTCCTATTACAACCTTGTTCATTAGATACTTGATAGTTGCATGGTCTGTATTGACAATTTTTTTGTAACCAATAATGTAATTTCTAAATTTATTAATTGCATAAGCAATTGCCAATAATTATTTTTTAGTTGTGGTGTAGTTCATTTTAGTTGGATTGAGATTCTTATTGATGTAGCAGATTTCATGCATTGCTCTAGACTCATCCTTTTGACCAAGGACAATTTCAATTGTTGTATTGGATGCATCAACATGAATATGAAATGGTTGTTGTCATATTGGTACAATTATAACAAGAGAAATTGTCAAGGCTTGTTTAATGGCTTCAAAAGACTCCTGATAGTCTTTTGTCCAAGTGAAATTTGTATCTTTCTTTAAATAATTCTCCTATAATAACTTGCATGGCCCAAAAAACTCCTTATATTAGTTAGATTCTAGGGTATTGGGATTCATTGAATAACTTCTTCCTTTATAGAGTCTACCTTGACTCCTTTACAGATGCGATGACCCAAGACGATTCACTCCATCATCATTAATAAAATATTTTCATGATTCAAGGATAATTTGTGGTGTTTACATATCTTCAATATTTGGTTTAGACAACTCAATGCCTCTTCATAAGCTTTCCCATAGATAGTGAAATCATCCATGTACATTTCCACACATGTTGTTGAGTCTACAAAAAAGACCAGGATAGGTGCCAAGAGTCCAACCAGACTATTGGTTATATAAATTGATATTTTCCCCACCGACCCCCATTTGCACCTTAAGGAGCTTTGGGAGTTTGGCCAGACTCACAAGGAGCTTATTTCCAGCCCCTAGTTTTCCAGGTAGGTTCATTTTTTTTCCCTTTTTTTTTTTGGTTTTGTATTTATAATTTACAAAACTAATATATTTATTGCTATAATTATTTTTATTGAATAGTTTATCAATTTGTTAAAAAAATTTAGATTGAAAACATTAGAAATATATTTTAAAAAATGAAACCTAGCAAATGTGAAAACCGACACTATGAAACTATTAAAAAATATGCATATATACCTATTAAATAATTAAAAAAAAATCATTTTCTCATTACCCTTACATATAAACCATAAAATATTATAATCAATACACTACACATAAGAAATAAATCCTCGTACTCATACAAAGACATAGACACATACCCCTACACCCACACCCACACAGAGACTCACATGCACATACATACAAATACACATACACACATACACATGCATACATAGATGTACATGTGTATGCATGGGTATGTGCATCTATGTATGTGTGTATGTATGTATGTGTGTGTATGTGTGTGTATGTATGTATGCATGCATGTATATGTGTATGCATGTATGGGTGTATGTGTGTATGTGAGTGTATGTATGTATGTGTGTTTATCTGTGTATACAAAGACACATACATACACATACACGCATGCATACATATATATAATCACACACATACATACATACATATATACATACATACATACATCGACATGCATATATACATACATACATACATACATACATACATACACACATGTACATGTTGTATAATGATGAACAACAAATACCCTAATTGGTATTGAGAGGGGGGGTGGTGAATCAGTATGGACAAAAACTTTCTCAACAACTTATCAAGTTAAAACAATACCAACTGGTTGTCTTCATCACTGAACTTAACCATGGCAATACCAGTTAAACATAGTAAGACTTCAGACAACATAAACTGATAAGTCTGACCACTTCAAATACATTCGATACTTGATAACAATTTCACCCATAAATATATGCATGTGGTATACTAGTAATACCATAACCTATCACCTCTGCATGCATAATCACTCAAACACAAAATACTTAATCATCACACGAAAAATGTACAACTCATGACACATAGATTTGTTTCACATGGAAACCCAAATGGGAAAAACTATGGTGGGGATGAATACCCACAAGCTTGTTTTGAACTCTTTTGAAGCTCACTCTGTTAGGACCCTAGTTCGATTAAAGACTTTACAATAAGGTTCTGTTAGGAACCAATCTTGTTAAAGATCACCCGGTTAAGGGATTGCTATATACCCTATTAAAGGTTACCTCACTAGAGGGTTTGAAGAACTCAATGATCTTGAGTCACCCGGTTAAAGGATTTACAATAAGCCTGTTAAAGCTACCCGGTAAAGGGATTATCCAACTATTGAAATGGTTAGAAGACAATAGGTAAAACTCTAATCTGATAACAACAATACATGCCAAGGCAGATCCTTTTCAATTCCTCTCTTCGACAATCACACTCTGTAGTTTTCCTCTTATTGGTCTAGAAAGTATCTCATTACTCGGATACACACGACATTTGCCAACAAAAAACCATAACAAACATCATCAACCTTATAGACAACACTTAGGTCAGTAGCATAAACCCTAAACCCTTAGCATTTAGGTTTACAATACAAGTTGTCCAATCTAGACCATTCAAAACACTTTGCATAGAGCAATACAATCTTAAATAGATCACAAGACAATCTATATCATTCATTGTTTACCACATATGGGAATTAGTAACCCATCAAACTCTCTTCTCATACTGCTAAGAAGAATGATCATTCTCGAGGTAGACATTTAATGCAGTCAATCTTCTCAAGAAAGATCCTCAAGGAAATCCTTCATATGCACAAAACTGATGTGGTACCTCGATCTCATCCTCATCTCTCAGCTAACTCATCATAGAGTATCATCGGTTGCATTGCACAAGCTGGATTGCCAAACCGGAAACCCTAGATGTGAGACTACCAACCAGTAGTCACACTTAGTGAAACCCCGACACCAATTCACTTACAAATCTTCACACTGATTCAATATCTTCTTCTAATCTACATACTGGTTCACTTTCACTTATTGACATCAATGACAACATACATTATCATCATATCATCATGTCGGTTCATCATATGCCAAAAATATCCAACAATCTCCCCCTTTGGCATTGATGGCAATACTTAGTGTAGCATTGCAACTATAAACATCATAGACCAGTGTATCTGCATTATCAAATATCTTCTCCCCATACATCAAATATCTTCTCCCCATGCATCAAATATCTTCTCCCTCTTTGACAACAATGCCAAAGTGGAGGCAGAAGCTTCCATTCTCTATTATGCTACTCCCCCTATGGAGTAGCATCCTTCAACACATCAATCCTGAAAGATTTGACACTATAGTACATGACTGATGTGGAGCACACAACTTTATTTGACTTCATGAAGGGGAAGAACCCATAATTCACCTCTCAAATGGGTAAATATAGTCTTCGGTAAGGGCTTTGTGAATATGTCTGCTAGATGCTCCTTACTGGAAACATGTTGTAGTACAAACTCCTTATTCTGAACTTTCTCTCTTAAGAAGTGATATTTAAGCTCAATGTGCTTAGTTCTAGCATGCAATACTGGATTCTTGGAAATATTTATTGCACTTGTGTTGTCACAAAATACATTCACCGGTTCAGAGATAAGTACTTTGAAACCTTCCAATACATGTTTCATCTCTAGATTGCTTGAGTGCAGTTCATAAATGCTACCACATATTCTGCTTCAGCTGTAGATTGGGAAATACAACTCTACTTCTTACTTGTCCATGATACTAATCATCCACCGAGAAAGAGCGCTCCACTGGTTGTGCTCTTTTGGTCATCCACATTACCTACCCAATCAACATCAGTATACACTTTGATATTGAAGTCACCATTATATGGATACCACAATTCATAGTCAATTGTTCCTTTTAGATATCTAAGGATCCTCTTGACTGCTATCAAGTGGGATTCTCTAGGACACTTATGAAACCGAGCTACTATGCCCACTTCATGAGCAATATCTGGTTTGTTGTGCACCACATAGTGCAACTTACCAATCATTGATCGGCACTCCTTTTCATTTACCAGTGGTGAATCATCTTCCTTAGTCAGTTTACAGCCAGTCACCATCGGTGTACCAACCGGTTTGCTCTCCTTCATGCCAAAAGTCTTCAATACCTCTTTTACATACTTGGACTAGGTAATAAAGATACCCTATTTCATTTGCTGAACCTATAGACCAATGAAGAATTTTATCTCCCCAATTAGAGACATCTCAAACTCTTTCTTCATTATATCTGCAAATGCATGGCTCATTTCTTCATCTCCTCCAAAGGTTATGTCATCTACAAATACTTCTTAGATCAGAATCTGATCACCTTCTGATTTCAAGTAGATGTTTCTATCTTCACTTGTTCTTTGAAATCCAATCTTCACAAGATGAGAATGTAACCTTTCATACCATGCCCTAGGTGGTTATTTTAGTCCATACAGGGATTTGTGTAATCTACTCACCATGTTACTATCTTCTGATAGGGAAAACCCTTCCAGATGCTCCATATATACTTCTTCTTCAAGGATTCCATTTAAGAATGCAGACTTCACATCCATCTGATATACCTTAAATCCCTTAAATGCTGCATATCCAAGTAACATTCGAACACCTTCTAGTCTAGCCATAGGAGCAAAGGTTTCTCCATAGTCTTCTCCCTCCTCCTAAGTGTATCCCTTGCATACAAGCCTAGCCTTGTTCCTTATAACTGTACCTTCTTCATTTAGCTTATTCCTAAAGACCCATTTGGTACCTATGACATTTTTGTGTTCTGGTCTGGGTACCAAAGACCATGTTACATTCTTTTCTATCTAGTCTACCTCCTCTTCCATTGCTTTAATCCAGTCTTCATCTATAAGTGCTTCTCTAGAAGTCTTGGGTTCTAATTCAGAAATCATGAAAGAGTTTTCTTTCACTTTTGTTCTCATGAGTATACCTGCAATTTTATCTCCTATGATCTTCTTTGGATCATGATGCAATTTCACATATCTAGGAATGACTCTATGGTTCTTCTTGCTTTTCCTCTTCTCCTTCTTCTCCTACCGCATCTTCTACTGGTACAGGAACACTGAGATCTTTGCTTGTTTCTTTTGTAACCAGTTCCCAAAAAAGCTATTCTCGGTTCACCTTCCACTTGCTCGCTGCTGGTTCCCTCAGATTTCTCAAGAGATTCATCAACCTTGACATTGATGCTCTCAATAATCTTCTTAGTTCTGTTATTATAGCACTTGAGGGGTTTTCTGTTAGTGGAATATCCAAGAAATATTCCTTCATCATATTTAGCATCAACTTTGCTCAAATGCTCACCTCTCTTGATATAGCACTTACTCCCAAATACCTTAAAGTAACTCATAGTGGGAGTCTTCCCAGTCCAATACTCATAAGGGGTTTTATCTTTGCCTTTCTTGATAAGTACCCAGTTCATTGTATAGATTGCAGTGCTCACCGCTTCTCTCCAAAAAGTGTGAGCAACCTTTCCTTAGATCAGCATTGTTCTCGTCGCTTCAACTACAGTCCTATTATTCCTTTCTACTATGTTGTTTTTTTGTGGTGTCCTAGGGGTAGATAGTTGCCTCTTGATGTTGATCTCTTCACAATACTTATTGAATTCATCAGAAGTGAATTCTCCTCCTTGATCAGTTCTTAGGCACTTTATCCTTTGGCCACTTTCCTTTTCTACTAATGCTCTGAAGGCTTTGAATTTTCCAAATGCTTCTGACTTGTCTTTCAAGAATGTGACCCACATCATTCTTGAGTAGTTATCAGTAAAAATCATAAAATATCTATCTCCCTGAATACTTCTAGTTTTCATAGGACCACACAAATCAGTATGCACAATATCAAGTAAATTTTCTACTGAAAAAGACTTACCTTTAAAATTTGACGAAGACATCTTCCCAAGTTGACATTCTTTGCACAAAGAATTCTTAGGTTTTTTTAGCAAAGGAAATTCTCTTACTACCTTGATCTTACTTGCTTTAATAATATTGTCAAAGTTCATATGACAAAGTCTCTTATGCCATATCCAATTGTCATCAAACTTGGCTGTTAGACATTGACTAATCTTGGCATTCAACTAAAATAGGTTACCTTTGGTCTGCTTACCAGTGGCAATAAGTTCACCGCTCTTCCCAATTATACTGCAGATTCCACCTTTGAACTTTAGAGTGAGTCCTTTGTCATTCAGCTAAGAAACAGTTAAAACGTTATCCTTCAGACCTTCTACCTAGTAGACATCATCTGCATTGCTCTTTCCATTCAGTGAGATAGATCCTTTACCTTTTACCAAGCATGGTGCATCATTTCCAAATATGACAACACCTCCATCATATTCTTCTAGAGATAGAAACTTTCTCCGGTCACCAGTCATGTGGTGAGAACAACCACCATCAATAATCCACTCATTGGAGTTGTCAATACAAGAGACAAGTGTTTCCTTATCTGACACTTCTTCCTTTATAGCTACAAACACTATGTCTTCACTCTCTTCATCTTCTAATTCTTCATCAGTAACACCTTCATCTACAACAACAAGAAAATTTCTCCTATTTCCTTCTTTATACTTTCTAAACCTCTCTGGTTTATCCTTATTATCATTGTTAGGACAATTAACAGCTATATGTCCTATCTTGTTGCAGGAGAAACATTTTAAAGGAAGATTACCTCTATATTTACCAATTCCTTTCGGAATTATTTTAGCAAGAAGAGCTTCAAAATCCATCAGAATATCTTCATCATCCATATCTCTACATTGTCTAGATTCATAACTAGTACTAGTTTCTTTTCCTTTTCTGGATGGTGCAACAGATGCTCTAAAGGCCGACTCAGTCTTCTGAACACTACCATCATAGCTATTCAACTCATATGTAGTCAACTTTGCAATGATAGAGTCTAAGGATACCTTGGTTTTATCAATAGACCTTAGTTCCTGGATAGCAACAACTCTGTTTGCATAGATCAATAACAATGATCTCAAGAATTTACTAACAATGGTGGCATCCTGAATCGTTCCACCAACGCTTTTGATATCTCCAGCCACAATCTTAATCCTAATGCCATATTGTTGAATGGTCTCTCCTTCAACCATCCCATGTCTTCAAATTTTCCTCTAAGGATCTCTTCCTTAGCTTCCTTTACATGACCATCACCACCATAAATGGTTTCCAGTGCATCCCATATATCCTTAGGAGTGTCCTTGTCTTGTACACAAATAAACTCAATATCTGACAGGCTGCTGATAAGGGCTTCCATGCCTTGTCCATTTTCCTGAATCTCTCTCTTCTGATCATTGGTCAAAGTGCCAGTGGGAATCACATAGGCATTCTCAACATAGCTCCAATGTTGAGCACCCATACTCTTGATGTAAATCTCCATTCTATCCTTCCATATCTTGAAGTTATCTCTATTGAACTTAGAACCTTCCCTCTTCATCATTACAATAGGATATTTTACCTCAAGCGATTAAGCTTATATCACCGAGGACCTGGAGTTGCTCTGATACAAATTTTTGTATAATGATGAACAACAAATACCCTAATCAGTACTGAGAGGGTGGGGGGTGAATCAGTACAAACAAAAACTTTCTCAACAACTTATCAAGTTAAAACAATACCAACCGGTTGTCTTTATCACTGAACTTAACCATGGCAATACCGGTTAAACGCAGTAAGACTTCAGACAACATAAACTGATAAGTCTGAACACTTCAAATACATTCAATACTTGATAACAACTTCACCCATAAAAATATGCATGTGGTATACCAGTAATACCATAACCTATCACCTCTGCATGCATAATCACTCAAACACAGAATACTTAATGATAACATGAAAAATGCACAACTCATGACACACAAATTTTTTTCACATGGAAGCCCAAATGGGAAAAACCACATCGGCGATGAATACCCACAAGCTTGTTTTGAACTCTTTTGAAGCTCACTCTGTTAGGAGTCTAGTCCAATTAAAGACTTTACAATAAGGTTCTATTAGGAACCGATCTTGTTAAAGATCACCTGGTTAAGGGATTGCTATATACCATGTTAAAGGTTGAAACACTGTTAAAGGTTACTTCGCTAGAGGATTTGAAGAACTCAATGATCTTGAGTCACCCGGTTAAAGGATTTACAATAAGCCTATTAAAGCTACCTAGTAAAGGGATTTTCCAACTGTTGAAATGGTTAGAAGACAACAGGTGAAACTCTGATCTGATAACAACACTACATGCCAAGGCAGATCCTTTACAATTTCTCTCTTCTGTAATCACACTCTGCAGTTTTCCTCTTACTGGTTTGGCAAGTATCTCATCACTCAAATACACACACAACATTTTCCAACAACAAACAATAAAAAACATCATCGACCTTATAGACAACACTTAGGCCGGTAGCATAAACGCTAAACCCTAAGCATTTAGGTTTACAATACAAGCGGTCTAATCCCGACCATCCAAAACACTTTGCATAGAGAAATACAATCTTAAACAGATCACAAGACAATCTACATCATTCATTCTTCACCACATATGGGAATCAGTAACCCATCACGCTCTCTTCTCATACCGCTAAGAAGAATGATCTTTCCCGAGGTAGACATTTAATGCAGTCGATCTTCTCATGCAATATCCTCAAGGAAATCCTTCACTGCACAAAGCTAATGTGGCACCTCGATCTCATCCTCATCTCTTAGCTTACTCATCATAGAGTATCATCAATTTTTTCACACAAGATGGATTGCAAAACTAGAAACCCTAGAGTTGAGACTACCAACCGGTAGTCTAACTTAGTGAAACCTCGACACCGGTTTACTTACAAATCTTCATACTGGTTCGTTTTCACTTATTGACATCAATTACAACATATATTATCGTCATATCATCATGTCGGTTCATTACATGCTAACAATATCCAATAGTAAACACACATACATGTACATACAGATACACACATGCATACATATACATATATACATACATATAGGCATGCACACATAAACACACATACATATACATATACACATACACATACATACATACACACACATGCACTGACATACACACATACACACATACACATACACATACACATACACATACACATACACATACACATACACATACACATACACATACACATACATATACACATACACATACACATCCACATGCATGCATGTATACATACACATACACACATACGTGCACATGTAAACACACATACATGCATATGTACAGACATACATACACATATACAAACATACATACACATATACATGTATGTGTGTATGCATGTATGCATCTGTCTATGCATGCATGTGTGTATGTGTATGTATGCATGTATGCATGCATGAACGTATGTGTATGTGTGTATGTTTGTATGTGGGTGTATGTGTGTTTGTCCATGTATATGTATATACATGTGTATTTATGTGTGCATGTGTGAATGTAAGTATGTAGGTATAGTATGTGTGTGTATGCACATGTATGTGTGTATGTGTATGTATATGTGTATGTGTATCATGTACATGTTTAATTTTAATGTTTCTTTAAAGTAATTTGTATATGTGTATGTGTATGTCTATGTACACATGTATTTAATGTTAATGTTTCTTTAAAGTAATTTGTATCAAATGTTTCAATTACTTTGAATTGTACTTTAAATTAAAATTGTATATCATTTTGAAATATGTTTGAATTGGATTAAAATAGTTTTCAGAATTAGTTTGAATTGTTTTAAAAAGTTTTGAATAATTATTTTTTAAATTATTTTCTTTAATAATTATGTACATACATATATTTTCCACATGGCCAATCGGGCATCAGATGGTAGAGTTCATTGTGAGGGCACTAGCCAGACATCTAAATAGTATGGTCAAATGCCTTCTAGTGATAGTGATGTCAGGGCTCGGCTTTTTGTCGAAACCACTCAGGCCCTATAGCGTGCACTAGACCATCTTGCATCCACATTAGATTATGCAACAACCCAACCTAATAAGGAAAGGGCAAAGACTATTAGGGATGAGTTGCTACATATGATTGACACTATTCAGACATATAATCCTTAGAGTGGAATGGGAAGTCATGATCAGGGATGTATCTTCTATACACATCCATACTATGTTCCCCCATTATTAAAGTCTGAGACAACATAAGCTTAGAGGATATTTATTTACCTGATGCACTGATCTAGTTGTGGTACTATTCATATATCCTAGATGGTTGGCACCTCATCATATGTGGTCATAGAAGGATGGGTTGCCACTTTATTTTTGTAAACAATTATTTGTAGAGTTTCATATGGGCTTAGACATTGATTATAAATCTATACCAATGAATGCTGGGTAGGGGAGAGGGAGGCTTAATGATAAATTTAGACGATGGTGTACCATTACTCGTTAATAAATGAGCATTAATTGGTCCAAACCTTTTGGTTCTACCAAAATGTTTGGAGTTATGACAGGCATCAAATGCAACAACTAAAGATGCCAGGAGACATATCTACTCCAACATTGCACAGATTGCCACTCAGGTTGACTAGATGACATTTGATCATGTTGTGAGATAGTTGTTGCGGTCACAGGGTATCATTTCATAGGCTACAAATGCAACATCTAGTAGTGGCATTGATCCTTATGCCCATGTAGATATACCATCTCTACTTGACGTTACATGGTTGATAGAGGTTGATCCATTGTATCAGATGATTGCATTGTTGTTTAGTGATTTATTGGATTCATATACACTTCTTTCTTTGATTCTTGAGATCCCACTCGATGATGTACGAACACGGGTGAGACATCATGTGCATGGAGGTGGATCTAGGAGTCATGGTGGTAGAGAATCTCATGGTGATATGGGGAGAGAGGAGGGAATTTTGGTGCACCCTACAAACCCTCTACCACATACATTAGTTGATCCTACACCTCCTCCTTAGCCTACACCAAGTGATTTGACACCTAAGCCACCATGAACAACACCACTACTGCCTATTACTTTTACTCCTCCTTCTCGAGCTCATGGTCACTATTTCAGTTTCCTTATTGACAATTTAGAGGATACATTGCTAGATATAGACATTGACCATGTGTCCTTCCATTCATTTGAGGTTAGCAGGATCGGGAGAGCCTTCGAGTCTCATGAGGTACACATTGTTTTTTCTGTAAGGTCATATTATTTATTTAATTTTAAATAGTGGATTTTAACCTCAAAATCATTAACACAATTCAAATTTTGAATTATATATAGTGTCCTATTACATTGGAGACATTAGTATATTTGTAGCCTCCTTCCGCTCTTGCACATGGTCATAGTCAGGTACACATTGTTTTTTTTCTTTCTGTAAGGTCATATTATTTAATTAATTTTAAATAGTGGATTTCAACTTCAAAATTGTTAGTTAGCACAATTTTAATTTTGAATTATATATGATCCAGGTTCCTGGACCACGTTTGAGTTCTTCATCTCGGATACTTGTGGCCCATGCACACTTTGGTGGTGCAAATGATGGATCAGACCAGGTAAAATTTGCATACATACTTATCTTGAAGTAAAATTTGCATACTTATAGTTAGATAATATTTGTATGTACTTATATACGTGTTCTTACATGTACTTTCTTTTGTAGGGACAACCTTTAGGACATGAATCAGTGGAGGGTCGACTAACTTAGTTTATACATTATCATTGTTTGATGAGATTATATGTACAATGCATGTACTTTTTTTTTTCATATATGTATCTAACTCTTGTTTGATGAGATTATATACCTATTAGACTCTTGTACATGTTTGTTTATGTATCTAACACTAGTACATATCAGACACACTTGTTTGATGAGATTACTTGTTTCTTTATTACATGTGTCTATGTGTCTATGTTATATTTTTATATTTAGTTCAAGTAGAATTGATAAATGTTATTTTAGATGATAAATCTTGATATTGAGCTAGTTGGATTATTAATTGTTGATTTGATTTAGTTAGTTGAATTGTTGATTTAATTATTAAATTAATTAAATCAATTCAAATAAAAAATTTATTCAAATCAATTCAATGAATTTATCAAATTAATTCAAATCAATTCAAATCAAAAAGTGATTCAAATCAATTAATCAAATCAAATCAAATCAATTCAATTCAATGAATTAATCAAATGAATTCACTGAGTTAATCAAATTAATTCAAATCAATTCAAAGCAATACAATGACTTATTAAATCAATTAGTTAGTTGAATTGTTAATTGTTGATTTGATTTAGTTAGTTGAATTGTTGATTTAATTATTAAATTAATCAAATCAATTCAAATCAAAAAGTGATTCAAATAAATTAATCAAATCAAATCGATTCAATTCAATGAGTTAATCAAATTAATTCAAATCAATTAATCAAATGATTTCACCGAACTAATCAAATTAATTCAAATCAATTAATCAAATAAAATCAATCCAATTCAATGAATTAATCAAATGAATTCTAATCAATTAATCAAATGAATTCAATGAATTAATCAAATCAATTCAATTCAATGAATTAATCAAATTAATTCAAATCAATTCAAACCAATTCAATGAATTAATCAAACTAATTCGAATCAATTAATCAAATCAATTCAATGAATTAGTAAAACTAATTAAAATAAATTAATCAAATCAATTCAACAAATTAATCAAGCTAATTGAAATCAATTAATCAAATCAATTCAATGAATTAATCAAATCAATTCAATGAATTAATCAAATCAATTCAATGAATTAATCAAATTAATTCAAATCAATTCAAACCAATTCAATGAATTAATCAAACTAATTGAAATCAATTAATCAAATCAATTCAATGAATTAATGAAATTAATTCAAATCAATTCAAACCAATTCAATGAATTAATCAAACTAATTCAAATTAATTCAAACGAATTCAATGAATTAATCAAACTAATTGAAATCAATTAATCAAATCAATTCAAACCAATTCAATGAATTAATCAAACTGATTCAAATCAATTAACTAGTCCAATGAATTAACCAATCCAATTAATTAACCAATCCAATGAACTAATCAATTAATTAAGTGATTGAAATCAATCCAATGAATTAATTAAATCAATTCAATTAAGTGACTCAAAAACATCCAATGATTTAATCAAATTAAATCAAATTAATTAATCAAATCAATTCAAATCAATTAATTAATTCAATTCAACTAAGTGATTCAAATCAATATAAGATAGCATGCAACAAATTAACTCAAATTATGCAGATTTTGATTTCAATGCAGTTCCAACAAATAAACTCAAATGTACATGTGTACATATGTTGCAAAAAATAACTGAAATGTACATGTGTGTACATATGTATATATGTAAAGCGATCCCAAAACTAGCTCGAATGTACATATGTAAACATGTATGATGATCCAAAAAAATAGTACATACATATATATGCATATATACATGTATGTATACATATATATGCATATATAGACATGTATCATGGTCAAAAAAATACACGAGTTCACTTGTTCTAATAAATTAAGTGAGCTCATGGTACATAAAATCTGGATCCTCTATCTTTTACTATCTCTAATATCCTTTCATGATCTTCGATAGGCAACCTCCACTTTTGGGGGCCACAAACTCTTTTTTGTAAAGTTTCAAAATGTAATGTTGTTTCTATAACTAAAAGAATATAATACAAATCTTATTGGCCAATCATGTATTCAGTAAATGTAACACCATTGTTATCTATCTTCGTTTGTTGCTAATAAGTACCTTAAGCAATGGCTAATCTAGTGGGATATTGTTGCCCATCAGCATCTTCCACTGATTCTGACATTTTACATTTTGGTTTTGCGCATCATAATAGGTAATAGTCAACACCTTCTACATTGTTAGGATCTACAAGCACAACAAAAAATATCACCTATACATGGAAAATTACAAACAATTAAATTATAAAGTGTATGGTAGAATGTAAAACAAATTCACATTTAATTAAAATTTAAACAAAGTACATGAAAATGTGTAAGGATATTTAAATAAAATGCAAGTGTACTTGGCACAACTAAATTAGAAACATGTTCATAATCGACTGAATATATAGAATCATGTGTATCTACAATGTCACTATCTTCAAACAGAGGCATTGTGACAAATTGTTTCATCTCCCATTCTGAAACAAATCCATCTCTAATGTTCTAACATTGTTGAATATTTGCATTGTTTTCAATGCAATCAAGACAAAAACATGATTTTTATCTAGCCTGAATCACAAGAGTTTTTCTATGTCATGTAGTCATCACTTCATTCAAACTTTTAATGCCAGTAATTGTTTAGCAATTATGATCGATCAATATCTTTAACTTCCCAAAAATAGCATTTTTTGTATGTTGTGTCACATGTATCAAAATGATTTTTGCACCATTCTACTATCTTACTTGAATTTCATATGTTGTTACCTCCAAGTTCATATTGGCGAAGTGCATGCTTCACACAAGCTCTTACTCCATCACGCTCTCCTTTTCCATGTCCACTCTAAAAAAAGTTCCACAAAAACATTAGACCACATTTAGAATGTTGTTGTTGTTTGACAGCTTAGATAACCAAAGGACAACTGAGATGAGGGTAAATAAGTTTTCAACAAATTATAGAACTTTAAGCATTAAAACCTTATTACCGGAATACATACACCGAATAATAGAACAACATATATAGCAATTAAGCAGAAATATAAACCACAGAACATTTACCAACCATCCACAAAAGATAACACCAAGATTTGTACATGGAAAACCCAATAAAGGGAAAAAACATGGTGGGAAGCCTACCCATAGTCAGATAATACTTCTGCAGTAAGTATGTGATTACAATAAGAGTGGCCTGCACATGTAGGAATGCCAACGTCCTAGAGTGCATTGCTCATCACAAAAGGAGCCTCACTGACTAGAAAATAAATCCAGACTACAATCTGAAAGAAGAATGAACTGCAAGAATAACATCTCCTATTCCTGAGTACAGTTTCGTTTAAGCTCGATACCACAGATCTTAAACCTCTTTCACAAACCCAAAGCGATCACCTATGATCGACCAAAAACCTCTGCATATGATTACAAGTTTATTTGCACATAGATAATCCCATAACCTATGACCACATTTATCTCCATAATCTACAAAGAGATCTTACATCAAATTTATACCAACCTGAGATCTAAATAATTAGGTTGGCCACCTAAAAGATAATACAATAAATTCATAACTTAAACCCACAAACCAATGATAAATCAAATCAGCCTGAGACCAAAACAACATAACCTAGTCAATAAACCCAACCGGTAATGCATCGGGATCATCCACCAACACATTACATAAACTCGTCCATAACCTATCCGAATAAGATAGCATTACGTCCAGACCCAAATCCAACACTGCTGATCAATAGGAACATGAACAAGATAACCAACAACATCCTGAAAGCCATCTAGAATCCATGCCAACACCACTTATCAGGTGCATCAAAAGCTCTTCAACAAAGCTCTATCGACATAACCCTTACCGGTGACCAAAAGGATTACTAGAACAAATGATAGCTCCTAAGTCATCAAATCCTGAACCAACTGATCGTGATACCCATCTGAATAGCATGAATGATATATCTAAACCAAATCCATAGGATAGAGAATACCAGAGCATACCGGATCAATATCATGAACCAACCACTTTACCATAGCCTACCGGAAGTTGGTAAACTACCAAAACAACCGGTGTTTCCATTAATGACAAAACATCAATGCAACACATAATCAATTCCTCCAATTGCCAACAATCTACCCCTTTAGCATTGATGGCAACACTAGATGTGAAAAACATCCAAGTGCAAAGAAATACCAAACAAGTCTCCCCAAAAGGAAGACAGTCAACAATCTCCCAAAAGATGATATGACAATGAAGTAACAAACTCCCCCTGTGAATGATATCTCAGTTAAGTTCTGATCTTTCCCCTTGACTGATATTTTGTTAAGCTATATTTTTCACATATATCTCTCGCCCTTTGACATCAATGCCATAGATCTAACATGAACACCAAAGAAAAATCATCAATTCATGGAACCACAGAGCTGACTACTCCCCTTGAGTAGTAGTACCAGCACATCAATTTGGAATAAATAGTAGCTCTGTAAGTGCATGCCCGACTAATGCTAATCAACATTATTTAGGTCTCTATTGGAGGGGCAGAAACCCCCAATCTATCTCTAAAGTACTCAAATGATTCCTTAGGCAAAGGTTTAGTGAAGATATCTATAATTTCATCTTTAGTGTTCACACAAACCAGTATGACTTCATTTGCTTCCACCTTAGGGTGAACTCACAATAATGGTTCCCACTTTTTTGCCACTTTTGACATTGAGATGTACATTTTTGAAATAATTTTCAACTTTCGAGAACTATAAATTTTAAACTATTAAAAATTTGAAGATGATGTAAATTAGTGATTTCTAGCATTTTGTTTGTAGATTCTATATACATTTTTTTCAAATTTTTTTGAAGGATTTTTAAAAAGAAATTCCATCTCCCTCAAAAAGTAGTTTTTTACAACAAACTACATTTTTTTAGAGTGATGTGCCTCCCGAAACACATAACTTTTTTTTTCTATAAATGATAAAAACTCAATTCTTTCAAGTTTTGGTTTGTAACATCAATATCCAGGGCTTGCATTTGGTTTTATAGTGATATATTCAATATTTTTCATTTTATAAAGTTTTGAAGTCCGACTAGTCATAATTCAGACATAGGTTTACATTTGAACACATAACTTGTTCTATATAAATTGAAATTGAATTGTATTTTTTTGTTAGAAAGAAGACATCAATACCAAGGGTTTAGATATTTTTCAATTTTTTTTTAATTAGTTTCTTATTTTTCCCAATGCATTGAATAGAGAAGTTCATGTTCGGTGAAAAATCAATTTTCCATAAAATAAAAAAAACAAGAACATAATAAATTCAAAATATAACAAAATTCTACTCGTTCGATAGCTTGCTCCAAGTGCTACCATCTAATATTTTTGGGTTATCAAGATTATTTCATTTGTGCTTTGAACCAGAGCTCTGAAGTCATAAATTCTTCAGAACTCTAAAATTTTTTGGGAGAAACCTCTAATAGGAGGGTTCGAATGAATAGTACTTCGAGTGAATGGGGTTAGCTCGAACCATAAGGGGTTTGCTCAAACCCCCATTCGCTCGAACTATAAGGGGTTTGCTCAAACCCCCATTCGCTTGAACCAATGGGCTTGATTTTGGCCCGTACTTTTTTGTAACGGTCATGTTCAAATGAACCCGACCATTTTTAATTGTCAGGTTTCGTTCGAACTCTGGTCGACGCATTTTTTGCTTTTTTTTCATTTGTGGAGTCATATAAATGTCCATAATTTTTTTCATTTTTTATCACACAAATGATTAAAATAATTTGCATTTTTGGATGAGAGAAGACATTTGAAAATTATTTTGAGGGCAATAATTTGAAGGTTTTTTGTAAAAGCATGGGGAACAAGAAGAGAAGGCAAAATGAGACTTCAAGGAATTATTCTCCCAAAATGAAAGAAAGATATCGAGAACAAAGAAGACAAAGATATCATGATGCAAGTATGTATTTTTTATTTTATTTCTATTTAATTTAATATGTATTACGTAACAATTAATTAGTTCGATATTTTTTATCTAATATTTTTAATGAAAGTTAATTTAAAAAATCTTAATTAAATTAATTGGAAATAATTTGATTAAAAATAATCTTGTTTTAATTGGAAAGCATAATTAATTTGAGATAATACATGTGTATTTGCAAATTTCAAATTCCATCAACGTGCTTGTTGTGTAATTGCATTTTTCTCCTATATAATTAAGTCCATTTATAATAGATAAGACCTATTAAGTCATAAAATTAATAACACCTATTATGTCATAATTTCTAGGTTCTAAATTATATATATTGAATATTTAATCTACATGTACAAGTAATTTCATGTGATAGGTCCTTTAATATCACATAATATATCTGTCTTAATGGGAGTTAAGTATATTAATTGTGAAATGTTTTTTCATATGTGGTATATTGATTTTAATAATAAGGCCTATTAGGACTATTACATTGATTATAGGTCTTAAATGTGACATAAATTTATAACCTATTACATGTTGAATAATTTAGGTGAACTATTTATATGACTTCGCATACATGCAAAAACATTTCAGATTAGGAGGTTTGTTATACAATAATAGGGCTTAAATATACACACATGCGACAAATTATAGTCCACCTACATTATGGTCCATAATAAATTAATATGAAGTCACCTTTATCATATGCATGCATCAAAATATATGTACTTTTAATTTTCAAAATTGGAATTTCTAATTTATCAAAATTTTATTTTGTGTTAAATTAGTGCTCAAAATTAGAGATTAAACTTTAATCATAACCTAAGAACAAATTGAACTTTAAACCTAAATAGGTAATTTAATTAGAGTTATAACAGTAAGGTCCTGAATGTAATTAAATTTAATAAACCAAATGGAATGGGCTAATTTTAACATGTAAAGCTTTAAGCCAAATTCACCCCTATTCTTAAACCTAATTGAATAATCTCTAATTAATTCAAGAACCTTATACAAACTCTTAAATTATGTGTAGAATGGGCTCGAGAAGAAGGGAGTTCTGAAGTGAGAGTTGAGGAAAACAAACCTATTGAAGAACACAATATAGTTGATAAACATAGGGAGGAGATTGTCCAAGTTGAACCAATGGAGACCTTTGAAGGAGAGGGGTCAGGCTCCTGACCTCCTACCACTGATATGGATGAGCATATTGTGGATCTAGCTAAACAGGTAAAGAGAAATATTTCTTATAAAAATTAAGATCATTTACTTGAAATGGATGTGGATGAGTTGAAACGTTTTAGTGAAGAACCTAGACATACTAAAAGGAGGTCAATGAATAAAAGTGGAAAAGAAATAATGTCTCATTTCAACAATCTTAATACTACACTAGAAAAAGCTCAACTGTTATCAATTGTACTTACTCATAAAGACTTAATAGATCCAATGAAATTGTTGGGTATAGATACAACAAGTCAAAAGAGGAAAACTTCTCAGTGACAAAAATCTATTTTTGAGAATGTTAAGAAAGGTTTGGTGAACATTGGTAAAAAATCTCGAAAACTAGATAAGACCATTTCAAGAATAGTAATGTTGACATCTTTAGTAAATGAAAGATTGCCTCAAAAAAGACAAATCTCTTCATTGTCATCTGAGTTTGGTTTTAGTAGAAGGACAATATCTAAATATGTTAAAATGAGAAATATTTTGGATGATACTACCTCAGAAGGGAATTGGGCAATTATGTGTAGAGCTCATCGTTATGATCGAATTGAAGATGTTGTTAGGATCTTTGTGACAAGTTTTTGGAATGATAATACTCATCCTTCATCAAATAGTAGAGATGTTATCAAGCAAAGGATTGTTCCTGATCATTATGATCTCCATGTAAAACATTGGATAGACACAACAAAACATGAATTGTATGTATTGTTTACTAAAACAAACCCTCATATAAAGATTGGACAAAGCATGTTTGAACGGTTAAGGCCATATTATGTGAAGTTAAACAAAGTTTTTGAAACTTGTTGTCGTTATCATGTTTAATTTGACTTGTACTATCAGGTGTTTCAAAAGATTAGAGAAGATAGTGATGGTTATGAAAATGCTCCTCCTAAACGAACAATTCAATTCATAGCATCCATCTTATGTGATAAATCAAATGATAATGCAACCGGTCAAATAAATTGCATAAGAGGAATATGTGGAACATGCGGGGACTTGGCTAAATTGCCTTTGAGAGATGAAGATACTGACATGAGGAAGATGGTAAATTGCAAGAGTTACAAGTACAAAAAATTTGAAACAAAATTTGGAAAGGAATCTACAAGGCTAGATTATGTAGAAGAGGAAATACCTATTGGAACATTTATGGAAAATTTTTGTAGGTTGATAAAACCATGCATATGCCATGGTTTTTTTGCCAAGTGGCAATCAGAACAATTTAAAAGATTAAGAGACACTTTTCCACTTGGAACTATTCTATCTATAGTTGACTTCACAGAGAATTACTCTTTTGCACATCAAAAAGAGATTCAATCAGAGTATTATTTTTCAAAGCAAATCGCTATTTGGGTGCATGTGTGTTATTGACATGCATAGATGAATTTGGATGGTGTTGATAGTACATTTGAAAATTGTGTCATTAAGAAAGAGTACCACTTCTATATTAGTGATGATAAGGAGCATGACACACTTTTTGTACAACATTGCTTTAAGAAGTTTTTTGAATATTTGAAAGATAGAGGCATAACAATAGTTAAACATTTTGTTTGGTCTAATGGATGTGCAGCACAGTTTAAATCTTTGAGGCCATTTTATGCACTATGTAGATATCATCGAAATGACAAAATACCACATGTTTGGAGTTTTTTTTAGAGTGGTCATGGAAAGGGTGAACATGATGGTGCAGGAGCTTGTATCAAACGTGCTCTAAGAAAGCATCAAATAAAGTACATAGGAGAACGTATAGAAGATGCACATGATGTTGTTGAATGGTGTAAGAAACACTTTGAGCAACCTAATTATCCTAGGGAATCATCATCGAGAACATACAAACCCATTTCATATAGAGTGTTTTGGGAGATAACCGGTACGTGTTCTCTTTTAGTATTTTATTTTATTTTTTAAAAAATGTTCTTAGTTCAAATGTTTCAATTTAAAAACTTGATCTACATGTACATTCTTGTACACATGTACATTTTGCGGATGTGGATAGGAAATCAATGCATGGAGAGGACAAGATCTTTGCATTGTGTCATGAGTACAAATAATCGCCCATGGATATTATAAACTAGGGATTATTCATGTTTTTGTTTTGAATGCATTTTCGAAAACTATGTTGATTGCAAGAACCAAGAGCTTGGATATGTTAGTGAATGGAAAATGGTGCCACTAGATGTTTCTGACACATACGAGGATTCAAATGAGGTTGAAAACTTTGAAGACATTCCTTTGATTTCTGGTGATTATGATCATATTTTAGGATTGATTAAAAAAGGTACATACATGACATACACATGTAAATATTTCCTTAAAAATGACATATAACTAAGAATTTATTTAACTTGTGTCAAATTGCAGGAGATATTTTTGTAGTCATAGAAGAAGATGGAAATATAGAAGGTGTTAGTTATTATTTATTGCGTTGCACAAAAGGGAGAAAGAAGTTATCAAAATCTGAGATGAGTGATGGAATGTCATTTCCCACAGGATTGAGTTCTGATTTGAATATGTACATGTACAAATCGCTTACATGGAAATTTTTAATTTCTCACGTTTCTTATATACATGTACATGCAGGATTAGTTGTAGTGCAAGGGACATATTTCAAACAAGTTAAAATTATTCAACATGGGATTCATTTCACTAAATACCAAATTGACAACAAGGTATATCAGTATAGTCACTTGGTCATTGTTGTTGGCATAATTCTTCAAACAATTCTACGTCGAGGGTGGTCTAAAAAGTGGAGACTAGATAGTGAAGATCATGACAAAATATTAAGTGTTATTGAAGAGTGTTCTGAACCACTTGATGTGGTATGAACTATATATATATTTAGTAATCCAAACTACACATGTGGTTCAGCCCACATGAATTGAATTAATACTCAGGATAAATTCTAGATCCCTTAACTTGTTTTGAAACTAAAGGATAAATATTTTTTAAGTTTAAATACATGAAATTTTTAATTATATCAAATTAGGATGTATTCAAAGTTAATTCAAGTACATGTACATGTTTAAATGCATGTTTAATTTGTATGTATAAGGTACTGTATCTAATTCTAAATGCATGTAATTTGTAAGGACCACTAGAGTTAAAATAATTTAATTAAAAAAAGCATATTTAAATTAGAATGTAATATGTACATCTGTAAAATTGATATAATATGGAATTAGGAAAGTTGTAATTAGGACATGTACATGTTGTGAACTATTTAACTACAGTATACATACCTAGAAGCTCACATACCATGTGAACTATTCAATACATGACATATTAAGTTTAGTTTGTTCATTTGAAACATACTCTTTTGTTTGAACATGTTCTTTTAAATTTTAATGCATATCTACTTGCATTTCTAACATGTGCACATGATATATATATAATCCAGTCCAGTCCATCGAACATAAAGTACATATATAATCTAACATGTATGTACATGTGCATGAAATATATTTAATCTCTAGTCTAAACTTCATTGTACATGCGTGAAATATACAATCTAATCAAACATGTATAAATCTAATCTAATCAAACATGTATAAATCTAATATAATAAAACATGTATAAATCTAATATAATCAAACATGTATAATCTAATCAAACACAAACTAGGTATAAAGTATAATCTAGTCTAAACTCCATGTACATGCATGAATATATATAATATGAAAGTCTATAAAAAGATAAATGTAAATGAGCTATAAAGTCTGGAGCAAATCAATAGGGATCATGTCAGCTACGAACTGAGAGACCATCGGAGGGGGAGTCCTACAAAAGTAGAATTTATTTCAATATTAAATATAATATATCTATCTCTCTAGACGTGCATGTACATCAAATCCAAGTAGTGTTAAATAAAAATTTAAATATGAATTGTAACATGCATGTATACATACATGTACATATATGTACCAAAAACCATAACTAACCTGTACACTAATAGCATCTACAGAATCTCTCCTATGCACATGCTCAGAGCTCAAGGAAGGAGTGACATGAGCTAACTGTCAATTTAAGGATCAGTCCACGATCAATTTAAATCATCTACAAATTAAAACTTAGAACTCTAGATTATTTATTAAACATGATCTATATATATATATATAGATTTATCCTACAAATTTGCAACATGTATACATATCTTCTAAAAATTTAAATGCACATGTACATGTACATACCTGTGCATCACCTGGAGTAGGCTATATATTTTGATCTTGTCCCGTGATCATATCAACAACATCACTCATGCCTACATATCTCTCTCTAGCTGTACATATCACTGAGGAGTGCAAGGGGCTAACTAGATGAGTGGGCATTGTGGATGAAGTGTCTGACTGTAGTAGCATGTCCATAAATCTAGTATGGCTCAAATCTCTTAGTTGATCCTCAAATGAGTCTAAACCCTCATCTGTGATATGGACCTAATCAGCTCATATCTCCTCCTCAAATGAATCCAAGTGGCCCTCATCTGTGATATGGACCTGATCAGCTCGTAGCTCCTCCTCTGTGGCAACAGAATGATCTGTAGGTGGGTCAATGCCTGGAGCATGCGTAGAGTGATGAGAATGTTGTGACTACCTCGGGGTATGCATCGATGCCACTATAGCTTGACCATCTCTGAGAATCTCCTCTCTAACATTAGCCAATGGTATCCCAAGTTGAGATGAAATAAAACTATAAGCATGTAGTAGGTCCTCGGATAAATACTGTGACATCTATACATGTCTACTACCTCCAACTATAGCTGCTACCTCATCTGAGGAGGGGATGCCAGCAATAATATACTGATCATTTGAATTTGAAGCCCCCCCATGACTAGAAGATGCATGATCTATGGATGATCGTGAACTTGGTCGACTCATCATATATCTGCCCACTCTGTCAGAAGATATGGTGGCTACTGTTGATGTAATCTATCCAATCCTATCAATTTCTTCTCTCTGAGAAGAAATCACAATGTGATCCGCTATGGGTGCCATGGCTGGAACTACTACAGGAAATCTCTGGCCAACAAGGTCTATGTGTCTAGGCAGAGCTCTATCACGCCTACAATATGCATCTCTATTAGCAATCCTGCCCCTCCCCTATCCATAATATCCTGGAATATCAAGGTAGTTTGGTTTCATCAGACAATGAACCTCAACAAATACCTGTTGTGCAAAGTATAATGGTATCTGGTCATTATTAGGATAATGACCATGGGCAGCTAAGAAGCATGGGTAAATCAGTGATGCAACCTATGGGTTGATACATCTGGTAACCTGATATTCCCTCACCTTACTCTTCTCCTGATATTGTTGAAAGCATCTCTCCTTGATGGTCTCCTTCGAGACCACCCCCACCACATTAGCAAAAGAATGAGGACCCCTCACCTCACTCCTCAACTGTCTATATATATCTTCTATAACCTTAGGTGAGAATGAGGTATGAGAAACTAAGTAGTCCCTCAATGTCCGCAAACTATCAAAAATGGACATACATGTAATCTTGTACATGCCATCCGTACGAGGGTCATCTAATATGGCCCTCAACCTATGCAACTCTCGATCACTATACTAAAAAATCATAGCAATGTCGGGAAAGGGGGGATCCTGCTATGGAGGATCAACATCATCAATGTGTGGCTCCTAATCAGGAGCTTGTGCAAGTGGATCCTGATCAAGAGCCTGCGAAGGTATATCCTGGGATGCCATCTATCTAGGTACATGTTGTAAAGTTAAAATAAATACGTAAGCAGAGAGACAGACAGATCATTTTCATGAGAGAGAGAGAGAGAGAGAGAGATTATACATATAAATCTTCATGAGAGAGAGAGATCATTTTCATTTTCAAAAAATACATGTAAAAATTTCAAATATTTCAATGAGAGAGAGAGAGATAACATATATTTCAGAGAGATAGAGAGATCTAACACGTGTATATTTAAATCTTTGACATACATAAAAAATTCAAGAACATGATATATAACATTTGGGCCCATATGATTATATTTGGGCCCATATGATTATAAAAGTATTAAATCTGCAATATGTGATCTTAACGAGAATGTCATACAACCCCTTAAGACACTATGTGATGGACTAAGGGGTATGTCATTCACACTAGGATTTTATAAGGGGTCATATGCAGTTCTAAGGGATTATACATATGTTATAACACATGTATGACCCCTCAAGACCACATATGACCCCTTAGGACACTATGTGATCCTAGGGACAATGTCATATGTACAATAGGATGTTATAAGGGGTCCTATGTTACCTACTAAGGGCTCATGCAAGTGTTAATGCATGCGTGACCCGTTAGGACCACATACGACCCCTTAAGACAATATGTGATGGACTAAAGGGTATGTCGTTCACACTAGGATTTTATAAGGGGCCATATGCGGTTCTAATGGGTCACACATGTGTTATAACACATGCATAACCCCTCAGGACCACATATGACCCCTTAGGACACTATGTGATCCTAAAGGGAATGTCATATGTATAGTAGGATGTTATAAGGGGCCATATGTGATGTAATAAGGGGTATATCATTCACACTAGGATTTTATAAGGGGTCATGCATGTGTTCTAACACATGCATGACCCCTCAAGACCACATATGACCCCTTATGACACATAGGAAATGTCATATGTACAGTAGGATGTTATAAGGGGTCATATGTGACCTACTAAGGGGTCACACATGTGTCAATGCATGTGTGACCCCTTAGGACCACATACGACCCCTTAAGACACTATGTGATGAACTAAGGGGTATGTCGTTCACACTAGGATTTTATAAGGGGTCCTCTGCGGTTCTAATGGGTTAGCACCACATATGACCCCTTAGGAAACTATATGATCCTAAGGGGAATGTCATATGTATAGTAGGATGTTATAAGGGGTCATATGTGACCTACTAAGGGGTCACGCATGTGTTATAACACATGCGTGACCCCTAAGGACCACATATGACCCCTTAGGACACATAGGAAATGTCATATGTATAGTAGGATGTTATAAGGGGTCATATGTGACCTACAAAGGGGTCACGCATGTGTCAATGCATGCGTGACCCCTTAGGACCACATATGACCCCTTAAGACACTATGTGATGAACTAAGGGGTATGTCGTTCACACTAGGATTTTATAAGGGGTCATTTGTGGTTCTAGTGGGTCAGGACCAAATATGACCCCTTAGGACACTATAAGATCCTAAGGGGAATGTCATATGTATAGTAGGATGTTGTAAGGGGTCATATGTGACCTACTAAGGGGTCACGCATGTGTTATAACACATGCATGACCCCTTAGGACCATATATGACCCCTTAGGACACATAGGAAATGTCATATGTACAATAGGATGTTATAAGGGGTCATATGTGACATAGTAAGGGGTCACGCATGTGTCAATTCATGTGTGACCCCTTAGGACCACATACAACCCCTTAAGACACTATGTGATGAACTAAGGGGTATGTCATTCACACTAGGATTTTATAAGTGGTCATATGTGGTTCTAATGGGTCAGGACCACATATGATCCCTTAGGATACTATATAATCCTAAGGGGAATGTCATATGTATAGTAGGATGTTATAAGGGGTCATATGTGACCTACTAAGAGGTCACACATGTGTTATAACACATGCGTGACCCCTCAGGACCACATATGACCCCTAAGGACACATAGGAAATGTCATACACATTGTAGGATGTTATAAGGGGTCATATGTGACCTACTAATGGGTCACGCATGTGTCAATGCATGCATGACCCCAAAGGACCACTTACGACCCCTTAAGACACTATGCGATGAACTAAGGGGTATGTCGTTCACACTAGGATTTTATAAGGGGTCATATGTGGTTCTAATGGGTCAGGACCACATATGACCCCTTAGGAAACTATATGATCCTAAGGGGAATGTCATATGTATAGTAGGATGTTATAAGGGGTCATATGTGACCTACTAAGGGGTCACACATGTGTTATAACACATGCATGAGCCCTTAGGACCACATATGACCCCTTAAGACACATAAGAAATGTCATATTTATAGTAGGATGTTATAAGGGGTCAGATGTGACCTACTAAGGGGTGACACATGTTTCAATGCATGCATGACCCCTTAGCACCACATACGACTCCTTAAGACACTATGTGATGAACTAAGGGGTATGTCATTCACACTAGGATTTTATAAGGGGTCATATGCGGTTCTAATGGGTCACGCATGTGTTATAACACATGCGTGACCCCTCAGGACCACATATGACTGCTTAGGACACTATATGATCCTAAGGGGAACGCCATATGTATAGTAGGATGTTATAAGGGGTCATATGTGACCTACTAAGGGGTCACACATGTGTTAATGCATGTGTGACCCCTTAGGACAACATATGACCCCTTAAGACACTATGTGATGGACTAAGGGGTATGTTGTTCACACTAGGATTTTATAAGGGGTCATATACAGTTCTAGTGGGTCACGCATGTGTTAAGACACTATTTGATGGACTAAGGGGTATGCCATTCACACTACATTTTTATAAGGGGTCATATGCGGTTCTAAGGGGTTACACATGTGTTATAACACATGTGTGACACCTTAGGACAATGTATGACCCCTTAGGACAGTATGTGATCCTAAAGGGAATGTCATATGTGCACTAGTATGTTATATGTGATCCTTTATGACCTCCTAAGGGAGCGTATAGTGTCATTAGGGCATATGTGGTCTTAAGGGGTCATGTTGTGTGTGTAATAGGATGTGAAAATGGGTCACATTGTAGAGAATTTATTTTGTCTTATTTGTTTAAATTTGTTATCTAAATTTTCTAATATTTATTTAAATTAAAATTTATTAATTTGTCGAATGTTTAATTTATTATATTTACGTTTGCGACATTTTTCTAATTTTCTTTTTTTGCTAATATTTTTCTAAGTTCTGATTTACTACCTTAGTTTTCTATGTTTTTCATAACAATTTTTTAAAATGTTGAAAAAAATATACATATATACAATTATGTAATTTTAAAAACAAATTGACACATTTCAGTGAAAACATTAAATTATCAAACATTTTTCTAAAATGTTGAAAAAAACTAACTATATAAAATTATTTAATTAAAAAAAAAAATTAACAAACAAATTATTTATTAATTTAATAAAAAAAGACATTATTAAACCAAACAAAGGGTTATTTTGTGCACCTGATATAATAAAGGTTGAAAACTAAAATATGGAAGACGCTAGCTACTGCAGACAAAGCTCGGTGACGTGATGCTGATGACTGGTTCGATCCAACCCCCACCAGACAGAAAAAGACAAGTTTGACAATGACCCTTTAACTATCACTTTCGCTATTTATAAATGTTTTAAAAAAACCTAACTGAAAAAGGGTTCGAGCGAAGGGGGGGTTAGCTCGAACTGATTAAAATAATAATATTGTAGTGGGTTTGCTTGAACCCAAAAGTCACCCGCAGTTTGAGCGAACCCAGGACCACAACGTGGTTTGCTCAAACTCCTAGGGGTAGTTCGAGCGAACACCCCTATTTCTCTCAAACACCTAGAAAATTGAACTTCCCAGTTTCGCCAAATTCCTTTGTTGGCGAAAGTGGGAACCAGCTTTGTGAATTCACCCTTCTCCTTCAAAATGTTATACTTGATAGATATATGCTTTGTCTTAGAATGAAATACCAGATTCTTTGATATATCAATAGCAGCAAAATTATCACAGTGAATAACTATCGATTCATTACACTCCACCCTTATATCCTTTAACATTTGCTTCATCCATAGAACTTATGTACAGTTAGTAGAAACAAAAACATACTCATCTTCAATAGTAGATAAAGATGTACATTATTTATTCTTGATGATCCAAGAAACAAGTTTCTTTCCAAGAAGGAAAGCTCCATTGGATGTGCTCTTTTGGTCATTGACATCTCCAACCCAATCAGCATCTGAAAATCCTTTTCACCACACTCTCATGATTCTCTCTAGGATCATTTTGATATCTTAATACAATACAAACTGCATTCTTTATATATGTTCTAGTCTGAGTCAGATATAGAAAACCTCCAATCATAGACTTATGCATTGTAGGATTTACCAGAGCTGATGCATCTTTCTTAGTCAACTTCTCACTTGTAACCATAGGTGTACCAACCGGTTTAGAATCTTCCATACCAAATTTATTCAACAACTCTCTAGCATACTTAGTTTGATAGATGAAAATACCTTTATTAGTCTAAGTAATCTGCAAACATAAGAAAAATTTCATTTCCCCAATCATAGACATCTCAAATTCATTCTTCATATTTTCAGAGAATTCCATACATAACTTATCTTCACCTCTAAAAATGATATCATGAAGAAAGACTTCAACAATCAATATGTCATCGTCAATGATCTTATAGTATAAAGTACTATAAGCATTACCTTTAGTGAAACCAAGCTTCAAAATATATTTATCCAGTATTACATACCAAGCTCTAGGGGCTTGTTTTTGTTGGCAAATGCGCACTCCAATGAGAAATTGCAAGTGATTAAAGGTTTTGTCATTGATGGCAACCTTGCAATCATATGATATCAACAGGCACTGACACCGGCAGACTCTACACCGGCACACAAAACACCGACAGCAAAAGGAAGAATAGCGACACCCTGGCCAACATGAATTTTGTGTATTTATATTTTGTAATTAATTGTAAAATATTTTGTAAGCTGACATGGCGGATTGTAATATGACTCATATGTGTATGAGATTATTATAGGTCATTTTATAGGGAGATGAGATAGGATGTGAAATTATGCAAACCTGATATGCAAATTATTGGTCAAGGGTTTATGTATGTAGTGGAGCTTAAACTGGTACTAGATCTGGCATAGCAGATGCTAATTTGAAGCAGTACAAGACATTGGATTAGTATAATCCATTTTTGTAAGTCACTGTGACTTCTTTTGTAATTGAGCAGTGAACTCTAGGCACTTGGCCTTCTTGCATGTGTAGGCCCCTATTGTAAAGGTAATATTCCCTTATTGGCTAGTAAGCGAATATTGTGGGTCACAAATCCCACCAAGGTTTTTCCCACACCGGGTTTCCTCATTAAAATAATGTGTTATGGTGTGCTTCTCATGTTGTTGTCATTGTTCTTGTTTACTACATTATTTCTGGTTTACCAGTACACAGTTTTAATATTCTTTTCATGTTTTAAGTCAAGTAAATTTATATACCAGTTATATACCGATTCACCCCCCCCCTCTCAATATCTTTGGGAATCCTAAAAATTGGTATCAGATCCTGGTCCTTTATTTTCAAAAGCCTAACATCTTGAGGAATATCTTGAATCTGGTAGAGATGGAAAACTTAAGAAAGCAATTGGAAACAACTCTTTCAGACTATGATGCAGAAAAGTTGAAGAATATCAAACTTGAAGATGATCTAAAGGCTGCTCAGGATATTATTCAAGCACTTCAAGAAAATCTTACAATTGCAAGAAACAAGAGAAGAGAACTTTGTGAAAAGATGAAGAATGAGAATGATAAAAAGAAAACTCTTAATGATCTGGTAAACAAGCTATGACAAGAAAACAATACAACAAAGAATGAGATGCAGGATATGACTATGAGATTTTGTAAAGAAATTGAACATAGAAAGAAAAATGAAGATGACTTGACCAGAAGACTGAATGATGCTGCTAATGAAAATATTAGACTTAGTCATGAGAATGATATGCTAAAGATAGATCTAATTCACTTATAGCATAATAAAACTGAACTCATGAGATAGAAGGACTTATTGGAAAATGAATTGGCCACTGCAAATCAACACAAGGAGAAATTCAAGAAAAGTTCGGAGGAACTTGATGACATGCTGAAAAATCAGAAACCAAATGGTGATACAAATGGCCTTGGCTTTGAAATTGGTGAAATCTCTGGTACTACAAACAATCATGATCATAGCAAACCAGTAAGGCAACCTACTACTTACAAATTTAATGGAAAATGCTTTAACTGTAACAAGTATGGTCGTAGAGAAAATCAATGTAGATCTAGAAACTATCAGAACACTAATACACCCATCGATCAATGTTTTAAATGTATAAAAGTTGGTCATAATTCAAAAAAATGTAGAATGAATGTAAGATATTATGTTTGTGGAAGATCTGGACACTTATCTAATCAATGCAGAACACATACTGGCATAGGATATGGGAAAGCTATTCAAAAGAACAATGTGACTTGTTATGCCTGTAACAAGATTGGACACATTGCTAAATTCTATAGAAGCAAGTCCTCACTAACAAATAACAAAGGTCCTAGTTTGAAAGGTAAAGCAAGAATTATCAAAACAATGGATCAGAAAGTCAAATCAGAATATTGATGGGAATACTCCTCCACTGGTAGAATAGAGTAACACTCCAGTGGCAGGAGACTCTTCATCTAACTGGAGAAAATTCTTTTGGGGGTTTAGAAACAAAATGAAAAACATGGTATTATTCCCTTGGTTGATGGTGAGAAGTTGAAATTACTTCTATACTGGCAGATGAGTTAAGTTGTGACTTAACCGACAAGCATTAAATGTGGTAGTTGGAGAAAATAACTTTATAAAGCAAGTGTTTTGGCTCCTTTTTCATTCACCGAGCATTCAAATCTTTGAGAGCATGAAAATTCTTGAGCGAAGGCATTCCAAGCAAAAAAGTGAGGCAATCCATCAAATCATTCATCCTTAAGGTAGATTGAGGTTTTTATAGCTATGGCATCTTCATCCACTCCTGAATTTATTGCAAACCCTATTGTTGTTGAGGTTGTTAAGCACCCTAGACCCGTATTCCAGCTTGTCCCTGAAATTGCAAAGAAAGATGATAGCATAGGTGCATTTTCTCAAATCCCAAAGGGAGTAGTATATACTGAAGGCCCTAGGATGTATATACATTGTCATATTGAGGAACTAGGTGATAATGAGATTAAGAACATGTATAAGACTATAAATTGTGATAAATCTGGAAATTTCAAACCTGAACATAAGATAGTAGAAACCCTAGATTTCACTGAAATCCTTAGTGTCCCGGATTTTCCCAAGGATATCATAAGGATTGTGTTAAACAAAGTACATGGTAAATTTTTCTGGTTGGATTCAATTCATAAAATCACAAAAGAAGTGGTAAATGATGTAATAGGGTTACCCTCCACTGGTAATAGACTTGACAAAACAAAGAAGGTCTCAAATGACATAGTGATAAACCTAACCAGTACAACATTTGATAAAAGGTTTCTAAGGGTAAACGATGTAAAAGATATAAATGTTAGATTTATCAGTATGATCTTAGGTTATAAGACTACACATGCAAATAGGTTAAATTCAGTTTCTAGCCTATGTATCAAGAGTGCCTATGATATGGTTAATGATAATGCAAGAATAGATATGTGTGAATGGCTTAAAGATGAGTTGATAGACAATCTGGGAAAGATTAAAAGAGATAAGAAAGGAACTTTCAAATTTGGAAACTTACTTGTTTGTGTGATGTTGTACATAACCAAACAAATACTTGGTATTGGTGCAAGAGATTTTGGCTTTGACATACTGGTAGGAAAACAACTGTTAGATCTATTGAACAATATGAGAGAGAACCGGGAGAAAAACCTAAATGAACATTTTCAAGCACTAGAGGCTTGAATGAAAACTAGAGTAAGACTGTCACAAGCTATTGTGGATAAATATTAGAATGAAATCTGTTTTGTGATAAAGAAAGATGAAATTTAGATGGAGGTAGTTATCCCTAGAACTATCTGGGTAATTGAAATGGGCTATGAAACAGATGGCAATATCATTGAAACTTATGCAAAAGCCCTCCTTGAAGCACCCAAGGAACCTACTACAGAAGTTTTTGGAAATGCTGAAACAATAGAAAGTGGAATTCAATCAAGGAAAAGGGTTAAGAGAGTTGAAGAAAAGGTAAGGAAAGGATCCCGACAGGCAAAGACAATTAAGGAAGATGGGTTAAAACAAACTGGTATAACAGAAAGTGAGTTGGAAGCACTTCAACCAGAAACTCATCTTTCACTGGTTGGAACTTCTTCTAAGAGTGATATACCTTATGTATTTAAAAGGGTTGAAAGGAAAAGAAAACCCTCACTGACACCTTCTCCTACACCAAAAAGGACAAGACAAAAACAACAAGCAGTAAGGCCTCTAGCAAAGAAAATGACTCCTAAGAAGAAGAAGATAAAACAATATATTGCCCCAATAGACAAACTTCTTGGTGAAATTATAGAGGATGGTAAGCTAAAGAACATCAACAAAATATACAACACACTATTTGCAGATGACAAGGAAAGCATAGAGAACAGTGTAATTTTACACTTAGATATATACAAGAAATTCTTAATGGAAGTTGTCAATGAAGTTCCAAATGATCTATATAGGAGACTTGAAGCTAGAAGGTTAGCCATTGTTGAGATGGACAAGAAGATAAAGATTGAAAAATTACATGTTGTACATCCAGTCAACTCAACTAATGAAATAGACAAATTAATTAGTGAAGCAAACTGGACAGTATTTTCCACTGCTCACTAGCATGTAGCATTGATGGCAGGTAGAGTAAAGGAAGTCTCTAAGGAAACAATAGATGCATGGGATATATTCTTTGTGGAAAAAGAAAAACAAGAGGAATTACTTAGGCCAAAGACTATCAAAGTATATCAAAAGGATAGAGATAAGGGAAAAGGTAAGGTAGGTGGACCACCAAGCCTGAAAAATAACTGACAATGTGCCCCCACCTCTTTTAGATACTCCACTGGTAGACACTACTGACAATCAACCGGCCACAGAGAGTATGGAGACTTTGGTAGAGGATACAAATCCTGAATCTAAAATTTTGTATATGGTAAATGTAGAAACATAGGAAGTTAATGTTCTGGTTGACAAAGACACCACTGAGGATAAGGAGAAAAATGTGACTACTGAGTCAATGACTATAGAGGTTGAGATAAACATAGAAAAACCTACATAGGCAGAGCAACTAGCAGAGGATACCACTAAGAAACTGGTAGATACAACAGATAAACCATCCGAAGAACTCGAAAAGGGAAGTTTAGAGGTACAAACTGAGACAACATTTGAGAAATCAAAATTTGAAAGCTCAGAGAAACCTTCTAAGACAAAAATGTAGAAAGCAAAATAGGTACAGGTTGAGGCTCAAGTTCAGATAGAAACAGTGCCATCGACACAAATTGAAAAGCCCAAACCCCTACTTATAAAAATGCAAACACAAACTGACCTACCAGAGGTCGAATCAAGCAAGGTAATTACCACAACCGGTAGCATGGCTATTGTAAGGACTATTGGACAAACATCTGGTACTTCTATGGCAGAATTCAGACCTACTAATATAATAGAGGTCCTATTAGATTCAATAAAGAAGATCAGAGAATGCAATGCACAAGCCTATAAGGCTATTGATGCTACAATACCAATTCTTAAATTGATAGCACCAAAGTGCACTATTGATAATAAGGATTCTTTAGGTCAACTAGACACATTGTCTAAGTTCATCACCAACCACTGATTGACTATTGATTAAATAAATGAGGATACATTTAAGGAAAGAATGATAAAAGAAAAAGAGAAATTATTTGAGGATATTGTAAAGAATAACAAGGAAGAAATGGATACCCTACTACCAAAACCTGGAGAAATAATTTATGACTTCAAGAAACTGTATAGGGACACTTGTAAAACAAATGTCTTAACAAAGGATCTTGACAAGGAAATCAGCAAAGCACAAGAGAAGATAAACAATATTGCTGACAATCTGATAGGTGCATCGGATTCATTTTTGGAGATAGAGAAGAAGATTGCAAAGCAAGAAGAGAAAATGAAGAAACTAGAGAATGACAAATAGGGAATAAAGGATAAAGCAAAGGACTTGAAATGCAGACTTAGTCCAAGACTAGAATACCTCATTTCTTTGAGAAAAGAAATATTTAAGGCTTTGGTTCCTGGACTGAAGACACTGGAAGAGAAAATGCACATACACACCCATATAGTGCAAAGAACACAAGAGGCAATAAAAGACTACAAAACATTCAATAATGGTATCAATTTAATTTTGCTAGATATCTTTCAGATTGTAACCCATCGGTTACAAGAATCCAGGTAGGAATCCACTAACAACGAATGACAACCTTTGTCATTGATGTCAAAGGGGGAGTAGTGTGATGAGAAAAATCAAGAATTAGATATCATCTACTGAGGGGGAGCACACATTTGGTTAAATTTTTGGCACAATTTTTTGGAAAGATTTTTGGACTTCAATTTTGGATACATTCTCAAAAATTTTCTGATGAGTGTTGCCATCAATGCCAAAGGGGGAGATTGTTGGAAAATGCACACTCCAATGAAAAATTGTAGGTGATTGAAGGTTTTGTCATTGATGGCAACCTCGCAATCATATGATACTAGTAGGCACCGGCATCGACAGACTCTACACCGGTACACAGAACACCGATAGCAAAAGGAAGAACACCAACACCCTAGCCGACAAGAATTTTGTGTATTTATATTTTGTAATTAATTGTAAAATCTTTTGTAAGCCAACATGGTGGATTGTAATATGACTGATATATGTATGAGATCATTATAGATCATTTTATAGGGAGATGAGATAGGATGCAAAATTATGCAGACCTAATATGCGAATTATTGGTTAAGAGTTTATGTATGTAGTAGAGCTTAAACCGGTCCTACATCTGGCATAGAAGATGCTAATCTGAAGCAATAGAAGACATTGGATTAGTATAATTCATTTTTGTAAGTCAGTGTGACTTCTTTTGTAATTGAGCAGTGAGCTCTAGGCACTTGGCCTTCCTGCATGTGTAGGCCCCTATTGTAAAAGTAATATTCCCTTATTGGCCAGTAAGTGAATATTGTGGGTCACAAATCCCACCGAGATTTTTCCCACACCAGGTTTCCTCATTAAAATACTGTTATATGGTGTTCTTCTCATTTTGTTGTTATTGTTCTTATTTACTACAATTTTTTTGGTTTACCAGTACATAGTTTTAATATGCTTTTCATGTTTTAAGTCAAGTAAATTTATATGCCAGTTAGATACTGATTCACCTGCCCCCTCTCAGTATCTTTGGGAATCCTAACAGTTTTAAACCATATAAATCTTTCCTTAACCTACAAACCATGTTTTTGTCATCTGAAAGTGAAAATCCATTAGGTTGCTTAATGTAAACTTCCTCTTCAAGATCTTCATTCAAAAAAGAACACTTAACATCCATCTAATGAACCTTGTAGTTTTTATGGGTAGCATGAGAAAGAAATAATCTCACAGCTTCAATCCTAGCTAGTAGAGAAAAAGTTTCATCATAATCAATTCCTTCCTTCTTAGAATATCCTTTACAAACCAATCTAGCTTTATTCCTAACAACTTGTCCATCTTCATTCAATTTATTCCTAAGAACCCATTTAGTTCCAATAACATTCTTATTTTTAGGCTAGGGAACTAAAGTCCACGTGTTATTCTTTTCTATTTGATCTAATTCCTCTTCCATAGCTTTCATCCAACTTTCATCTTTACATCCTTCAATTACTGATGGTAGTTCAATTCGAGAAATTTAACATACCTCATCAGTTGCCAACCTTCTTCTTGTCATTACATCTTTTTTCTTGTCTCCAATGATATGATCTTCTAAAGATTCAAGCTTACATACCAAGGAGAATTTTGACTTTCTATTCCTCTACTCTAATCTTTAGTTATTGTTGAATTTTTTGATACTGTTGGAGTAACTGGTTCAACATTTTGTTCTAGTGCAGGTGCTACTGGTTGAGTTATAATCATCTCCACTACCGGTTCTCTCTCATAAGTTCTGATTTTATTTCTATTTTTCTCATCCACCTTGACATTAGTTCTCTCCACAATTCTTTGCAATCTTTTGTTATAACATCTATATGCTTTTCTTTCATTAGAATAACCAAGAAATATCCATTCATCGCATCTAGGATCAAACTTTCCAATGGAATCATCTCTTTTGATATAGCATTTACTACCAAAGATTCTAAAATACTTAACTGTAGGTGTATGACCAAACCATAAATCATAAGGTGTCTTATTGATGTCACCCTTGATATGAACTCTGTTGAATGTGTATCCTATTGTGCTCACAACTTCTCTCTAGTAGATATGAGGTAGATTAGCTTCCATCATAATAGTTATAGCCGCATCCAAGATAGTTCTATTCTTTTTTTCCACAACTCCATTCTGCTGAGGTGTCTGGGGGGGTAGATAACTGTCTCCTTATCCCATTCTTTTCACAATAACTATTAAATTCATTGGATGTGAATTCTCCATCCTGATCTGACCTTAAGAATTTTGATAACTTAATGATGAACGAATAGTACCAAACTGGTACTGAGAGGGGGGGGTGAATTAGTATAGGCAAAAACACAACCTTAAACCTGTTTGTCAACTAACACTTATGCACTAATAGACAAACAGCAACACCGATCCTTCAACAAAGTTCAACCGGCAAAACCCAGTGTAACTGAGACAAGCAAAGACTGGTTGACACTTCTCTTCTCATATAATCTAACTCTTCTTTCCCATTTCACCCTAATGCATGAACAGGCAATCTACCATCAAAGATGTACATATTACAACAAGATAAACATGCATCACCACTTAATCAGAAAACAATCATAACATCACATGAAGAAAGCATCACACATGACACATATTTTTCATGTGGAAACCCAACTGGGAAAAACCACGGTGGGGATGAATACCCACAATCTTTTTTTTGAACTCTTTGGAAGTCCGCTCTATTAGGAGCCTTGTTCGGTTAAAGACAGATATAATAGGTTCTGTTAGGAACCAATCCTATTAGGGATCACCTGGTTAAGGGATGGCTACAATACCTGGTTAAGGGTTAAACCCTATTAAGGGTACCTTGTTAGAGGATTTCAAGAACTCAATAGCTAAAGGATATCAATGACTCAGTAGCTTCGAGTTACCCTGTTAGAGGATTTTCAACAATCCGGTTAAGGCTACCCTGTTAGGGGATTTCACAATTGTTGAAGTGGTTAAAGATCAATAGGTATATCAATGACTTGATAATAGAACTCAATGCCAATGCAGATCCGCTTAAGCTCCTCTTCACCTTCTACACTTACACTCTACAGATATAGCTTCTCTCCTTTGGTTTGGAAAGAATCACGTATCTCTTCTCTTAGATACACACACATAACTTTTGCCAAGAACCTTTGAAAGAATCACAACATTGACCATATAGGACAATAGATAGGTTGGTAGCATAAACCCTAAACCCTAGACTTGTTAGGTTAAGAAATTCAAACGAATCAATCCTGACCGTTGATCATACTATATTGAATGCAATAGTCTTGATCCAATCTCAAGACATTCTCCATCATTCATTTTCCACCGATTTCATGGCAATTGATAACCCATCACATGTTATCACCGTTTACAGACTTCGCGCATTCCCGAGGTAGATAGTAACACTCTTCTTTATGCAAGATCCTTCACGTGCACAAGGCTTACATGGCAACACTATCTGTTCTTCACTATCATGCTAACTTCATCATATAAAGATCACCAATTGAGTCACACCGGCTTGAGGTACTCCAATCAAAAATCTTGAAGTGGAAACTACCTACCAACCAGTAGTCATACAATGCTTCCATGTGTCGGTTCCCATGACTACATGCCGGTTCACCTTGACATACCGGTTCACCTTGAAAAAATATACCGGTTCTCACATATGTTGGTTCTCTCTTCATATCACATATTGACATCAATGAAAACATACAATATCATTATGTCCTCATACCGGTTCACATAATGCCAACAATCTCCTGCTTTGGCATTGATGGAAATATACAAAGATATCTCTCTACTAACTCATCTTCTCCCCAATTTCTGTAGATATCTTCTTCGCTACACTTCTTCTCCCCCTTTGACAACAATGCCAAAGTGGAGGCACAAACATCCCTGTTCCATTATGCTGCTCCCCCTAAGGAGTAGCATCCTTCAACACATCAATCAACAAAAAAAATGACTATGCAATACCTGACTGATGTGGAACAAATACTTTTTATTTACCTCCTGAAGGGACAGTACCCCCAATTCACCTCTTAAATACACAAATGTAGTGTCTGGGAGAGGCTTGGTGAATATGTCTACTAACTGATCCTTACTAGAAACATGTTCCAGTGCAGTCTCTTTATTCTCAACCTTTTCTCTCAAGAAATGATACTTAAGCTCAAAATGCTTGGTTCTAGAATGTAAAACCGGATTCTTTGAAATATTGATATCACTTGTGTTATCACAGAATATACTTACCGGTTCAGAGATAGGGATTTTGAAGCCATCTAATACATGCTTCATCCATATTGTCTGAGTGCAGTTCAAGAAAGCTGTAACATACTCTACTTCCATTGTAGACTGAGAGATATAGCTCTACTTCTTACTCATCCATGAGACCAGTCTACGACTGAGAAAGAATGCACCACCGGTTGTGCTTTTTTGATCATCCACATTATCTACCCAATCAACATCTGTGAATACTTTCAGGTTGAAATCATTGCTATATGGGTACCACAATCCATAGTCAATTATTCCCTTCAGATACCTAAGAATCCGCTTGACTACAACGAAGTGGTATTCTCTTGGAGTTTTCTGGAACCTTGCAATAATGCCAACTACATGTGTAATATCTGGTCTACTATGCACTACATAATGCAACTTACCAATCATTGACCGGTATTCTTTCTCATTAACCAATGCGGAATCATCCTCTTTTGATAATTTGCAACCGGTCACCATCGGTGTACCAACCAGTTTGTTATCTTCCATGCCAAAGGTCTTCAACTCCTCTTTGACATATTTGGACTGAGTGATAAAGATTCCATCTTTCATCTGTTGGATCTGCAATCCAATGAAGAACTTAATCTCCCCTATGAGTGACATCTCAAACTCTTCCTTTATCTCATCAACAAACTCATGACTCATCTTGTCATATCCACCAAAGATAATGTCATCAACAAAAACCTCACAGATCAAGATCTGATATACTTCAGATTTCAAGTAGATATTGCTATCTTCACTTGTTCTCTCAAATCCAATCTTCACAAGATGGGAATGTAGACATTCATACCATGCTCTAGGTACCTGCTTTAGACCATATAAGGCTTTATGTAGCTTGCACACCATATCACTGTCTTCAGATAGGGAAAACCCATCTGGTTGCTCTATATACACCTCCTCTTCAAGTCCACCATTTAGGAATGTAGATTTTACATCCATTTGATATACCTTGAATCCTTTAAAAGATACATATGCAAGAAGCATATGAACTCCTTCCAATCTAGTTATAGGAGCAAAGGTTTCTCCATAGTCTTCTCCTTCTTCTTGAGCATATCCTTTGCACACCAATATGGCTTTGTTCCTAATCACTGTACCATCCTCATTCAGCTTGTTTCTAAACACCCATTTGGTGCCAATGACATTTTTATGCTCCGGTCTGGGTACCAAGGACCATGTACCATTTTTCTCTATCTGGTCAAGTTCCTCTTCCATTGCCTTGATCCAGTCTTCATCTTTATGATCCTCTTTGAATGACTTAGGCTCAAATTCAGTGATCAAACATGAGTTTTCTCTAATCTTTCTTCTTGTAAGGATTCCTACATCCTTATCTCCTATGATCTGCTCAGGATCATGATTTAGCTTGACATACCAAGGAATAGTCTTGATTGGTTCTTCTTGCTTTTCCTCCTCATCCTCATCTTCCTCAGTATCAACATTCACCGGTTCAGGAACACTGTTACTAGTACTTGGTTGACTAACAACCGGTTCCCATAAGGTTGCAACTGGTTCATTTACAACTTGCTCACTATCGGTTTCCTCCAGTTTCTCAGAGGTTTCATCAACTCTCACATTGAAAATTTCCATAATTCACTGAGTCCTATTATTGAAACACTTGAGAGCTTTACTCTTGGTGGAATATCCTAGAAATATTCCCTCATCACATTTAGCTTAAAACTTGCCTTGATGTTCACTCCTCTTGATGTAACATTTGCTACCAAATACCCTACAGTAGCTAACCATAGGTGTCTTACTGGTCCAATACTCATAAGGAGTTTTGTCCTTACCTTTCTTGATGAGTACCCGGTTCATTGTGTAGACTGCAGTGCTTACCGCTTCTCTCCAAAAGGTGTGAGATACCTTTCCTTGAATCAACATGGTTCTAGCTGCTTCAACCACAATCTGGTTATTCCTCTCTACTAGGCCATTCTGCTCTGGAGTCTGGGGGTCAGACAGTTGCCTCTTGATGCCAAATTCTTCACAATACTTGTTGAATTCACCGAAAGTGAATTCCCCTCCTTGATCAGTTCTGAGGCACTTGATCCTTTTACCGCTTTCCTTCTCCACTAATGCTCTGAAAGCTTTGAACTTCACAAAGGCTTCAGACTTGTTTTTCAAGAATGTGACCCACATCATTCTTGAGCAGTCATCAGTGATAATCATGAAGTACCTATCACCCTACACACTTCTAGTTTTCATACGACCACACAAATCAGTATGCACAAGATCAAGCAAGTTGTCAGTAGTGAAAGATTTACCTTTAAAGGTTGAGGAAGATATTTTCCCTAATTGACACTCTCTGCACAAGGTATTATCCAGTTTGCTTAGCACCGGCAACCCTCTAACTGCCTTGATCTTACTAGCCTTCACAATGTTATCATAGTTTACATGGCAGAGTCTCCTATGCCATATCCAACTATCATCAAATTTAGCCATAAGACATGTACTTATATTTGCATTTAGCTGAAATAGGTTACCTTTGGTCTGCATACTGGTAGCCACAATTTCGCCATTCTTTCCTTTGATTCTGCACACTCTATTCTTGAATTCCAGAGTGAGACCATTGTCATTCAGCTGGGTAACACTCAAAAGGTTGTGTCTGAGACCATCAACCCAATACACATTGTCAGCACTACTCTTTCCATTCAGAGAGATGGACCCTTTCCTTTAACCATACATGGTGCATCATTGCCAAAACAAACCACACCACCATCATACCCTTCCAAAGATAGAAACTTGCTCTGGTCACTAGTCATATGGTGAGAATAGCCATTGTCAATGATCCACTCATTGGAATTATCAAAGTGGGAGACAAGAGCCTTCTTGTCTGACACATCTTCCTTTATAGAAACAAACACAATGTCTTCATTCTCTTCATCTTTTGATTCCTCATCTGTGACACCTTCATCAACTGCAACAAAATAGTTTCTCTAGTTTCCTCCTTTGAATTTCTTGAATCTTTCTAGTTTATCCTTGTTGTCACTATTAGAGTAGTTCATAGCAACATGTCCTATCAAGTTACAAGAAAAACATATCAAAGGGAGCTTACCTCTGTATTTACCGATTCCTTTTGGAAATTTCCTGGCAAGAAGAGCTTCAAATTCCATCAGAAACTCCTCATCATCCATTACTCTACTTTGTCTTGGTTCACCACTAGTGCTTGCTTCTTTTCCTTTCCTGGATGGTACAGTAGAAGCTCTAAAAGTTGATTCAGTCTTTTGAACACTGCCATCAAAACTATTTAGCTCATAGGTTGTCAACGTTTCTATGATGGAGTCCAAGGATATCTTAGTCTTGTCTATTGATCTTAGCTCCTAAATAGCAGTTACCCTTATTGCATGGACTAGAAATAGGGATCTCAGGACTTTGCTTACCATAGTGGAATCTTCCATTTTACCACCTGCACTCTTGATATCTCCGACAACAGTTTTGATTCTAATACCATACTATTGAATGATTTCACCTTCAACCATTCGCATGTCTTCAAACTTTCCTCTAAGGCTTTCTTCTTTAGCTTGTTTTACATGCTCATCACCTCCATAGATATTTTCAAGAGCATCCCATACCTCTTTGGGATTTACCTTATCTTGGACATCAATGAACTCAATATTAGATAAACTATTGATTAGGGCTTCCATGACTTGCCCATTCTCCTATATCTCTCTCTTTTGATCATGGATGAGAGTACCGATAGGGGCAACATAGGGATTCTCAACATAGCTCTAGTGTTGAGTACCCATGCTTCTGATGTATATCTTCATTTTGTCTTTCCATATACTAAAATTTTCTTTGTTAAACTTTGGACCTTCCCTCTTCATCATTACAATAGGATCCTTCCCTCAAGCAGTTAAGCTTACAAAATAGAGGACCTGGAGGATGCTCTGATACCAATTGATAACTAAATGATGAACGAATAGTACCAAACCGATACTGAGAGGGGGGGTGAATCAGTACGGCAAAAACACAACCTTAAACTAGTTTGTCAACTAACACTTATGCACTAACAGACAAACAGCAGCACCGATCCTTCAACAAATTTCAATTGGCAAAACCCAGTGTAACTGAGACAAGCATAGACCGGTTGACACTTATCTTATCATATAATCTAACTCTTCATTCCCATTTCACTCTAATGCATGAACAGACAATCTACCATCAAAGATGTACATATTACAGCAAGATCAACATGCATCACCAATTAATCAGAAAACAATCATAACATCACATGAAGAAAGCATCACACATGACACACATATTTTTCACATGGAAACCCAACTGGGAAAAACCACGGTGGGGATGAATACCCACAAGATTGTTTTTCAACTCTTTAGAAGTTTTCTCTGTTAGGAGCCTTGTCCGGTTAAAGACAGATACAATAGGTTCTATTAGGAACTGATCATATTAGGGATCACCCGGTTAAGGGATGGCTACAATACCCAGTTAAGGGTACCTTGTTAGAGGATTTCAAGAACTCAATAGCTAAAGGATATCAATGACTCAGTAGCTTCGAGTTACCCTATTAGAGGATTTTCAACAAGTCGGTTAAGGCTACCCTATTAAGGGATTTCACAACTATTGAAGTGGTTAAAGATCAATAGGTATATCAATGACCTGATAATAGCACTCAATGCCAATGCAGATCCGCTTAAGCTTCTCTTCACCTTCTACACTTACACTCTACAGATATAGCTTCTCTCCTTTGGTCTGGCAAGAATCACGTATCTCTTCTCTTAGATACACACACACAACTTTTTCCAACAACATCTGAAAGAATCACAACATCAACTGTATAGGACAATAGACAAGTCGGTAGCATAAACCCTAAACCCTAGACCTGTTACGTTAAGGAATTCAAACAATTCAATCCTGACCATTGATCATACTGTATTGAATGCAACAATCTTGATCCAATCTAAGACATTCTCCATTGTTCGTTTTCCACCAATTTCATGGCGGCTGATAACCCATCACACATTATCACCGTTTAGAGACTTCGCGCATTCCCGAGGTAGATAGGAACACTCTTCTTTATGCAAGATCCTTCACGCGCACAAGGCTTACATGGCAACACTATCTATTCTTTGTTATCATGCTAACTTCATCACATAAAGATCACCGATTGAGTCACATAGGCTTGAGGTACTCGAATCGGCAATCCTGAAGTGGAAACTACCTACAAACTAGTAGTCATACAATGCTTTGATGTGCTGGTTCCCATGACTACATGCCAGTTCACCTTGACATGCCGGTTCACCTTGAATAAATATACTAGTTCTCACATATGTTGGTTCTCTTTTCATATCACATATTGACATCAATGACAACATACAAAATCATTATGTCCTCATACCGGTTCACATAATGCCAACACATTTAATCTTCAATCTTGTCTCTATCTCAACTTAAGCTTTAAAGATTTTAAACTTTTCAAATGTTTCATATTTCTTCCTTAGAAAAGTAACCCACATCATTCTAGAATAGTCATAAATGATTAACATAAAATATCTATCACCCTGAAAACTTTTGATTCTAGCAGGACCACACAAATCAGTATGAATATGATTAAGAACATCATTACATTTGTCTTGTATACTCTTGAAAGAAGTTCTGACTTTCTTTCCCATTTGGCATTCCTTACATACTGGATTATAGGGCTTCACAATCTTAGGTATATCTCTAACTGCCTTAGTAGAAATGATCTTTACAATGCAATCAAAATTCACATGACACAACCTCTTATGTCATAACCAACACCCATCAATTTGTACAATAAAACATGTCTTCTCACTAGAGTTGAAATGAAATATGTTACCTTTATTCTGAGTACCGATTGCAATCTCCAATCCAGATCTATTGATAATATTGGATTTTCCATCCTTGAACTATAACTGAAATGATGACTTAATGATGAACAGTTGGTACCAAACCGGTACTAAGAGGGGGGGGGTGAATCAGTACAGACAAAAACACTTTCCTTGACCGGTTTGACTACAAACACTGCAATTGACTGGCAAGCAATAACACCGGTCTAAATCAGATTACTACCGGTAAAACATAGTGAGAATGTAAAATACATAAACCGGTAACTCTTAGCTTTCCACAATCTAATATCTCATTTCCACTTCACCCTTATGCATAAACAAGTAATCTACCATTAGAAATATAATGACTGCTAGTTCAATATGATTTACCACTTTGACATAAAACACTAAACCATCACATGAAAGGCATCACACATGACACACTGATTTTTTCACGTGGAAACCCAACTAGGAAAAACCATGATGGGGATGAATACCCACAAGCTATTCTTTGAACTCTTTTGAATTCCACTCCGTTAGGAGCCTAGTCTGGTTAAAGACTATTGCAATAGGTTCTGCCAGCAACCGATTCTGCTAGGGATCACCTGATTAAGAGATGGCTAAATACCCGGTTAAAGGTTAAAACCCTATTAGAGGTTACCTCGCAAGAGGATTTTAAGAATTCATTAAATTGAGTCACCATGTTAAAGGATTTATACAAAAGCATGTTAAAGCTACCCGATTAAGGGATTTTCCAACTGCTGAAATGGTTAGAAGTCAATAGGTAATACTTTGATCTGATAACAACACTCAATGCCAAGGCAGATCCACTTTAGCTCCTCTTCTTCTGCAATCACACTCTACAGGTATCAACACACTTCTCTGGTCTGGCAAGAATCAAGTATCACTCACTAGGATACACACATAACATTTTCCAACAACTTCAAAATGAAAAACATCATCGACCTTATAGGAAACAGATAGATCGGTAGCATAAACCCTAAACCCCAAACATTTAGGTTTTACACTTCAATCGGTTCAATCCTGACTGTTAAACATACTGCATTGAATACAACAGTCTTGAACATATCTCAAGACACTCTCCAATGTTCATTCTTTGCCGCTTCAGGAAGCTGATAACCCATCACGTGCTCTCCATCGTTTACAGAGACTTCGCACATTCCTAAGGTAGATAGGATCAATCTCCATGCAAGATCCTCAAGGAAATCCTTCACACGCACAAGGCTGACATGGCAACACTATCTGATCTTTATTACAATGCTAACTCATCACAAGATGTCATCGGTTGAATCGCATAGGAAATGCATCAACCGAAAACCCTGAAGTTGAGACTACCAACCGGTAGTCATGCCAAGTAAAACCCTAATACAAAACTTCCATAAATCGATTCTCATTCCAACATACCAGTTCACTTTTTCACATATATCGGTTCACATCATCATACCGGTTCTCTTGCCAGTTTGCTTTCTTCAATATACTAGCTCATACTTCAGCATATTGACATCAATGACAACATACAATATCATCATGTCATCATGCTCTGCACATATGCCAACATGAAATTCCTTACCCACCAATTGTCCTACACTCAACAGATTATTCCTTAAACCTTCAACATAATAAAAATGATCAGTATTATGCTTATCATCCAATGATATTGTTCCTCTTCCCTTGATCATACATGGGTGGCTGGAAGAAGTTGAGTCCCACTCTTGGGCAAAAAGTGGAAGTGTTTTCTCTATTTTTCAATTTTTTTGTCAATTCATGTCAAAATTTGATGCACTTAGAGATTGAATCTCAAAAAACTTCAATAATAGAAAATGTAGTGCTTGGAGTCTACTTTTCAAATATGTAATTTATTTTAATACCTACATGCTAGAAATCCCTTTTTAGTAGGCATGTTTAAAAACCAATTTTTCAAAATGCATGTTTTAGGACCATACCACATGTGTACGACCACCCTTTTTTGATGCAAATAAATGAATTTTTGCAAATCCTTCTAGGCAATGATACCTAAGACACCAAATATTGATGAGAATATTTTTTCTTATTTCTTATTGAATATATTTTTTTTTATTAATTTTTAATTGACAATAAAGTATATTTTCAAAACATTGGGTGTACAACCACCATAATTTGATGAAAATTTCATATTTTTCAATTTTTTTTTAATTTTCAAAAGAATTGTATGTAGATCGATGTCATATAATTTATTTTTCTAAAATCCTAAAAACGAAAAGGTTATTAAAGATTTAGTGAACCTTGGTATTTTAGTTTTAGGTTCCACTTTTGATTAATAAATAATACAAAAGTAGTAAAAATAATCTTATCACTATGAAATTTACATTTCTGAAATTAGGACGCTGAAAACTCTAATGGGTTTTCGTTTCGTCAAAAAATTAGGCCAAGGTAGAAATCGGATGTTGTTTTACCTTAGTCATTTTTTTTGGAGGTCCAAGCATAGGCTTGGTGGGACCAAGCCTATCCTGAAGAAAAAAACAATGCTAAGGGTTGTTTCCCACCCCTAATTTTAGCAAACGGATGCCCGTTATGCTTTTTACCGTTGAAAGAGAAACAGGCACCCATTTTTAAAAATGGGCACCTGATTATAAAATGGGCACCCGTTTCATTAAATAACAGGCGCTTGTTTCTGAAAAGATCCGTTAGGCTAGAATCCGGCCCACAAGCACAAATATTCAATCATTGGATGACAGGTATGATCTACAAAGAGAATGTTTGGATTAATCATTCTCTTTTTTTGTCTTATTGTCGATTTGGTAAGGAGATCGATTCAAATTCAAAATTTGGTGTAGCCATGGGATCAAATCAAAGCAGGAAGAGGCAAAGGAAGGTTTTGACAACTGAGGAGATTGCAGAAAATAGGGAGAAGGCGGCAATACGTCAACGAGAGAGAAGATCAAGAATGAGACAAGGAGCTTCAAGTTCCATAATCATTTTAGAAGAGGAGAACATCAATGAAACAATATATGCTGACAAAGGAAACACAATAGAACCATTTAATTCAGGTGCATCTTCTAATCCATTATTGGATACATGTATGTCTTCATAGCCTTGTCTTTTTTCTCATGAAGAAATTGGTGATTTAGTAGAAGCGGGTTACTTATTAAATCAAACATCAATTGAAAATAAAACCCCAAATGAAATTAGAACTCAAGTTGAAACTGAAATTGAAATCCAAATTGAAACCCCAAATGAAACTAGATCACAACTTGAAACTGAAATTGAAACCGAATTTGAAACTCCAAAAGAAATTGAAAATCCACCTGCAACTAAAACCAATAATGTGTATGTAGACATGGAAACACCAATTGAAAATGAAACATGTTTGAATGATAATCAAATGAATAAAAAATTTGAAATTAAAAGTGATGTACTAGACAACCTTTGTGGCTTGTGTTACAAGCTAGGGTTGCCGTTGAACCAAAAGATTGACTTGTCAATGCCCGATACAACCACTAGACTTATACAATCCACGGGAGGCTATTAAAACATATCGCGAATCCCCACGAGGGATTCTAGCCCACTACCAACAATCCCCCTCCTAGATTCACTCACCGTGGCTTGCATGATTTGAACCTGTGACCAAGCTCTGATACCACTTGTTACAAACTAGGGTTGCAGTTGCACCAAAAGATTGACCTGTCAATGGCTGATACAACCACTAGACTTATAGAATCCACAAGAGGTTTTTAAACCATTTCGCGAACCCCTGTGAGGGACGCTGGCTCACTGCCAACAACTTGGTTTCATGGAGACAGATTAGGACAAATGCAAATAGATTGTTTAGACCATTTTTTTATAATAAGAAATTTGGGTTTCAATGTCAATTAATGGTACAACTAATTAAAATGACTAAAATGCAAAAAGTGATGAAGAAGTTAGGTTTTTGTGTCAAACCTAAGAAGAAGGACGAGTCTTTAAAACAAGTTTTATCAACTGTTGCTAGTGCCTTTGATACAATTGGAAAGAAATGCCATTCTAAAGATAAAAATGTGGCACAACGGGCAATAACAACAACTTTAGTAAGCCAAACAACTTCTAATAAAAGAATGATGAGTAACATAAGTGGATATCTTAATATTCTTTGTAAAACTTTGTCAAGAGCTATAAAAAGAAGAGTTAATTTTGAAAGTGATCTAGCAAACAAATTATGGACTTTTAGTGGTAGACTACCAAGGTCTGATATGAAACTTACTGGTGAAGTCAAAAATTTGATCAAAAAATTCTGGCACGATAATACGAGAGTATCACCTATTGTTAGAGATGTTCTTAAATTAAGAGTTGGGTCAAAAATTTGTGATCCACATCCAAAACACCTATTGGACATGACTCAAACTGAATTGTACAAAAAAAAATTGGATGATAAGGTTTTGACTATTAGCATTTGTCAAAGGTCTTTTGAAAAGTGTAAATCTTGGTATGTTCGAATTAACAAGGAAAGAGTCACATGTTGTTGCAAAACTCATGTTCAATTTCGCTACCATTATGATGTATTTCGATATATACATGTTACCATGCATAGGAATGGAATGTTCCAAGAATGTGGTATAAATATACCACCTGAAACTATAAAGGATTTTATATCAAGTTTGTTTTGCAACCCACTAAATGAGCATAATTTTCATTTCAATGCATGTTTTTCTGGTGTATGTGATATATGTGGCAATCTTGCATTGTTGGATGAATGTTTGCATGAAAATCTTTCAAATGATTTTGGACAACAATTAGTTGATGTTAAAAGATTTAAAACTATTGAGTATCCATTGAAGGATGGAAAGGTTGGAAGACGATGCGATCTAATCACTAGAAAAGTTAATGTTCATGCATTTATGAATGAATTTAAGAGTAAAATTGCACCTAAATATGTTAAACACAATCAAAATGCTAGATGGCTCATTGGTGAGTTTTGAATATGTAAGGATACATTTCTTGTTGGCAGTATACTTTCAGTTGTTGACTTTACAGAGAACTACATGCTTGCACCATAAGAGGAGGTTCAATCACAATACTACAATTCAGTGCAAGTATCGATTTTTGTCCATATTGTCTATAGGCATGCACTAGATAGTACAAAAGAGGATCGCAAAATTTTGAGAGAGTACCATTTCTATATGAGTGATAACAAATTGTACTCATCTGAGTTTTTCTAGTATTGCTTCAAGACCTTTTTTCAGAATTTGAGGGAGAGAGAAATTCAGATGACACAACATCTAATATTGTCTGATAATTGCACAAGGCAATTCAAGAATGCTAGAATGTTTTATTGGTTGAGTAGGATTCATAAGAAAACTAATATCAAACACGTGGAGTTTTTTTGAGGCTGGACACGGGAAAGGAGAACATGACGGTGCTAATAAGGTATTGTGGACACTTTCAGTAGAAGAGCATGAGACAATCATAGATGCAATGCAGAAGAGAGAGGATGCAGATGGTACATTAGGTTGAATCAAATTTATATGCTTGTAGGTTTGTGTTACTTGGGTGAACTCTTTTATATTTAATCATGATAATTGTTTTTCTTTGTCCCTTTAACATTGTATTTGTCTACATTTGATACAATTTTGGTTTCATAAAAAACATTATATTAGTTATCTTCTTCTTAATGTTATTTTGTGCACATTGTAATTGTGTTACAATCATTCTAATTTTTTCTGATATATTTGTTTTATCGTAATCGTTTCATAGATTAATTGTAAGTTCTTGATTTTATTATTATTTTAAGAATAGGATGTTATTGAAAATTTGGATAATTATTTTATTGAATTAGAAACTGCTGCACTATAAGATGATCAATCACAATTTTAAAATATAAAGTCATAAATAGATCATATATAATCACTAGAGGGCACCAAATTACAAAACAACATCTCATATATATAATCACTAGAGGGCACAAAATCACATAACAAGACTTGATATCATAATAGCAATGAAATGACATAACAAAAAGTCCTATACATAATCACATAACAATTCCTGATGACATAATAACAAGTCTTGAAAAAATAATAATAAGGAACTGACATTAAAACAAGTCCAAATAACATAATAACAAAACAACATCACATATATAATCACTAGAGTGCACCAAATCACATAACACGACTGGTATCATAATAGAAATGAAATGACATAATAAAAAGTCCTATATATATTCACATAACAACAAGTCCTATATATAATCACATAATAACAAGTCCTAGGATAACATAACGAGTGTCATCATAAAATGTCCATAATACAATAACATGACATGATCTAAAATATATAATCTAAGAACTCACGTGCATCTCATCTACAGTCATCTTCACTCCATGTGAAGGTGGATGAGATGAATCATCCTATTGCATGTGGTCCTCAGATGCACCATCCTGTGTGTGTGCAGTATCACGGTCTCCACCCTCCTGTGTAGTATCAGTGTCTCCACTCTCCTGTACATTATTAAAAGGTTTTACATGAGAAGAAGATTTAAAATGAGAAGGTGTTACTTGCATAATTTACTTATAAAGTAATTAAATACTAAATATTTAAAATAAATTACCCTACAATCATGCTCTACAATGCCCTCACAGGTATGTGGAGGTGCACTATCATGAACAAGAAAAGTGGTTGTAGTCAAGTCCTGCAAAAAAAATATTGTACATCAATTTTGATAATCTCTATAAAAGTCAGGTACATAGTATAAACAAATTAGAAATTATTTTTATAATCATCACCGCAAATGACAATGTCGATGGTTGCATCTAGCTCAATCCCATAGCCATACCAATACTGGTAGTTGTATCGACCTGAACAACATATATAAAGCATGAATCAAACTTGTATATATATAGACTACAAGTTTATCATAGAAAAGCATTCATGTGATGAAGGCAAAGTAATTGATGGGCAAAGGCATACATGTGATGCACTATCAAACAATCCAGAAGCCTACAATTGCAAAAAATAATGAACATGAATCAAAGTTGTACATAAATTAGTAAGCATATAAACACTTCAAATTAATGGATAAAAAACACACTAGTGGTATATGAGGCTAAGCCTCAATGGTCCATGAGTCACGTGAAGAACTACCCACCTCGGTGCTACACGGAGCACCCTACAAAATTAAAGAAACATATCATACACATCATTACATTAAAAATTTTATTGTTTATTTTAAATGTACATATCAATAAAATGTATCTAGATGAAAGTACATACCATAAATGAAGCACCAACATCTCTAGGTATCGAGGTAACATGATGTTGATTCCTCAATGACGTGGTATGATCCAACCTCTATTAAGAAAAATATAAATCATGTTATGGTTCATATGTGTATATATTAGGAATTTAATATTGCACTGTAAATTATATAAATAAATTTGTACCTTTGTAAGTTGATCATCATCTGCCCACAGGAGATCAACATATGAAGAGACGACATCAGCATGTGAAACCTCCTTGGCATCATCATAACCACCATTGGTAGCATCAGCATCATCAAAATCACCATCTCCTCCAAGGGAAGCCTCACTCTGTGGACCTATATATACATCCCCGTAGCTTGTGCTAACATGTGCTAAGCTGGGGGCAGCCCTCACCTCACAAAACTGTTGTACCAAATTGCTCGACAGGGCACTCAATGAACCAAGAGTAGAATCCACTACTCGATGATGGATAGGTGCTGGAACAACTGGTGATGGAGGAGGAACCAATGGATCATCATGCACACAGTTTCTAAACCTCTCGCTCAATTTGGCTCCCAGCCTATCTTGGGGCATGCCTCTTTCGACCCCCTAAAATGATCTAATATCAAAGTAATTGGGATTTTTACCCAATTAAAATTTGGCCCATATTTTCTTCAAAAAATACATCAAGACCTCATGATTGGAGTGCAAAGACCATCCACCACAGCACCCAAAAGTGTCTAGCTATGCCTGGGTACCTACACCATCGAACTGAGATTCGTGGCTTCTTCAGATCTATCTCTTCACTTGTCTTAGGGTTCATAAAATATTGTTTCTAATTGATTTTTGTTATATTTAATTCATTGACTTGTTTGTATGTTAGGCCATCAGCGTAAAATGCACGCAATGCCTCCCGCCAACTACAATATCTATCCATCTTGCTAACTAAATCCTGTACAAACTATACAATCCCTTGCATACTATCTGCAAGGCATAACAACTACGGAGGTGGATGAGGCTCATGTCTAGTGGTATGGATATCTCTAATCAAAGAATCAATATTCATCCTAATGGTCTACCTCAACTGATCAGTTGGAGGTGGAGGTGGAGGTGGAGGGGATGGAGGTGGAGGTGGCCCTAGACATAATAGCTCATCTATCTCAAACTCATCCATTCTGTGAAAATAATCTGCATATATATACAAACATGATAATTTACAATTACTATTTAATTTACATTTCACCTTCCAAAAAAACTTATAATTAAATACAATTTACAAACTTAAATATAAAAAAGGGAAACTCACATAGATGTATAATATTATTAATAGGTGGGTCTGTTTTAATAATAAGCATTATTTAAAAAATATTATCCACTTAAATCAAAGTATGAGAAATATTCTACAAAATAAAACATCACAATGCCCATGCAACTCAAACAATACTTTTTAACATCTAAAGTGCATTAAAGTATAAGTTCCATCAAAATCATAAAAATAATCATGAGAGAGAGAGAGAATAGATAATGAATAAAATGACTCCATTGATTTAGATAATGAATAATCATCTCTTCCAGACTCCACTGAGGGCTCATTCTCGATTAAGATTTTTTTTTAGTTGGCATTTTGGGCCATCATGGTGCATTTGTATGTTTGTTATAGAGAGATGGCTGATTATAATACCTATGATAGTTGTACTTTGGGACCCATAATAGTTGACCATCTTGTTATGAGAGGCTTCTAATCATAGTTTATTGGTAGTGTTGTGTACTTCATCTTTTCAAAGAAGGTAACTTTCATGGGATTAAAATTTAGTTCCCTTGCAATATTTAACCATTATCATCAATTACACTACCACTTTATATTTTGAACTTGATAGGATTCAATTCAACTACTCTCTTTTGGTTTTAACTAAATTCATTAAACTCACAAGTTATATCTATGAACTTGTCAATACATGTACTACTTTGTTGTGTTCTTTGTTAGAATCATGGGACGATTTAGTGATCGCAACTAGTAGTAATACACTAAGTTGAAGCTTGAATAAATAGTAGGTTCTCTACTCTTGCAGGAGTTAAAACAAAAAAAAACTCTATTTTTTTTTTATATTCAATTTTATATTGGTATTTTCTTGTTCAAAGTCGCAACCCACAAAATGTGATTCCAATATTGATCTATATTTGATTCTTATTTTTATTAAATCTGCCAGTAGTTTGATTTATTGTCGTCTTAACTTAAATCAAACAATGTAAATTTAAAGCCTCGTAACTTTTGATAGAGAGCATATTCTTTCATGCTTCATGTGGCATTGAAAAGGTGGTTCATAAATCTTCATAGATCACACAATTATTTTCTAGAATATTCCCTCATATTTTATATTTTATTTTTTGTGATTTCACATTCTAGTCATTTACTTGGACATCTTGGCACTTGAAAATGACCGTCTTACATGAGATCAATTTGTTTGATATGTTTTATATGTAATGATTTTATTGATCTTTTAATTTTTTATTTGAGGAGGTATCATAGGTTTCTCTATTCATCCTTTTGTGGTAAAATTAGAAAGGGATAACTATGATTCTTTTGTAAAATGATATCTTGATAAGTTTTAGGTGGTGTAATCATTTTCCTTTTACGTATGGACTCATACCTAAACTAGAAACACTAGAAATTATATAATCTTGGTGTAACATGATTGACCATGTACGAGTGATTTAATCTAGTATCAAGATCATGATTCTATGTGTATTGCATTGGATATTGATTTCCCCCACACACTTTGGAATAGACTTTAGGAGATCCATGGAGACCCTCATAGCTCTCCATTCCTAGAGGATCCTATTGTAGATTGTGTTAGGTCCCAGACACAAATGAGAGGGGGGGGGGGTGGTGAATCAGTTGTCAAATAAATTCAAACCAAAAATTTATTAACCAACTTAATGCTTAATACCGGTAAACCAGTTAAGTATGCCGGTAGACAGTGTTAACAGTAAATTGCTATACCGGTAAGGATTAATGAATGAAACATAAACATAAAGTCATCCACAACACATGACACCAATATTTGTACATGGAAACCCTGTAAGGGGAAAAACCACGGTGGGAAACCTTACCCACAATCAAATGATACTACTGCAGATAGTAAGTGTACATAAATGGGGTCTGCACATGCAGAAAGGCCAATAGCCTAGAGCTCACTACTCAAACACAAAATGGGAGTTACACTGACTACAATTGGATGGTTAAATCCAATAAGAATGTACTACACAAAATAGCATCTTCATATGCTTGATTCAGTACCGGTGTAGTGCTGATATGCTTCTACAAAAACCTAACTTCACCTTCAAATGATGTCTTTGTGTATATCCCTATTTGATCTCGCATATACCTTCACTTAATTCTTTTTCGCATTCCACACACTTGATCTTACAAATAAGATCTTACATTTATACCATACCCTAAGACCAATTTTAGTAGGTCGGCTCTACAAGATGTTACAATAAAAACATTTTACAAACAATACAATATCTGATGCAATAACCGATTGAACATGTCAGCTTAATGCATTTACAACAATAATAAATCATCTCCATAGCATGCCATGCTGATCTAGAAAAGATAAACCTGCTGGTGTAACCCTAGATAACCTGGACCTATTTGCTGGTAAAAGCAAATATGCAAATATGAATATACCAATGATTATTTCTTCAAAATAAAGTGTCCAGATGATGTCTTCAACATTACCAAGTGTCTTCCATATCATTCCAGGTACCAGTGAACAATATATCCAATTGGTGAACCATATACCAGTAACTGTTGCACAGTTTACTACTTGCCAGTGAATGTTGTTGGATCTCCAAAGTAGGTGTATTAGTAGGTGTTGACATCAATGACAAAACCATACCAAAATACCAACAATCTCCCCCTTTGTCATTGATGGCAACACAAGATGGAAAAACCATCAAAGTGCCAAAACAGGAATGTCAAATATAGAAACAAACAATCTCCATTTCTCCCCCTGGGAGTAACAATATCAATCTCTCATACCAATTTCTCCTTAAATGTGTTTTTCAAAATCTCTCCCCCTTTGACATCAAATTCCAAAGTGACAAAAAGTCAAGTTCATACAAAATACCAACCAATTCAATATACCAACTACTCCCCCTGAGAAGTAGCTTCCTCATCAAATACCGGAATAAAAGATTTGTCCATTTAATTCTGTCGGTTGATGACAATCATCATCAATCTAAGTCTCTACCAGTGGTGGTATGACTCCAAGCTGATCTCTGAGATACTCAAAAGTCTCCTTAGGCAATGGTTTTGTAAAAATATCTGCAAGTTGTTTTTTAGTATTCACATAAACCAGTTTTATCTCCTTTTCTTCAACTTTTTCCCTTAGAAAATTCAGTTTGATATAAACTTGTTTTGTTTTAGAATGTAATACCAGATTCTTAGATATATCAATTACTGTAGTGTTATCACAGTATATGGTAATAGGTTCCTTGCATTTTACCTTTATGTCTTTCAACATTTTCTTAAGCCATAATACATGTGTACAGTTTGTTGCTGCTGCAACATATTTTGATGCTGCTATTGATAAAGATGTACAACTCTATTTCTTACTCAACCAAGAAACTAATCTCTTTCCAAGAAAGAATGCTCCTCTGGTGGTTCTCTTTCTATCATCTATATCTCCTACCCAATTTGCATCTGTGTATACACATAGATCAAAATTTTCATCTTTAGGATACCATAATCCAAGATTTGTTGTGCCTTGTAAGTACCAGAAAATCCTTTTCACTATTGATTCATGATTTTCCCTAGGATTACTCTAAAATCTAGAAACAATACATATTGCATTCATAATATCAGGCCTGGTTTGTGTCAAATACAATAAACCTCCTATCATAGATTTGTATCTAGTTGGATTAACAGGTGTAGATTCATCCATTTGAGATAATTTGTCATTTGTAGTCATAGGTGTGCTTACTGGTTTAGAGTTCTCCATCCCAAATTTCTTTAGTAATTCTTTCAAGTACTTGGATTTACTCAAAAATATACCTTTATCAGTTTGAGATATCTACAAACCTAAAAAGAATTTTATTTCACCAATCATAGACATTTCAAATTCTTGCTGCATTTCAAGTGAAAATTCCTTACATAATCCATCTTCTCCTCCAAAGATTATATCGTCAACAAGTACTTCAATAATCAAGATGTCATCATTAATTACTTTGTAGTATAAATTTCTATTTGCATTTCCTTTAGTAAAACCAATCTTTAAAAGATACTTATCTAACCTTGCATACCAAGCTCTTGGGGCTTGTTTCAATCCATGTAGAGATTTCCTTAACCTGCAAACCATGTCATTGTCATCTATCAAAGAAAATCCATCAGATTTTTCAATATATACTTCTTCTTCAAGATCTCCATTCAAAAATGCACATTTAATATCCATTTGATAAACTTTGTAATCCTTGTGAGCTGCAAAAGCCAAGAATAATCTAACTTCCTCAATTCTGGCTACCGGTGCAAAGGTTTCATTGTAATCAACTCCTTCTTTCTGAGAATATCCCTTACACACTAATCTTGCTTTATTTCTGACAACCTTACCATCTTCATTAAGTTTATTTCTAAATACCCATTTAGTTCCAATTACATTCTTATCTTTAGGCCGGGGAACTAATGTCCAAGTATTATTTTTCTCAATTTGTCCTAATTCTTCTTCCATAGCTTTAATCCAAAATTTATCTTCACATGCCTCATTGATAGATAATGGCTCAATTTGAGAAATAAGACATACCTCTTCATTTGCCGATCTTCCTCTTGTCATAACTCCTTTAAATTTGTTTCCAATTATCTGATCTTCAGAATGATTCAATCTTACATACCAAGGTGTCTTAGTTTGTTGTTGTTCTTCAATTATTGTGGAATCTTCTGAAGATATCGGGGTAACTAGATCTTCATTTTGTACTGGTGGATTCAGTATAGGTTCATTTGTCACAATTTTTGTTGCTGGTTCAGAGTCTATATACATTGAAGTTCCTCTGAATTGTTCATCAATCTTTACATTTGTACTCTCAACAATTTTTTGCAATCTTTTATTAAAACATCCATATGCCTTGCTCTTAGATGAATAACCAAGAAATATTCCTTCATCACTTCTAGGATCAAATTTACCAATATACTCATCTCTTCTAATATAAAATTTACTTCCAAACATTCTGAAATACTTAAGAGTAGGATTATTACCAAACCATAGTTCATGAGGGGTCTTACTGGTTTCACCTTTGATGTGAACTTTGTTGAATGTATAGACAACAGTTCTTACTGCCTCTCTCCAATACACATGTGGTAGATTTTCTTCTAATAACATACTTCTAGTTGCATCCAAGATAGTTCTATTTTTCCTTTCAACAACTCCATTCTGTTGTGGTGTTCGAGGTTCTGATAACTGTCTTTTGATTCCATTCACTTCACAGAATGTATTAAAGTCCTTAGATGTGAATTCTCCTCCTTGATCTGATCTTAAACATTTGATTTTCTTACTGGTTTCATTTTCAACCATTGCTTTGAATAGTTTGAACTTTCCAAGTGCTTCTGATTTCTCTTTGAGAAAAGTAACCCAACACATTCTAGAATAATCATCAATAATTAGCATAAAATATCTATCACCTTGTAAGATTCTAGTTCTAGCTGGACCACATAAATCAGTGTGAATTAAATCAAGAGCATTATTGGATTTTTCTGGAATACTTTTGAAACTAGCTCTAACTTGTTTTCCAAATTGAGATTCCTTACAAATTGTATTCTGAGGTTTCACAATTTTAGGTAGATCTCTAACTGCCTTAGAAGTACTGATTTTTACCATGCAGTCAAAGTTTACATGACATAGTCTCTTATGCCATAACCAACTTTCATCTATATGTGCAATTAAGCATGCCTTTTCACTATTAGTCAAATGAAAGATATTGCCTCTAGTCTGATTACCGGTTGCAATTTCCAAACCAGTTCTATTCATGATTTTGCATTTTCCATTTTTAAATTGTAACTAAAATCCCTTCTCAACTAATTGACCAACACTTAAAAGATTAAGCTTTAATCCTTCAACATAGTAGACATTGTCAGTGTTATGTTTATCATCAAGAGATATTGAACCCTTACCTTTGATTGAATAGGCTTTGTCATCTCCAAATCTTACTAAACCTCCATTGAATTCTTGAAAGTTCAAGAATTTACCTTTGTCTCTAGTCATATGATGTGAGCATCCTGAGTCAATAATCCATTCATCCTTTGCTTCAACTTTAGCTACTAGGGCTTGTTCTACCGGTTGAGTAGTAGGTGCCAGTTGATCTTTTGTTATAGAAACAAAAACCCATCCATTGTCTTCTAGATCCTCATCAGAATCATCAGTCACACCTTCATCAGCAATGTAACAAGATTTATCTTTGTTCTTCTTAAATCTATATCTCTGATATTCAGGATTAGGCTTGTATGTTCTTCTAGCTTCTTCTCTTAGTCTAGCATGTCTATCAGGGCATCTTGAAGCCATATGACCAATCTTATTGTAGTTAAAACATTTAAAGGTGCTTTACCTTCATACATACTTCCAATTGGACCTTTTGGCATTTTCATTGCAAATAGTGCTTCAAGCTCTTCAAGCTCTTCATTCTCCGTTTTGGATTCTTCAAGTTCTCTTGCATAAAAGGCTCTCCAGTCTGATTTGTCAAATGATGGAGCAGATGATGTTGATGCTTTAAAGGCCAAATTAGTTTTTATAGTAGTAGGACCAAATTCCTCAATTTCAAAGGCTGAAAGTTTTCCAATCAATGTATCCCTAGTTACTGATGTATTAGGCATTGTTCTCAATTCATTTATAGCAGTAACCTTCATTTTATATGTCAGTGGAAAACCCCTTAAGATTTTTGAAACAATTTCATCCTCACTCAAGGTTCCTCCACAACATTTGATACCCAAAACAATTTCATTTACTCTTTCCATAAAAGCAGAAATCCTTTCATCTTCTTCCATTTTCAGATGTTCATACCTGACTTGGAAGCTTTCAAGTTTTGCAAATTTGACTATGGAATCTCCTTCATTCAATGTTTCCAAGTGATCCCAAATAGATTTAGCAGTAGACCTATCTGATAATCCCATGATTTGTTGATCTAATAATGCACTCAAAAGTGCTTCTCTTGCTTTGCAATCATTTTCTTCATCTTTGGCTAAAGTAGTTGGAGCAGTCTAACCAGCTACAGCAGCAGCATAACCATTCTTAGTAACTTCCTAGATGTCTTTACCAATGCAATTCAGATGTGTCTCCATTCTGATCTTCCATATCCCATAGTTGGTTCCATCAAGTTTAGGACTGTCCTTCCTAAAATAATTAGTAGACATTGGATCTCCTCAAGTTGTTAAACTTCTGCAAAAGAAGACTAAGCTCTGATACCAATCGTTAGGTCCCAGAGACAACTGAGAGGGGGGGGGGGAGTGAATCAGTTGTCAAATAAATTCAAACCAAAAACTTATTAACCAACTTAATGCTTAATATTGGTAAACTAGTTAAGTATGATGGTAGACAGTGTTAATAGTAAATTGCTATACCGGTAAGGATTAATGCATGAAACATAAACATAAAGTCATCCACAACACGTGACACCAATATTTGTATGTGGAAACCCTATAAGGGGAAAAACCACACTGGGAAACCTTACCCACAATCAGATGATACTACTGCAGATAGTAAGTGTACATAAATGGGGTCTGCACATGCAGAAAGGCCAACAGCCTAGAGCTCACTGCTCAAACACAAAATGGGAGTCACACTGACTATAGTTGGATGGTTAAATCCAATAAGAATGTATTGCACAAAATAGCATCTTCATATACTTGATTTAGTACCAGTGTAATGCTGATATGCTTCTAAAAAAACCTAACTTCACCTTCAAATGATGTCTTCATGTATATCCCTGTTTGATCTCGCATATACCTTCACTTAGTTCTTTTTCACATTCAACACCTTACAAATAAGATCTTACCTTTATACCATACCCTAAGACCAATTTTAGTAGGTTGGCTCTACAAGATATTACAATAAAAACATTTTACAAACAATACAATATCCGATGCAATAACCGATTGAACATGTTGGCTTAATGCATTTACAACAATAATAAATCATCTCCATAGCGTGCCATGCTGATCTAGAAAAGATAAACCTGCCGGTGTAACCCTAGATAACCTGGACCTATTTGCCGGTAAAACCAAATATGAAAATATGAATATACCAATGATTATTTCTTCAAAATAAAGTGTCCACATGATGTCTTCGACATTACCAAGTGTCTTCCATATCATTCCAGGTACCAGTGAACAATATATCTTGCTGATGAACCATATACTAGTAATTGTTGCACAGTTTACTACTTGCCGGTGAATGTTGCTTGATCTCCAAAGTAGGTGTATTAGTAGGTGTTGATACCAAAATACCAACAGATTGTTTCATTTCCTTTATAGATGAAGATCACATACCCTTCGATAGTGATACTTAAGAGGAAATTTATTATATCATAGGTCTTGCATGTTTTGACAATTTAGAGGCTTGTATCATTCTTCAAGTACTCATCCTATCAAGACCTAATATCCATCTCAAATGTTTTTTATTATTTTATATTATTATCACCAATTCCATAAACCCAAATGATTTAGTCTAGCATGGCATTAATCACCTTCTAAACATGACCACTTGGGATTCATGTCTTTTGAATATATTATCCTTGTTTGAGGAGTTTAGAATTATATATGTTAAATATTATTTTGAGGATATTGATATCCTCTTTCATGATAGCTATGCCATCAATGGAAACCCATCACATTATCTTTGGCGTTCATTCTACTTTGATCCTCACAAGATTCTTTATCATCATTTTGTTCCAACATGTGAATATTTGCGAAGTTTTTAGAGACACAAGTCTATTTAGATTTGAATTTTGTATTTACCCAACTTATTATAATGACATTTCAAGTCACCAATGTATTTATTTCTTCCTAAAGGAAAAAAAATTTTGTTTGCAAGTAATGGATCATGTTTTTTCTTCAATCTTTCATCATTAGCACGTGACCTACTTCTTTATGGGGAGTTTTGTATTCTCATTTTATCTCTCTTATTAGGGGGGTATTTACTATAAAAAGGAGGCATTGGTTATTAGAGGAAGATAAAAGGATAAAGCAAAGAGAAAAAATAAGAAAAAGAACATGTTATCATGTTTGTAAATATAGAGTATATCTTTAGAGAATGGGCTAAGTTAGGAAGTAGTGAGGATTAATAGTGATAGTTAGAGTATTATCAAATTTAAGAACCCTATTTTTCACACACACAAAAAAACACTTTCATATTCATTATCATTTTAAAGTTCAATTTAAACATTAATTAAACATCTAACTTTTATAAAAGAATCCTATAATTGAATACAACATTTAGAAATATAAATTTAAACATTCAAACTTTTACACATGAT